>NC_140445.1:66069724-66512224 GCF_963576455.1 Neolamprologus multifasciatus
TTCCCCCTTTTCTTTAGAGTAACTTCTTTTTCTGCCCCCCCTCCCCCACCCCTTTCTGCTGTATTTTTTTCACAGGTGTCTGTAAGGCGGGGATTTACATTTTCTCAGGACAGGCAGCCCATGGAGAGAGGCCTGCTGGCAGATCAAAGGCTCCGGCTGTAAAACGATCTGAAAGAGTCCAGCATTAGCATCCATCAGGGTACCTTGAAAGCTCCCTGATCAGCCGAGAGGGAAGCTGAGGGCCCCCCAAAGTGAAAGCCCAGTCTGGAGAGGGGTGATGGAGGGGTGGAGGGAGGCTGGAAAGAGGGTACACGGAGAAGGAAAGGAGTAAAATTCCCATAATAAACTACAAATGTTTTGATTTCTCTGTTGGATTTGACCCCCGTCTCATCCCTTTACTCGTCCTCTCTCCTTTTCTTTATAGCGTTTAGACTGAGAACGTCTCCATCTGTGCACTGAGGCCAGAGTTTACTACTGGTCCCTGATGTCTGTGCAGTTACGACTGGTCTGGGTAGTGGACTGAAGTGAGGGATAGTGTGTGGGAGAAAGGTAGACCTGCTCCAAAGTATCTCTTTATAGCAGACAGTCGGCACTGTGGGAAATAACAGCAGCATAGAGGCGGCGTGCTGCACTTTATTGGAGTAAGCTTGTTCATAGTCTTGACATGGAGAGGTATCGAACATGTGTGATAGAGGTCGAGATTAGACCTGCGTTCCTGCTGCGTCCCAGTGCGTCAGTGTTTGCATCTTTTTCAGTAACAAAAGTAAATCTGCATCCTTTGGATTCAAATTCTCCCAGGAAACAAGTAATAGGGTCAAAATATACATTTAGTCAGTTTTAACCAGTGTTGGTCAAGTTACTTGAAAAAAGTAATCAGTAACTAATTACTGATTACTTCCCCAAAGAAGTAATCCCGTTACTTTACTGATTACTTATTTTCAAAAGTAATTAATTACTTAGTTACTTAGTTTCTTTTTAAAAACACGATTTACAACCTGAATAGGTGATAAAGTGATAGATCTTTCAGCCCAATTCTACTTTTTCTGCATAATCATCATACAAAATGTAATCAAATGGAAAAGTCTCTTTTTAAAACTTGTTTTATTAGTTTTACTCTTTTAACTTTATGCATTTGCAATTAGTTTAACATTTAAACCTATTTTCTGCACATTCCAGCACATAAAATAAAATATTGTGTGTGTTTACACTCAGTCTTTCAAATAGATGCAAGTAAAACACAGCAGAAAATAAATAAAGTCAAAGACTAGCGGTCCTGTTGCTCTATTTTCACCTGTAAAGCAGGAGTGGGGTAGGCGGAGGGTTACCCTGGTGCAGGTGTGCAGCGGTCAGTGGAAGAATCCGCGAGTTTCTCTGTGAGTTTCCCATTACGTCGTAGCTACTCGGTGCTTGTTTGGAAGTTTAGGGGTTTTTTCTCTGTAAAAAGAAGTTTTCTTCCCACGCACAACGGACACTAATGTTTTTGTCACTTTTTATGGAATCAAACTCAAAGTAAGGTCAGTACTTCCACGCTTTAAACGCTGCACGCTCATACTCTCTCTGCACTCGATATATGATCCATTGTTGATCTGCACACAGCTGTTGTCACGAACGTCGCACTCGCTTACGTCACTGTCATGAGACATTCTCGCAAAAAATCACGGTTTTAGTAACGCAGTAACGCAGCGTTCCTACGGGAAAGTAACGGTAATCTAATTACCTTTTTTGCAATAGTAATCCCTTACTTTACTCGTTACTTGAAAAAAGTAATCGGATTACAGTAACGCATTACAAGTAACGCATTACTGCCCATCTCTGGTTTTAACATATGTCGTTCTAATAAATGTAGACTTTAAATGACCTGTACTGTTTGTAGTTGCAATCTACACAGTGAATTTGTTTTAAAGCTTTTATTTTGAAATACCGTACCTGCCACTATTGATATAGTTTCCAAAAATGGCTCTAAAAAGGCTCTGAGAAAGCTTGTGTCTGGCCAATAAATCCCTCAATTTTGCCTGTCATGATACCATTCTTCATTTTGATGAAAAGGATTCAAGATTGAAGATTCTTTATTTGTCACGTGCGTAGTTATACAAGTACAACACGCAGTGAAATGTGACCTGATACGTAGCTCCTGATTCAACACACGGAGGATAGAAGCTCTCCGTGCTTACTCCTGAAGTCCAGCACCAGCTCTTTGGTCTTGCCGACCACGATGCCAGATTCTTCACTTCATCCATGTAGGCCACCTCATCATTGTTGAAGATGGCGCCCAACACCACTGTGTCGTCAGCAAACTATTGGAGCCATGAGTGGCCACGCAGAGCAGTGGCGAGAGGACACACCCCTGTGGTGCTCCTGTGTTGATGGTGATGCTGTTAGAGACGCCTCTACCCACCCTCACCACCTGAGTACTACCAACGAGGACGTCCAACACCCAAGCACACAAATGGCTGTTGAGTCCTGGATCCCTCAGCTTAGTGAACAGTCTACCGGGCACTATTGTGTCGCCCTGTTTCTCGTCCGTGTGGCTGAGGGTGGCGTACCGGACGTGGGCGATGGCATCCTCTAGCATCACAGCTTGGTCTGTGTCGCTACATATTGGCATATGCCTGTTATATTCATCCTCAAAGCCTCAGCTACCAAGTCTTTCTTTGACAGGATGTTGCCCAGTTTGTTGCAGAAACCATATAAATGTGAAGTAAATGTGACTGTTGAGTCAGACCTTTGGTTAAAAGTCCACTTACCCACAAACCAGTCCACCTACAGACTGCATGCCTAATAGAATCATTAGCATTTTAGCATTTTGAACCCTTACTATGGCATACAGTTAAGTTGGAAGTTTTTCACAAATGAGTCATGAGTGAATGAGTCAGAATTTATGGCAGTTGGTGTGTTACTAGTTTGTAGTGCCGACAGAAACATACTGGAGAGCTGCACTGTGTTTGAGGAGTTCTTAAAGCTACTTATTAAGAGATGTTCTTAATTTTCACGTAATATATGTGCACATATATGCACAAATGCTTGCTTTTATCAACATAAAGTGCACTGCACTGATCACACATATATACATACAAAGGCATCAGTTACACAGCCATCACTGAACACACTCGTTGTCACATCAGCGTGTATGTACACATCAAAATTCATGTAATGCATGCTTACACTAAGAAAAAGCCCGACTCAAGCACAATACTTCCCACGCAGAATCACCCAAACACACACTGGTTGTGCGCCACAGTGTGCAGCTTGCTGACATGTGTGCAGCCTCCTGTGTGCGGGACCAGAGCTGGATGCCACTGTCTCAGCGCAGTAATGGATGTCGCGTTTGTTGCACACAGATATACAGAGAGACCGACAGACAGTGGCGGGACTCAGCTCGGCTGTCCTGTCCAACCAAGGATGAGTTCCTCTTCTGTTTAGGGAAAGGGATGTGATCTCATTCTTTAAAAATCCAACCTATGTCGCTTGCCACTCATGACTTAATCCGGCCTTCTCCTTTGTGCAAAGTGCTCTCCCGTTCTCCACTTCTCCTCTTACTTCCTCTTACTCTTCGGCTCTGCCTGTATATCTTCTATCAGTGTGTTTGTGTCTCACGTCTTTCTGTGCTATTGATGAAAAAGGCCTTGTATTATGTGGGAGAGCAGCACATTTAATAAAAAAGATTAGACAGTACTTTGCAACTTTTTGAGAACATCATTATTTCCATCATGTAAAACCATCAGAGTCATCAACTCTGAATTAGTTCTGCAGCATGGCACTGAGCCAAACATACAGGCATAAAGTCCTCTCTGCAGAGAAAAGAAGGTCAAGGAGTTTTGCAGCGGCCTTCACAGAGCCCTCATCCCAACGTCATGGACTCAGTCCGGAATTACAAGAATTTTGCTGACAAAGCAAAATCTCAGATGCTTACAACAACTGTAGGGGCTTTAGCAAACGTCTATCAAATGCTACATACGTGACAGACAAGCTCAATGCAAATTCAGTGGTCATGTTTGCCAGCAGTGCTTTTAAGAGGAAATCCAAAAATGCTGAATGTCGTGAAAAATTTGGGCATTCCCCACATAGTCTGGTTCTTGGTATCACTATCAAGTGTAAAATTAGAAGGACAACAACACGTGGAAAATAAGATGTGGTGCAGTGAATTATAATAAGTGCTTCTAAACTCATGTTAAGCCCAAAATCAGTACTTTTTTAGGAGTGTGGAGTATTTGCATGGTGTTGCACATCTGGTGAGAGGTGCACAGACGAGGATGCAACACAGTCTGTTTGCAAACTCCGCATTTTCCTTTCTTGCCTTTTCGATATTGCTGCCCACTGAAAATAAAAAGTTGAATGTAATCATGTTACACATGAAGAAAGTTTCCAGCGAATGAAATACATTTTATTAGTTTATGTCAATTAAATCAATCATAAAAAGATATGTTTATGAGCACTGTGCTGACCGTTCACCCAGTCCGTCAACGGATGCATTTGAAAAAGTCCCCTGCATGTTTTTTGGACAAGAGAGGTGTCCAACCCGAATCTTTTGTGTTATTCTGAAAAACCATTGCGAGCATCTTCACTGCACAGCTGCTGGCCATGACTCGCACGCCCCCCCTCGTTGATTGGTCGGTAGTACTCAGAATCCAATCATGTAATCTTCTGCCGCTTTCAAAAGTAGATCAAAGCCAGAGAGTCAAAGGATTGTTTAAAATTCACTTGTCCTGTAAGAGATGAGTATTGTTGACCGTGCAGGAACACGTTCAGCCTTTCATCCTCTTTTCTGTACACGTCTTTTGTTTGGCACGTGTAGCTGCACGCTACATAGGATGTTCAAACAAAGGGAACACCTCTGATCAAGCTTAACGGCAGATTGTGCATCTGTTACTGTTTGTATGCGACATCGCTACATGTGGAACTGCAGCATGCTGCTCAAGCTTTAGCTACACCCACAGCAATATGAGTTCATCAGAGCAACAGTGATTAGAAGGCTACGTCCACACGTCCACGGGTATTTTTGAAAACGGAGATTTTCCGTTTTTGTTTTAAAAAATAATCCCGTCCACACGTAAAGGCAGAAATGAAGGAAAACGCTGCTAGGAACATGCCAAAGCAACAGGTGGCGATATATTCCTAACCGTGTAGAAATGTTGGCCAATCAGAAGTCTAGAAGCCTCGGTGGGAAAAAGTAAACAAAGCTGGGGCATAGAAGCAGAACCGAGTCGTATGTGTGGAGGGACAGTAACTGTGTGTGTGTATGTAAGCATTTAAACACTGCAGAGAGAACAAGTAACAGTAACAGTATTGTAGAAATTCATTTCACCGAAACAATAACGTGGCGCACAGTGTGACGTCAAAAAATGCGCACACCTTTGACGCTGCGTTTTCTCAGTTTTCTCAGTTTTTCTCGTCCACACGTAAATGCAAAAACGGAGTTTTCAAAAATATCCTCCCTGGCCGGATTTTTTAAAAATCTCCGTTTTCAGTGACCGAAAACGCCGTTTACGTGTGGACGAAAGGTGCAAACGCATAGAAAAATCTGCATTTTCAAAAATACCCGGGTACGTGTGGACGTAGCCTTAGTCTAAACAAGAATGGGCGTTTTCCAAAAACCTGATTCAAGATGGTGGTTTGTAAAATCTGGACCGTTAAACTGCGCTAGGAAAGTTGTAGGCTTGACTGTGTTGTGTTTAAATGAAAATCTGGACTTTTAACCTTCTTGATCTGTGTTTGTTGTGTTTTTCATATTCTTAAATATGTGATGAGTGTCTGCCTGGGTACAAATTACAGCCAAACACACAGACATATGTGTGGTTTCATATACTGTAGTATAACTAAGCTCAGGAGCCAGTGCTGTTAACCTGCACGTGAGGTTTAGTTTATCTGACATTAGCAACACGTCATTAAGGTTAGAGGTGGGAATCACCATACATCCCACGATACGGTATTATTGCAATTTTTAAAAATATTTTGCGATATTCAGATTCTGTACATAAAGGTAAACTTTATCAATATTCATTTTCTCTAATATCAAAGTCTCACACTCAGTCTTTCTCTCATTTCAGTTTGATTGTTGACAAACTGAACGGTTTGTATTACAGTCTAGTCCAACTTAACTGAACAACCATCTGGTACAATTATAGCTATTCTGAACTATGCAGTTTATGAAAACTATGCAGCCCCTTCAGCAACTGAAGAATTTGAAAGTAAATTAAAACAAAATATAATTTTACATTAAATAAAAAAGTTTTAAACTGAATTAAAATAAAACATGTCTTAAATTAAAATAAGTAAACTGTCATGTTTATTAAACACATTTGGACAGTGAAGGAATGTCAGGATTCTTGCTCAGAAAAAGGATCAACATGCTCTGAAGTCAGAGCACAAAAACCTTTTTGTAACAAAGTATCTATTTCTGCTGTCCCTGTATCCATACATTATTAGCAAACAAAATATCACCATGCTACACAGTATCCATTTTTCCCCCACCCCTAATTAAGGTGTCCACATAATAATATTATTACTCGATTGGAGTTCATGTGCTAAACTGCCCTGTCCGACACATTATTAGACATAAACAGAATCTTCACACGTTATTACTGAACCTTTCTCTCATCGTTGCCAGTGAGGCCTCATCTCCTCGCAGCATGTTCTGAATTGTCACAGTTTGTCAGGACAGCTGTCTGCATGCAGCAAGTGACCGTGGCACCTCATAACTCAAACTGCACGGCGAAACGAGAACCCGGCGGGCGAACTGGCACGTTGGAAACGATTTGTTGTTTGTTTAGCAAACATCAAACCTCTTCCCGATAATTTGCCGTTTCTCTTTCATTTTCTTTACCTGCGTATTAGTTCCCCGAGGCTGACACGGGCTGTCGTCCAATGCACATGTTAAAGAAATGAAAACACAATGGGAGGAGCTTCACGGTCAATAAAGACATGGGGGTTCTTGGGAGGACAATAATGGGACTAAATGACCTTGTTCTCCACGTGGTCAAACCCTTACACTGACTAAGTATACGAGCCCGGTGACGTATTGGGTCAGGTGGGAGTTTTCGGTTTTTCTTCTGTAGAAATTCTTGAATGGTTTTGGCTTTATGCTCTAGATCTTTATCATGTTAGGATACATCTCTTCTGCCAAGTTGCTGTCAGATGCTATTTGTGTATTTTCACAGGAATTCGTTGTTATTTCACTGATCTCTGAGTCACCTGCCTTTTATCGTCTTTAATGCACCACAAACCACAGCACGGTCTGCGCTCTACGGTCAAGACTACCAAAGTTTTTCATTTAATCATTTTCGGGGGGTCTTTGTTGTGTGTGTGTGTGTGTGTGTGTGTAGGGGGGGGGTCTTTGATACATTTTGTTGTTATTTGCTCTTTGTCGACATCTCTGGAGGCTGACATTGCGCAGCGTTTCTTGGTTTTTACAAAAACTTGAATTTCCGCTGAAGCGTTCCCATCTATCTGCACAGCTTGAGCCAGCAGGACCCTGTCCATGGTGTCACTGTGGGAGGATGCCCACTGTGGCTCTGATTAGTACATAGCACACCTGCTGATGGCTTCTGATGGTTGATTTCTACTCACCAATCTTCCTGCGTCTATTTTCGTCTTTGTGAAATTTCACAATCACATTTTTTCAGTTGCTCTGGTATTAGTTTTTCGTCTGCAGCTGTGGTGCATACATGTAGATTCAGACCCCTCATAAATACAAAAGTGAGAAAGTTCTGGTGCATCGAACAGTCACATGTTTTCTAACTCGTGTGTCTTTAATTGCAGGTGTACTCACTTTGGTTGCGGTTCTGCATGCAGTTTGATTAGTCCTGACCAGTTTTTGTTTTTATTGTAACAGGAAGAAATACAGTGTTGAAAGTAATATATGCATGCTATGAATTGAATTGAAATTTTATTTCAGTCAACAACAACAACAGATTATAATTTTACATAAAAGTACTCAAACAGTAACCGAAAAAGGAATAGGCTGAAGCCTTGTGGCTTATACTCATCCTCTCCCTTACCCCATAGAAATAATCAAATCCTTAACCAAGAAAATAAATAGCATTGATAAATAAGTTGTATAACAGTTTGAAAAGAAATCAATGATAAATCAAGAGATCAAAAAATTTTAACAAACCAAATTTCTATAACCTTGTATAATACTAATTTTTAAAATCTTCCTGAAGAATGACAAAGAAAAACACATCTTCAGTTCATCATTAAGTCCATCCCATAATTTCACTCCCAAAATCTATACTTAACATTTATTCTCACTTTAGGCATTTCAAACTTATAAGACCCCTTCAAATCATATTTTCCATCTCTTAGTTGAAACATACTTAAAATACAAATCAAAACATTCTTTTTAATCACTCGATATATCATTTCTAAAGTTTTAGAATATATAATGTCCATGAATTTTAACATAGATGATCCTACAAAAAACTGGTTGGTGGACTCCCTCTATCCAACTTTATTTATTATTCTAATAGCTCTTTTTTGCAATTTAAATATTGAATCCAAAAATGTTTTGTATGTGTTCCCCCAAATTTCTGCACAGTAGGTCATATAAGGAAAACAAAGGGAAGTATACAATAAATAAAGGCAGTTCTTATTCAAAAAATCTCGTTTTATAAAGAATAGAAACAGACTTGGATAATTTCCGTTTCACATGTTCTATGTGGGGCTTCCAACAAAGTTTATCATCACTCTCATACCTTTATGATTCTTTACAAACAATATTTTTTGTGTATCTGTGAATCCTCAAAGACGACTTCATCTGCACTTGGTTATGTTTGTCCCCTTCAAAGGGTTTCTAGTAAATCCTTCCTTAACCTCACAGAGGGGTATTTGCTGAACAATTTAAATAAATAATTCAAGTCCAATACTCATCAGCAAAGGTTCTTAAAGACATTGGCTTTGGGTTGCATTAGCTCCGCAGCCAAGCTTTGCTAAAAGTGGTTTCAAATAACCAAAAATCCTCCAAATCTACTGATATCTCTGATATGATGTTTTACAAACGTGTAGGAATAGAAAACAAGTCGTTGTGGTTTAATGTGAAGGTTGCCTGTGATCTGAAACTAAACACTTGATACTGATATCCAGTGTCCCGTCAAACAGCTTGCTATGTGGGTCCGCCATAGGCACCAGGCTTCCAGGCACCCCTGCCCCAAACCCCCAAACCCATCAGCATCATAACCTAAAAATTACTGTAATTACTCAAAGTGAATTTGTCATCCACTTGTTTGCTAATAAAAACTGCATTTCCCCAAGAATCGCAGTGAAACGCTGTGTTTACACGACCTTCTGGGGTAAACGCGTTCAGGCTTTTAGTCGTCTTTGTTACTTCTCCGTGGGACATTTCCCGATGACTTTTACTATCAGTAGCGTAAACAGCGTTGACCACACACCGCGCCCTCATCGGCGCACACACATTCAGCTGAGGAATGTCTCTCACATCAATCTTATCACTGTTTTGTCTGAGGGGCATCCGTGGAGAGCTTGGCGTTACGACTGATAGGATTTTTGGAATACACATCTCGCTATTCCCTTACTCATCCCCCTCTCATCCTGTCATTACCTCCTTCCATTTGGCACTCCCGCTTCCTTTTTCCCGTATTGTGTGTTCACGTCGTTCTTACCTGCGTTAGCATTGAAGCTCCTTCCTTAATTGAAGATGCGATAAAGATGTGCCTTTTCCTTTTTACGTTGCTGCTGTTCAGCACTTCTTCCAAGGCTATGCTGTTAAAACATTTTAGACGATACCTGGCTTTCCTCCGGTCAGAAATCCCTCGCAGCCAGCACTGCTACCTTGTTCCCAGGCCTACCTCCTGCAGCACCCTGACCCATAACAACAAACTGATTTATCCCTGATTGTTAGGCGGCCTCTGGAACTGCGTCTCGATTGGCTCCATATGAGAGGTCATCTATAACAATCATTTTCAGTGGCTCATTATTCCCAGGGCCAAACAACCCAAAGACCCAATTTCCTACCACACTGCTCATAAAAGTGACAGATGGCCAAAACCTGGAAAAGCTTTCCTATAATCGTTAGCCTGTCGAAATGCTAAATACAATGCTCTTTAGTATAGTGGAGGTTGGACTCCACTCACCCACTTCTTCCACCTTCACTAGCTTGTTCATTTTTTCCAAGTGAAGAATGTGAAGCACAGTATGTTTATTCGCTTTGGGCCATATTTAACCCAGTTCAGCTTTGCTGGTCTTCACATGGATCCAGTACACACAATATTAGCCAG
Source organism: Neolamprologus multifasciatus (assembly GCF_963576455.1). Taxonomy (NCBI): domain Eukaryota; kingdom Metazoa; phylum Chordata; class Actinopteri; order Cichliformes; family Cichlidae; genus Neolamprologus; species Neolamprologus multifasciatus. The sequence goes on from NC_140445.1 coordinate 66,079,954, forward strand.
GTAGATCGTCTCCCTCTACCTTAACATGGGGACAGCACTTAAAGTCGCATGGACCGACAAAGACCAAGACAATGTGCTCTTTCATCCCACAGACCTGCTACTCTGTGGTATTCAGGCTCATCCAGTCACTGTTGTGAGGGTCTTTCTTTCTGGGGAAGTGCCTGTGTGATAAATGTGTGGTTTGGAACAACAGCTGAGACTAAGACTTGGCTCGGGCTTCCCTGTTTTAGACACAAGTGTGGTTTCCTCATATCTTGGCTCTTTGTCATGAATGACCTCTTTCATTTTTCCCCTCCTTACAATAATAACCAAATTCCTCTACTCAGCATTTAAGGAAAAAATGTTTTTCTCATATTTGTTTCCACTTCTGTCTCTTTGGCGTGCTGAAATGCCAGGTCACTGTAGTCGCTGCACGTTGACTCGCAGGATTGTGTGTGGGCACGTTTTAATGGATGTTTGTTTGAAACGCGTTTAAAACATCCATCCACTAAAATAGTTCTCACTCTCTCTAGGTGAGCTTAGACATTGTGCTCAAAAATGTCACAAAGCATTAAATTAGATTCTGCAAAACTGTCCCTTCATACACGAACTTGGTCCGCTGCTTCCACGTTGCGCAACTTCCGTATCTTTTATGTTAAATAAATCATCTACCAAGCTCCAGCAGTCTGCACACTTTACCTTCAGTCGGTTCATTCATTCATTCTTTGCGTTGCCACTTCAACCAGCTATTCATCCTATAAAAATAGGGGGCCTAACCCCCATCTCCCTCAGCCATCTTTCATCCTGGTTTGTGGCCCTCCCATATGTTCCTCTAATCTCTCCCTTGTGTCTCTGAAATGTCAGCGCGGAGGAGTGAACATGTACTTGCTCGCTATGGATTTCTCATGGAATGCGCCATCTTCGGTTCACCCTGCAACTTTGCGTGTTTTGATAGGTGGTGATTATGGAGTATTTGTTTTCCTAGTGGGTGTGGGAACCCAACCTGTTAGTACACTACCAACGCGAGCGGGTTGCTGCTTCTTATGAAGTAGCCGTGCCTCATACGTGTTGAAGCACACAAGCGTGCTCTGATAATTAGATTAGATGGGATTAGATTGTATCTGTAATTAACCTGGAGGCCAGCTCGAGGTGTTTTTGTTGACCGTGGGAGGCAAAAAGAATGAACTGGTCCGTTGGGAAGAGAAAAACCTGTATTACTGGAGAGAGACGGGTGTCAGGCCAGATGCAGGATCAAAAATGTGGAGTGTTTACAGCTTTACGTCAAATTTCATAATGCACGAGCGTCTGACTTTTATGTGCAGGTTCAATTCCCATGCATGCATGAACGAGTATGGCTGCGTATGTGAGAGAGAGCGTGCATGCCTGGTTGGTTGTGTTTGAGAGCGAGCGCTCTAGGAAGTCACAGAGGTTAAGCCCCAACTATCTAACTCATTGGTGAACGGTGGAGGTCTGTGATCGGCGCTTAGTGGAGGAGGGGGGAAAAAAAACAGAGAATGAATGATGGAGGGAGGGGAAAAGGGAGGCCCCTGCAAGACAATTCCCCTGACATTGGGTCATTCACAGACACAGGAAATGCTTGACCTCACACCCTGAGAAATGTCCACAGCGGTCCACTTGTGTTAAAGGTGTAATTGGGCATAATTAGAAGCTGGCAGAGAGAGAGAAATGTGGACGGACTCGCACGCCCCACATGCCTTCGTTTGGCAGCCTGCGACACACCGGAGCCAAACTCTTACTGCACAGAGACGGCAAATACCATATCTAAACAAGCAGGGAAAGGTTCGCAGCAACAGGAATCCTTTCAGCTCGACTGCTGATTTTCCAGCTATAGCAAGAAAAGTCTTGATATTATTCCACTCGTGTGTAATCACGGGTGTGTACCAGACATGGCGACGGTCTTTTGCCATCCTCTAAACAAGAAAATATTCTGTTAATCGGTGCAGCAGATATTGCCTCTGCGCTCTGCTCCCCTTTGTTCTGGCCTCGTGTTCAGAGGTGCACATCAGCCTCTGGGCCCCTTGTTGATATTCTCCTTAACCATATGTTTCATCTTCGCTTTACCCTCCGTCGTATATTGCTTAACTCTCCTGTGTATGTCAAACACAGACGCCTGACATGAGCTCACCAAACACCCAGCTGCTTCCTTTCAGAGCCGAGGCAGGAATGCACTTTCGTTTGGGTCTTTCATTCATAAGAAATAAACCATCGACCCGCGTGCTGGTGCTTTAGCCTGCCAGCCGCTGATGTGATACTGGGTTTAGGTTGCAGGGGACTGACGGGGAGGGGCGAGTCTTGGGAACGGAAACCTGATGAATGGAGCACGAGGTGAAACTCTCTACAGAAACCTGAAGCCAATGAGACAAGTTTGCACTTTTGAAACTTGAAATTAGGCTCTTTATTCTCTGGTCGGAAAAACCACCAGCGAGAATGATCTGATTGGATTTAAAACGACAACAGAAGTGACAACAAGGGTGGAAACGCCGCATTCATCGTGAACGTTTCTTCACCTGGAGCCAAAATGGGTCGAGGAAGAACTATAAAAGAGATGGTGGGGCTACAAAGAGCAATTCATGAGAAGGGTTGGTGGAGCGAGCAGGGAGGGGGTGAGCAGGGAAGCCAGTGAAGTCAGTGATCACTCAGGAGGTCTGGAACTCTGACCTTTGACCCCATAGCAGAGCGGATACCACCATGGTGAAAATGTGAGAGGTTAGGTATGTGAGCCCCCCGAGCCCTGGCGGAAACCATTCCCCCCATGATGAATGGGATGTTAGCATTGACACAAATTGGCCCATAATAATGACACAAGGCCGCTAAGCACACAGACACGAAGTGACAGAGTGGGAATTACAGAATGAAAGAGCGAGAAGAGAAAGAGAAGAAGGAGAGATTTAAAAAAAGTTATTCAGGAAAGCATTACCTTACCCAGTGGGACAGCCGGGGAGGGGGAGGGGAGATTTATGACCCAAGGTATCTTTGGTGTTTTCTCTCCCCTCTTCCCAACGTTGGGATTGCAGAAAGTCCTGAAAGTCAGAGGACTCAGACACACTCAGAGGCAAATTGTGAGGCTGGCAGAGTCACACACCTTCTTGCCTTTGTTGCACCCCTGTGATGTCCGTCCTTAACCGCCCTCGCTCTTTTCCTCTCAATCCGTGCCCAGTGACCCGAGAGTTCACGCCACCATAAAATACAGTACATGTCTCGCTGAAAATAGATGCTGCATTTGCATTGTGACAGCAGAAGAAAACACTGGCATCTTTTTGTAGCTTTGCATGTTTTTTTCCTCTTCCTTTCACTAAACAAGCATCTCTCTGTCTTTTAGGAAACACATGTATTAGATTAGGCATGTTGGGAGGCAAGGGTCACACTCCTGTCAGTAATTGAAATGCGATTATGTATGAGCTAACATGATTACGGGGGTGAGGGGCTGAAGGGAGCGGGTGATTGAAAGGTGAACGCCAGCTTGTGATGTACGGCTGCTGAGACATTCCAGAGGTAATGGAATATGAATGAGTTTCCCGTTTTGATCCTGATGGAGACTGATCGTAGTTCACAGTATCTCTGCAGTCTGAAAACACGTATCAATCATTGTGGAGTTACTTTAGTTTGGTTGTCTTCTCCAGTCGACTAATTTCCTAGTAAATAACAATTAATCTGGGACTGAATCAAGGATGTGCTGGGGTTCGGTTGTCAGCACGATCACGTGGGGCAACGCACGCGTCGGAGTAATATCGCACGCTTTCTTTATCGATGCTGATTTAGGTCCCTGTGAGTAGCTCTACATCAACAACGCCGGACCACCACCTCTTTGCAAGCAAACATTTTTCAAAATGAACAGTTTGCTGCGGTCGTAGTTTGGTTGTGTTTTAACACAGAAATAACCTGATTTGGTTTAAGTCCTACAGCTACACCAGAGACTGAGGTGTTTCTACCAGACGTGGAGACAGCTGTGACTTGAGAGGGTTTACTTCATCAATCACTTCCTATAATGCTAATTGCTAATTGGGTGATGTTTCAGGAGTGGGGGGGTGTTTGCAACTTCCACCAAGCATAAAAAGTCATGTCAAAGAAAAAGAAAATGGAAGATATTATTACTAAAGTTCAAACATGTTCTGGTCATGTAGTCTGGGGCTACTATGGGTGTTTCTGAAGAAATGTTATGCTTGTGGTTTGTTGGCTTTGCAGCTCATGGCTCATCAGTTACAAGTTAGAACTTGTGGTCCCTGATGCTGTAAAACATCATACGCTGCTGACTCATTTTCATATATTTAATAACTCCAAAGCCCAAAAGCCAAGTCTTGATCTCGGTGAACGGCCTCGCCGTCGCCTCCTGCCCGGTTATGTAAAAGAGCATCAGTGCACCACAGATGAGCCTTTTTGCAGGAAAGCACAAAGTAGAAACTTGATGTTTGTTGTCAACGCAGACTGTTTTCTTAGTCTAAGCCAATCAGAATATGCTCTGGCCTCTTTACTTGTTCATTTATATGACTGACAGCATGCTGTGCTCTTGCATTTTGAGATTATTTCATCTTTAGGTGATGTCTATAAGTACTGCATCCTGTTTTGTTTTCCCACTTCCACCTTAGCTTAGCTGATTTGCTAGCATTGTGCTGGCTTGAGGGCTGAGCCTCCAGTCTTTTGTTCAGCTCTCTTTGTCTGCCTCTCCCCATCATGCTGCAGCAGGACCTTTGCTGGGCTGTTTTTTACCATAAACATTCTGGCATTAGGCCTCCACGTTGATGTTGTGTCAACTGATACTTTCAATGTTTCAATCAGCGATGTATGTACCAGCCGGGAAAAAGTAAAAATATTTACGGGGCAAAAACATGTGAGCTGGTGAAGTAAAAGTTGCTCACAGCTGGTTAACAGAAAAACAACCTCAAGGATAAAAACTCAGTGGACGTAAAACACCCTCGGAGCAGTTTTTATTTAAACGGGGGCTTAATGTGTGTGTGCCATAGAGCTGCAGACAAATGTGGCATAAGGTAGAAGTCCATGAAAGAAAACTGAGAACAGAGAAAAACTACAAGTTACAGAACAGCTGTCTGACGTAGAGATTGCATTTTTGTAAGAAAACATATGTGATTATCTTTATTTCCAGTTACAGAGAAAGCAGAGGAAAAGAAAAACACACAAAATAAATAAGTAGTGAGTTAGTAGCAGAGGTTACTGACACACTGGTTTGTCTCTTCAGTTCAGTTTGTTATCCGGTCGTTCAGTCTGACGTCACTAGTCGTGTCTGGGCCTAAACTCCGCTGCAGGTCCATATATCAAACGATCACTGTGGCATTACTGAGAGTTGAAAAACTGTCTAAAGTCTTTGATCTTTAATAAAATGATCAGCGTTCTGCTCTACCAGGTGTAACAATTGAGTTTAACATCCAGGCATCCATGAAAACCGAATTTATGACATTTAACGGAGTTAGAAGTTAGCAGGAAGTTAGCTCGCTAGCTTCTATCTAAATACAATATAGCATGTCCTGACTGCGGGGTTTTGGAAACAAATTCAAACGTACAGCTCTGTTATCACTTCCAACATAAATGAAGACAGAAAGCTAAACAGCAGTGATGTTTGTAGGGTTACTGAAGTTTGGCTAGCTGTAGCTAATGATGTGCTACGTGACCGCTAGCGACACAGCTATGTTAGCATAGCATAAACAAGCTAACGTTTTTTCCACTCGATAAAAGTTAACGTGAGTGTTCTCGGTGGTCAGGAACAAATGTAATCGCATGACAGGATGCTGTAAAAGGACCAAATTTCAGCCAGGAGAACAACTGAGATAATCCATCCACAATACGAGGTTAGTCATTCATATACTGCTGCATGGGCTGGGCTGTAGTTACATCCTAAGGTTTTAAAAACTGAGCTTAAATAAATGATTAGCGGTAATAAAAGCTAATAAAAGCTCAGTAAAGTCTCATTACTCAGAGTTGAAAAACTGTCTAAAGTCTTTCATCTTTAATAAAATGATCAGCGTTCTGCTCTACCAGGTGTAACAATTGAGTTTAACATCCAGGCATCCATGAAAACGGAATTTATGACATTTAACGGAGTTAGAAGTTAGCAGGAAGTTAGCTCGCTAGCTTCTATCTAAATACAATATAGTATGTCCTGACTGCGGGGTTTTGGAAACAAATTCAAACGTACAGCTCTGTTATCACTTCCAACATAAATGAAGACAGAAAACTAAACAGCAGTGACGTTTGTAGGGTTACTGAAGTTTGGCTAGCTGGTATATAATGTTGTGCGACGTGACCGCTAGCGACACAGCTATGTTAGCATAGCATAAACAAGCTAACGTTTTTTCCACTCGATAAAAGTTAACGTGAGTGTTCTCGGTGGTCAGGAACAAATGTAATCGCATGGCAGGATGCTGTAAAAAGACCAAACTTCAGCCAGGAGAACAATTTAGATAATCCATCCACAATACGAGGTTAGTCATTCATATACTGCTGCATGGGCTGGGCTGTAGTTACATCCTAAGGTTTTAAAAACTGAGCTTAAATAAATGATTAGCGGTAATAAAAGCCGAGGGAGGTCAACAGTGATCACTGACTGTTTTAGGAGCTTTTTGAGATTAAATAGAAGAAAATACAAAACATTAAACATGTTAACAACACAAAAGCCATATTAAACGCAGACTACTTTAGGCCCGGAAGTAGGATTCGTCACGTCATCACTTAACAACCGGATAGCAGTGTAGGCCTTTTTTGTGGGCGGAGCTGAACTAGCCCCACGACATAAACGGTGACAGAGCGTGGCGTTCACTTTTCCAGAAATGTAACAACATGTTGCTTTAACACAGACTATAAAGTCTGTTTAGCATAGAAATAAAGTTTGTGACTGGCACAGCGACCTCAGCAAATCACAGTCTTACTAGGCTCCACTTTATTATCTTATGGTCTTTACCATTTATAACACTAAGTGACTTAAGGCGACTGTTGTTGTGCTGTGTGCTGTATAAATAAAGTTGAACTGAATGAACTGTATCTGGCTTGCAAGATGTTAAAGAGTGAGACATGGGCCATGTATAGACTCAGTGAGCTTTGAGGGTTTCTCTTGTTCCTGTGTTTCAGTTTCACTTACTGCAGCTATGATTCAATATTTAATGGCTTTAATGGCACAAAGCACATCATATAGAGCGAGTATAAATGTCATGCCGTTGTCTACTTGTGTAGGCTACTGTGTAGGTTCTCTAAGGAGAAGAATGAGGTTTGGGGATGTCCAGACTCTTCCAGTGTTTCATCTCACTAACCAGAGGCGAAACACTGGAAAGATTTCTTCTTTTTGTTGATGAGGGAGAAAAAATGAGTTCAACAACCTTGCAAGAATACAAAGGCAACATTAGTATGAGCACGTTTGTCTAGTTTTGGAGATGGATGATTTCACTTTGGGAGTTTTGCGTTTCCTTAGAAGCTCCAGCTCACCCAACCAGTCTCCTGAAGTGCTCCTTTCATTCGTAAAGGTCAAGGTTGTTCCGGATTCAAAGAAGAGAAGAGGTGTAAAACTAAACTGCCATCAAGGATTGTTCTGAACTCACACAATAACTCATCATTCTGCAGCACAAGAGTTGCACCTGACTAACCTGATGACACACTCCCCGTGAGCAGTCAGGTTACAGTGCTCTAGATGTGGCTCAAAGTGCAGCTTTGCTCATATCCGGCACTTTCAGAATCAATACCTTCAGCAGACATTTGTTGCGCCTTATTCTAATTGGGTATAAGAGATCGTCACATCTGCAAAACCCTGAGAGAGCACGCCTGCAGAGGCGCTGCAGATAGTCTGATAAGAGTAAACTCATCACAAGCTGGCACACAACAAACAGGTGCAACCAACAAACACAGGAACTGGTTGTTTTTTTCCCTGAAACGGGTCGCCTCCTCCAGCTGTCAGTGCTACGCTATCGACTGATATTCATTTCTCTTCCAGATCAAAAATAGTTTGGCATTTGTGGGGACAGAAGTTCCTCAGTAACAGTGGCTGAAGAAGAAAATCCCCAGCATTCTCACAGATGTTTTACTGCAGCGACTTGGATAGCCTTAATAGCTACTGAACAGTTTCCCCAGTGTTTAATTTTTACATACTAGTATATTAGATCTAGTACTCGTAGTACTAGTGTTTGTTTTTAAATCTAACGCTTGCATATCTTCTAAATTGCACAGGATATACACCAATTATCGTCTCCACCTGGCACCACCTTCCAAAAGATTATGCTAGACCATGTATACCATCATGGCAGCGGCACTGCCTGCTGACTGGAGCCTCCCTCAGTGGGACAGGATAACCTCCACACCTCCAAAACTCCTCAGGAACCGCTTGATGAATCAGACCCAGGAAATGACTCCCTATACTCCCCAACGGTCCAGAACTGAAGGGCGAACGCACCAAAGCAAAGCTATCTGCTAAGATTGAACGTGTTGCGTTCCAGGATGCTCTTCTGCATACCTCGGTCGCAGCGAGCGGCAGCTTGAAGTACTCTGATCGTTGTTTGATTCCCAGTAAGACATTTTTGCCCAGAGAACTGTCACTAACTGGATATCTTTTCAAACAATGTGGGTCTGTGGGAAAATCCCAGTCGAGCGGCAGTTTGTGCAACACTCCACGCCTGCATGCCCAAACGCCGCATTAACAAACCACTGAGCAGGTGTACCTAATGAAGTGTCCATGAGGACTGAGAGATATTCTTACACATTGTGAAAAAAGGAGTAAATCATTTACTAATGTATTATATATTTTAATGAACACACCGCTGTTCCCGAGAAATATTTTGAAGGTGATGTGTCGTTTTCCTGTGGCTGGTCTGTTGCACAGTATAATTACTGCCCACTATTCCATTCATACATTTTCTTGAGCTGCACATCCAGGTCAGGGTTGTGGCCGATTGAACACGAGAGCAGATCCACACAGTTGAATAATACGTATAAATATTAGAGGTGGGAATCACCATACATCCCACGATACGATATTATTGCAATTTTTTTAAATATTTTGCGATATTCAGATTCTGTACATAAAGGTAAACTTTATCAATATTCATTTTCTCTAATATCAAAGTCTCACACTCAGTCTTTCTCTCATTTCAGTTTGATTGTTGACAAACTGAACGGTTTGTATTACAGTCTAGTCCAACTTAACTGAATCAACCATCTGGTACAATTATAGCTATTCTGAACTATGCAGTTTATGAAAACTATGCAGCCCCTTCAGCAACTGAAGAATTTGAAAGTAAATGAAAACAAAATATAATTTTACATTAAATAAAAAGTTTTAAACTTAATTAAAATAAAACATGTCTTAAATTAAAATAAGTAAACTGTCATGTTTATTAAACACATTTGGACAGTGAAGGAATGTCAGGATTCTTGCTCAGAAAAAGGATCAACATGCTCTGAAGTCAGAGCACAAAAACCTTTTTGTAACAAAGTATCGATTTCTGCTGTCCCTGTATCGATACATTATTAGCAAACAAAATATCACCATGCTACACAGTATCCATTTTTTCCCCACCCCTAATGAATATAGAAACATTTTAAAGAAACGAGCAGTGGTCAGTGTGTATTGTTTGAACTCGTTTTGTTTTCCCTGTTGCACGTTTGTCTTGAATAATTTCACTCACAGTGATCGGTCAGATTCTCTGTCCCACAAATACAAACGTTGTGTTAAAACAGCGGCCACAAGGACATCAAATGGAAAATTTCCAGTCATGCTTGTATCTGCTGCTCAAGTTGCTCACACCACCCTGACATGTGATTTCCAACAGCCACAATACTACAGCCACCGACGGGTGGAGTGAAAACACCAATCATCTGGATACGACACAATTGACTGTCTGAAGCCTCGGGTCCCGGCGTTCACGTGGAGCTACTTTCACCGTAGCAGCAGACCAAACATACGCCCCCGTGACAACGACACATGCTGTTTTGGCTTTCGCTGATGTTAAACGATTGTTAGCTGTTCACATTTCAAACATAATCACCGACAGATTGCTGCCATCCTTGAAATTCTACAAAAATGACATTAGTGCATCGGTCCTCGAGTTGCTATGTGAAACCTTTTCAAAGCTTCTATTTATTGTCGATGATTCACCGTCACATTTTGGCCAAAGTAGGTCAGCAGGCATCTCATAAACTGTGTTGTTTGTTTGCTGTTTCTGCTTCTTGAATAGTTTCGGTTTAAAAAAGGCGAGTGAGTTTTACGTTGATTTAAAGCGACTTCATTAATGTCGTTGAATTTTACAGTCGTTTAGTCGTTTTCCTGTGAGTCAGCAGCACCCACGTACCAGTTGTCCCACATTAGACGTACAGCATAGATACTCTGACCTCTGCCACTTATTGTGGACTAGGGATTATTCCTAGTGGCTCTCCTTCCTGCTCCCATTTATCTTTCTTTCACCTCCTGATACCCCCAACCCCACGCCTTTGCTCTCTTCTGTAATGTCTCAGCTGTTGCCTGCAGGCAGGGCTCTCTGACTGAGTGCCTGCTCTGTTATGGGTTCATTGGGCTGGTATGCAGCAGGAATCTTTGGATCAAGGTAATTTCACACTGTTCAACTTTTTCCCAGGCTGTTAAGCTTCCCTTTACCTTTGTGCCACTCGGAGAGCGAGATAGGGAGCGACACATGTAGCCGTTAAACATACACAGCGGCTCAGAGGCTGACGCCACCGGCAGAGGCTCCAAAGATACGGCCTGTAAATTAAAGTCCGACACCTCAGTTTCCCAAAAGGATCAGATTATTGTGTGGTGGTGGGGAGTGCCGTGCACATTCATTCGTCTCTATCACTGATCAGAAGATCAGATACTCTGTGTGGGTGTGTGTCGTGTCTGCTTTTCTATTTTCGTGCATTTCTCATCAGATGTTTCTGCTTCCTGCAGCTTCTCTCTCACACGTGTGATTTCTGCATGAAGCGCTTCGTCCCAAAGCAGAGCACTCAGTGTTATTATTAGTGTCAGCAGGCAGACGAGCACCTGATGGAGCTGAAAAAGGAGGGAAACCCTCGAATTGTTGGAGCAATCGTGTGCTCCTGTGCCATCTGTTACCATCTGCAGGAGAGAGAGAGAAACAAGGGCAACAGAAAGCAGTACTAGACGCTGCGTGCGCTCAGGTGTTCAACATATTTGTGTTTTGGGTTTATTTTTAATGGTTTGGGTTATTTTTGTAACGGTGTAGTTATGTTTTTTCATGTTTACGAGCTGTGCCATCTGTTTGACACACTCAGCGTAAAGAGGGCGCAGTGTGTGAATCATAGGTTAACTACTTACTGGGTTATACTTATTGACTCGCTCTGTCTGTTTGTTGTGCGTTTGTGTATTTTCTAATATTCAAACGCATTCGGGCTTTGCTGACGAGCTGTGAATCTCTTTGACCTCTAGTCCTGTTTTAGTCTAAGCTTGTTGTGATCTCAACTGGAAGTCCGCAGGATGTTGATCCTCCCGAAGCACCAACAGACACAATTTTAAAACATTTTTGGGCAAAAAGTCCTTGCGTTCTGTTTGTATCAAGGCTGGATTAGCAATGCCTTTGTTGTTGCTGGGCATAGTGAAAAGGGGGGAGCGATAGGCTGGAACAGTGATGCAGTATCAGCGAGCAGCTGTTGAATGAGTGACAAAGTCAAGGGCTAGTGATACGAACATGGGAAAATCCTGGAGGAGCTGGAGGGGAAGAGAGCGGCAGCAGCTGAGGCAGCCTGAGTGCAGAAGAATCCAGTGTTGCTGTTACGCAGGCGAGAAAGTCGTGAAATATTCACTTATTTAGGAGCTGGAGCTCAAACCTGCCGCTGTAGCTGGCTTCTTTTTCCCCAGGCTTGATGACAGTATTTGAGGTTGTTGGTGGGGTTGAAAAGACGGGGTCAAGCATGTGAAGGGGGAGGGATGGAAGCAGGGATGGAGCGCTGGGGTGGAGGAGTGGAAGAGAGATAAATGAATACCAGACGCTTTATGTCTTGTGTAAACTGAAGGTTTGCCCGAATCTGCCAGTGACACACCGTCCATGTCACAGATTCTAGAGAGAAGCATTTCAGTCTCTCTCAAGCTGTCACTCACACCTGTGATGGATTAAAAGTAAGACTGTGTTTAGTTATTGCTTTTGCTTTGTTTCAGCTGTCCTGCATGGCTGATTGTCTATGAAGAGATAAGCAATCTTTTTCAAAGGGGAAATGTCACTGTAGTCACCCGAGTCTCTCACCCGAGTTTTTCACCCAAGTCTCTCACCCAAGTCTTTCACCCGAGTCTCTCATCTGAGTCTCTCACCTGAGTCTCTCACCCGACTCTTTCACCCGAGTCTTTCACCCGAGTCTCTCACCCGAGTTTTTCACCCAAGTCTCTCACCCGAGTCTCTCACCCGACTCTTTCACCCGAGTCTCTCACCCGAGTCTCTCACCCGACTCTTTCACCCGAGTCTCTCACCCGAGTCTCTCACCCAAGTCTCTCACCCGAGTCTCTCGCCCGACTCTTTCGCCCGACTCTTTCGCCCGACTCTTTCACCCGAGTCTCTCACCCGACTCTTTCACCCGAGTCTCTCACCCGACTCTTTCGCCCGAGTCTCTCACCCGAGTCTCTCACCCGAGTCTTTCACCTGACTTTTTTGTCTCGCTGCTTTGGCAGGACAGACAAAGATGATCTTTTTAATTAATTAATTAATTAATTAATAACTTCAATAACTTTTTCACATTATTACCTTCTGTACCTGCTCTGTTTTAAAAATTGTTTGCAGAACATTACTACAAGCAAGGTTGTAGTAAGAAGAGAAGAGAACATTTCCCTTGGTCAGTGTGTGCACCTCATGTGGATGTCATCTTTCCAACATGTGCGTTGTTTAAAGTAATGATCCTTCCTGCTGTCTGCACTCACTGCAGCCGTAGCTGTGACGTAAGCCTTTGGGTGGAGAGAGATTTCAAAATGATTTTCTTTTTCATGTTGTCCTTTCAAGTGCCCAAGAAACACTTTGACATTGTGTTACTCAAACTAAAAGGATATGTTTCACCTGAAGGAGCTGCTGGTGGTGAAATCATCTTAAAAATGACCGTTATTGGTGTTACAGTGTAATAATAATAATAATAATAATAATAATAATAATAATATATAATATAATTCTTATACTTATTAGTGCAACAGACAGCGTAACAGGGAAATTGTTCATGAGTGGATACAAATACTAAAGCTGATAATACACTCTTCAGGGTTACTCTGTTTGAAAATTCAAGATGGCTGCCCTTTTAAAGATGGCTGCCCTTTTAAAGATGGCTGCCCTTTTCACAATGGCCATCTACTCGCATTTTTGTGTATTTTTAATTCAAAACAATTAAAAAGATTTGCTTAAAAGGACATCGTGGTGCAGTAGCAGAGGGAGCACTTTGTTTCCTCGCTGTTTATCCGTCGTTCACTCTCGGGTTGATCGTTAAAGGTGGCTTACAGGAGCCAATAATTAGAGCTAGTTGTCAGCTGTTCGGTTAGCTGGTGATGCTGGTTCCTCCAGTCTGCATGTTGGACAACATGCTAAGCTCCAAACTGTCCCTGATGCATTCAGCAAGGTGTGCAATTTTGCTTGCATGTAGTGCACGTCCAGTTTATAAAAAGTGCTTTGAGTGCTTGGTAAGAATCCGGTCTTTAAGTATGAACCCTGCTTCCAGGTCCAAACTGCTCTGCGTTTATTAAGGCTGTAGTGTTTTTAACATGCTTTGTATCTTGTTCTATTTAATCTGAACAAGCTCCTAAAAACAGCCAGTGATCACTGTCGGCCTCTCTGGGTTTTATTGCTGCTATTCATTTTAAAGCTCAGTGTTTAAACCCTTCCACTGTAACTACAGCCCAGCCCATGCAGCAGTTATTAATAACTAACCTCGTATTGTGGATGGATTATCTCAGTTGTTCTCCTGACTGAAGTTTGGTCCGTTTACAGCATCCTGCCATGCGATTGCATTTGTCTCTAACCACCAGGAACGCTCACGTTAACTTTTATCGAGTGGAAAAAAGTTAGCTTCACTGTGTTTATGCTAACATAGCTGTGTAGCTAGCTACCACGTAGCACGTCATTATATAGCAGCTAGCCCAACTTCAGTAACCCTACAAATGTCACTGCTGTTTAGTTTTCTGTCTTCATTTATGTTGGAAGTGACAGCAGAGCTGTACGTTTGAATTTTTTCAGAAATCTCTCAGTCAAACATGCTATATCATGTTTAGGTGGAAGCTAGCGAGCTAACTTCCTGCTAACTTCTAACTCTGTTAAACTTCATAAATTCTGTTTTCCTGGATGTTAAACCTGGTAGAGCAGCCACACTGATCATTTTATTACAGATGAAAGAATTTAGACAGTTTTAAACTCTCAGTGATGCTGCAGTGTTCGTTTGACTTTGGGACCTGGAAATGGCTAATGACGTCAGACTTAAAGACCGGATAGGAAAAATAGGATTCCATTTATGTTCCGGTAAATCACTTGACTGAATGGCTGATTCAATTCAGTTTTATTTATACAGCGCCAAATCACAACAACAGTCGCCTCAAGGTGCTTTATACTGTAAGGTAGACTCTACAATAATACACACAGAGAAAAACCCAACAATCATATGACCCCCTATGAGCAAGCACTTTGGCGACAGTGGGAAGGAAAAACTCCCTTTTAACAAGAAGAAACCTCCAGCGGAACCAGGCTCAGGGAGGGGCGGGGCCATCTGGATTAATTAATTTACACAGACAATTAACAGATGTTGTTGAAGTCAATGCTGTAAAACTCAGCTTTGGGTTCAGTATCGACTGTTTTCGCTCAGTTGATGCTGATTCTGTGCTGGAAAAGTTATCTGAAGACAGATAACTGGTAAAAAACAGTTTAAGCTTCACCCAAGGTAAATGTGTAAAGCGCTATATGAATACAGGCCATTTACCATGCATAAAATTTTGAATCTGAATTGAATCACAAAGCACTTAATTGCTGCTTGATGAATGTTTAATGTCTAAAACAAACTGTTTGAGTCACAGGTCGATAATAAAAGTAGAAACAAACAAGTCTTTGTGATTGTCTTGAATTTTCCTCGAGACCAAGAACCAAATTTTTTTTCCCCTAATATAAAAATATAGAAATTAGGAGTAGAAAAAAATTCTGGAAATGATGGCCATCTTTAAAAAAGGTAGTCATTTTTATAATTCAAGTGGTTAATGAGGTTTGTTTTAATTAATTCTGGTGCTTATATCCACTTTTATTCGCTCGTTATCTGATGTGTGACATAGTTCTCTCTCTCTCTCTCTGTCATATTAAATTTAGATCAGCTGATGTCATGAGTTCCTAATCAAGATTATTATTGTAGCTGTATGAGATGTCTGCACAGATACACTGTAGCAAGTCCTGAACATGTCCTATCTGTCCACAAAGTTTTACACTGCCTGCCGCTGCTGTTCTGTAAGAGTTGTGAATAGCAAAGCATGATTAGGTAAAATAATCAGGAGCTAATGAGTCACACAAACTGTGTTCACATGGCAGTTTGTAATATCTACATATGTAACAGCCCTTCGTTTGGAAAAGGGAACGAAACATCTTCCTTTGGGATCTACCTCGAGTTTCTTTCGATGTTCCTTTTCCAGTAGGAAGGGCTTTCACTTCTCCCTGTCATTATACATGAGCGCATCCGAAACATGTCCGAACACAATTCCCGTTTTTTTAAACAGTTATTAATAAGGCAGTTTCAAAGAAATTAGAAAGAGATGAGGGAAGTGTGGGACAGGCGCTCAATACCAAACCTGCATCACTGTAACATTGTGGAATAATAAAATCCACAGCTGGTCAGAGGAGATGTTGTGGACAAACGTCCACAGTGACAGCTGCTGGAAATGCATCTTATGTTGTTTCTAAATGGGGGGAAATGCCCCCAGCAGATTAAAAAAAAAAGGTTTTCCTTCATGATGCTGATGCTGCTCATCCTGACTGATGGAGGCTGAGCAGATCTTCACCTCCGATTTTTGATCATCTGATACAGGATCTGCTAAAATTCAAAGCTTTGTGTATACAAGTCGATTTTTTCAGCCGTTCTGTGACATTTGTGCGCTTCTAAACAACCTTTTTAGGCATTTTTCATGAATGTAAACTCATTTAGATTTTTATTTGTTTCTGACATTTGAATCTGAAGCTGGTAGCCGTAACTGATGTTTGTGCTTTGTTGTGTTTTTTAATGACCTGATGGGTCAGCGAGATTTAGCAGAAAGCATTTTTTGATATTGTATCAGCATGTTTCATTTCAGCCAATAAACAGTTTGTGATTTTTGCGACTCGTCGGTTGGATGATAGTTTTCCACAAAGCTTTGCATGCATGTGGTGTTTTTTTTATCATGGATGAGCAGCTTCTGTCCATATTGTTGTTTTGGCTCACACATCTGCAGTTATTCAAGCACAGAAAAATACTGCCGAAATGGGGAAATATGGGTGCGATAAACAAATGACATGAAGTGATGTATGAGTGATGTTTTCATCAGAATTCAAATGTGATTCGTTGCTGTGACACAGTGGTTCAAACTGAAAGCATGTAAGAAAAACCCTTTTCATGCATGTTTCTGTGTCAAGATTACTGTTACGTAACTCAAGTGCTTGGCTGTGATTGGCTCTGATGCTGCTGTCAGAGATGACTCCTTGCTTCTTTGCATCCTGTCAATTCAATTCAATGTATTTATTTGTAATTAACGGATGAATCCAAAAGGTTTTGTCTCCAGCAGAGAGAGATGAGGATGCTGAATACTCACCTACTGACTGTTTCTTTTATTATTACAGATTGAACACCTTTGTTTTGTCTTTGTGTAAGATAATCAATTTCATAATAAAAATCGAATCAATTTTTATGCCAAATTAGTTTCTTTTCCTGATTTCCATCTTTCCAAACATCCCTCTGTCTCTTCTTTTTTATTTCAGTGGAAATGTATCCTGTCACTTCATAACATTTAAATAAAAAGGAAAACAAACTGATTTGATATCCAGAAAATTCAAAAATCAGCATTTGAAAATTATAATAATGAAATGTTTCATTTTATTTGTGTTGTTGTCTTTCAAATAATTAAATCTGTCGTCTAATTTTAGAAAAGCTACCAGATTTTAAGCAATCAAAAAATAATCTAATATATTAAGAGTGTTAATACATTCTTTAAAAATAGACTAATAAACATTTTCTGGATCAATTATGTTTGTAAAAAAAGAAATATATATAATCTATATATAAACAGTTTAAATACAGGTATATAGATAATTAATGTCAAACTAAATAGACGAAGATGGAATTTAACAAAATGTCTTTGTTCCATCACATGTGCAGGATTCTTGTTTCTTTAAAGTTTAAAACAAACATGATGATTTAGATCATCATCATTTACATCATGTCCCATTATTGTCTCATTCTGGTCATTTTTAAATCTTATTTCATTTGACTTTTAAAAAGGTCTCCTGTGTAGCCATTACTGACCTGCTGATGTGTGTTTTATTTTATTTGTCTCACACACCTCCAGAGCTCATTTGTCTGGCTTATAAAAGATTCACATGATGTTTTTTTCTTGGTGATTTTAGTTTGGGGTTCATGGGGATGTAGTCTGATTGGACAAATAAATAAAAAAAATTAAAACAGCTGTTTAAGGTATTTTCTGTTGTTTTAAAGCACATTTATTCGCATTTTCTTTGAATAAAAGTTGCCTATAAATATCTGTTATTTCTAAATAAATATTGGTAATAAAATATATCAAAGTTTTGTTATATCTGCTTTGGACTGTTTACACAATATAACACCTGCGATGACTGGCAGGTTAGAAAGTGCAGTGTGCCTCATCTCTGTTTAATTTCTCGCTCGTTTTTACTCCCGAGCTGTCAGATCTCAGCTGCTGTCATTTCAGAACTCAAGAGGAACTCGTCAAATTCCCCTCCGACACTTTTCTTGTCTTGTGGGACATTTTTTCTGAGCGTCAGATTCCCATCTTGATGTCGGTAAAAGAAGCAGATAAAAGGAACTTCGGGGCACCGTCATTATCGGCTTGTTGCTGCTCTTGTCTGGTTGTTGTGATGATTTAAAGTGTGAAATGTGCGCTGATGACTCACTGGCCGATCCTCGTTACAAAGACTGACCACGTTTCTTTTAGTGGTGAATTAAATGGGGATTTTTATTTTTATTTTTATTTATGAAAACAGAGAATAAATGATCCGGTGGGTCCTGAAAATTTGTTGTTTTCTGTTATTTTTATTTCGGTAAATTTCATAAACATGATAAATGGGGAGTTCCTCGCCGCTCGCTTCGTGAAAATAATAATGTTGATCAAATCAAACCGCCGGACTTGTCCCGCATCCTCGGGATGATTTATTTAACTTAACTGAGCCAAACAGTTCAAAGTTTGAGGCAGCACAAAAGATTGTTGCTCCGACAGATATGTCCTGCAGTGTGCAGCGCATCATTTTCAACAAACCTTTAAAACTTCGCTACTTATTGATCCCCCCCCCTCCCCCTCCGCCCCCTCCCGGGGTGCTTTTGCCTGCCCACTGTCGCACTCCTTAACGTTTCGAAGCTGCAGGGCGGGTTCCCGTTTTATTCTGGTGTGATAATTGAATGCTTCCGGGGAGAGAGAAAAACGCGCTCCTGCTTTTGCTGCTTCTTCTGAGCTCGCTCAGAGGAGCAGTTGGTGTCACTTTTCGGCAATAGAAAAAAATAGAAACTCATCTGTTGTGTTAAGAGAGTACATGTTGGTACTTCAACCGCGTAAATGCTGGAGTGAAGGCTGTGAAATGCTTTTCCACTGAAATAGATTCATGTTTGAGTCATGTTATGAGTCCTTTTTGGTTGTTGTGTGATCTGAACTTTAACACCATTGAATCGACTTCTTTTCAGCCTTCGTGTGTGGGTGGGATTTTCCCCCCACTTTTTTCAGAGAGTGAGATTTTTTAGGGATTGAAGAATGTCTGTGTGGGTGTTTGATATTCAACAGATCTAACCGCTGATTTTAATTAACGCCTCACCTGTAACAAAGAACAATCAGAATGCGTAATTGCGCACGGTTTGCTGAGCGCAGTTGACCTGTTTGGCCACATTGTTGCTGCTCGTTCTTATTTAAAACTGGCGTGTTTGATAAGAAATAATGCAACTTTGAATTACTTTGTCTCTTCTTATGCTGCGACAAGGATCAAGATCAAGTCAAGAACATATTTGTGAAGGTTTTTCTGCCTTGATGTAACTTAAAACTGTCCATTTTAAGTCATAAAGTGCAGATATTCGCGTTTTTAATTGAGAATATCAGTCAGGATCAAACGCCTTTATTCTAAATTTGGCGTTTATGATTTTTTTCTCAAGTGAGAATGATTTGTGCTGATATCCCTGCGCGCTCACTTCTTTCATTTCAGGCAGTTTAAAAAAACGTGCCAGTTTTTAGGGGGCACTAAACACATTTCACTGCAGACGCCAATGAAATCTGCCCAGTAACAATCGTACAGCCTCATTCGAGAGCTGAGGAGCTATTGGCTATGCAAATAGGAGGAGGAAGCAACTTAGACTGGAAAAAAAAACTTTAAAGAGACATTTCCACCACTTTTCTCACAAGCACTGCTACAGAGCCAGCGAGCTTCAGATGGAAATTAACAGCTCTAAAGCTCCGAGTACTTTACAGTCCCCAGTCTTCCCCTGATGCACTGATGTCTCGTTTCTTTCACGGCTCGGTCTTTGAAGTTGACTAAGAATGGGACGGGGATTAACATATTTACCCATGCAGATTCTCTTTGTGACTGTATGTGAGGCTAAATCATTTGGCAGTCATTTTTTTAATTATCTGCTCAACGACTTACATTCTCGTTTCCACCTGCTTGTTTTTCCATGTAAATGATGACAGAAGTCTAATTAAAAGTATATAAATATATATATATGTGTGTGTGTGTGTGTGTGTGTGTGTGTATAAATATAAATATATATATATATATATATATATATATATATAGTGAATTTTTTCTGTTGATATTATTTGTGTTGTGCAAACCCAGCGCGTCTCATCTTTGTGTTATCTTTAACAGAAGATTATGCAAAAGAAAAAAAAAGTCAATGCTGCTAGAAATTTCCTAGAAAGTTATCTCATAAACCACAAGCAGCTTTGTGGCGGCTATAAAAAAAAGTATAAGATGATGTGTGTCCGTCTATGCGCGCTGGCGGGTTCGGCGTCTATGCGGACGCGTGCGCGTGTGCGTGCGCGTGCATCTTTAAGCGCTAACTTGTATTTATGGCTGCTCGCCTAAAGTATCTACATGCATCACATCTGCACCAAGGTTCACTGAGTCCATTGCAATGCAATGAAAAAAGTGACAGACATCAATAAATGATTCTCTCATTGGCTCCTTAATCTGAGCTAATATACGAATTATTTTCACAAGAGGGCTCTTGAAGCACTTTATCAGCTAAAGCTGACTCCTGGAGCCTTTTGATGCTGAACATATTGTAACAATTCTATTTCCTGATTTTGTAACGATCATCATAAGTTCATCAGCATCAACGAGAATAAAAATGCACGCAGGACTGTAGCTGAATGCACTGTGAGTGGCTAAAAGCTTTAACGCAGCCAAAGGAAAAACTCTAATTGAACCCCAGTTAGTAAAATAAGGTGGCCATAGTCGGATGGTGTTATTCTGTGCTTGCCCCCACACTGCTGTGCATCTGCATCTAAAATGCATCAAGTTTGGTAAAAGTTGTCTCGCAGCAGGACAGTAGAAAGAGGCTGGAATGCAGCTTGTTGTGTCTATACAGAAGTAATGCAGTTGCGTCAGTGGCGGACGCAGGGCAGGCTAAATGCGCCTGATCTCAGGCAGCGAAAGTAGAGGCGAGCTGTGGGGAGAGAGGAAAAAGTTCTCAACAAGGAGAGGCAGGACTACTCTTACGGAGCCCCTGCAGTCTCGCTTTTTATGCCTCTAAAAGACTTTTCCTGCCATCTTTTTGCATTTTCGCTCTGCAACACGCCTTTGACGTCTCCGAAAGCGAAATCCTACTTTTTAACTTGAGTGAAAACACCAGCACCATGGAGCTGCTCTGCCTCGAAATGGACACCATCATACGAGCTCGTCCCGACGCGAATCTTCTGTGCGATGACAGAGTGCTGCAGCGCTTGTTGACTATCGAGGAGAGGTTTTTACCCCAATATTCTTATTTCAAAGGCGTCCAGAAAGATATTCAGCCGTTCATGAGGAGAATGGTGGCCACTTGGATGTTGGAGGTACAGCGAAACACCGAGTGCTGACAAGACATATTATTTCCGTGCTCGACTTTAAAGCCTCTCGATTTGTTTCATTTCTTTATCGAGCAATGGTTGAAATATTCCGAGGAGCACATATGACACACGACTCATATTTCCGACTGCTATTTCCTTATATTATCCGTCGGTGCCGTTTAACGCAATTTCTTTCCATTTTTAAAGTCCGATCGCTGCGTTTACGAAAGTGGCAGCTGTGCCATCGGTGACACCGGAGGATTTCCTTTATCTGCCTCACATGGTGTCCGCACATGTTGCCCGTTGATTGTTTGATGTTATTATTTTAGATGAATATTTTCATGCACACGTATGCAGTCCCCCAATTCAATGCTGACTTGCGCTGTATCGCCATGTTGGTTTTTATAGGAGCGCTTTTAAGAGGATTTACAGTGTCAAAAGCAAAGTAACAGCGCTTAAAAAGCGTCGGTAATGACAGAAGAGGGTCTTAGGTGTCCACCAAATACAGACTCGATCACAAAAAGCTTTGCGATCGCTTTAGATATCTGTTTAAATGTCGGGAAGGGCGAGGGCCTTATCGCTTCTTTTGGTCTCCGGTGACTCGCCGAAGATTTCTGTTCATTTGTTGACGATGCGTCAAATATTTCTGGTCAACAGGCTTCTCTAAACAATCTGGAGTCGTTCCTCTTTATTTTCATGTAAATATTGTCAGAATCTGACGCACGTGAGATTTTTAATTAATTTTTGAAATAATTATATCGGCTCGGCGCTGAGGCACGCCACACCAGCCGCTTGCGACTCGCCTCTTATTTTGACGTTTTCTTGATATTTCTCGCGCGTGGATACGGATAGGAATTGTCGGATATGATGTGGAAGAGTCTCCTGAACATTATGGTGTGAAGAAAGTCGCTCCAGATAATTTATTTCTATTTTTAAATATTTTATGAAAATATGACGACTGTTTTAAAAAAAAAGTGTGTTTCCGTGTGCTGCGCTTTCCTGGTGTTTTTTTTGGCTCGCTGATTGTGACTTGAATTCATTTCTTAGTGAATGAACTGCAGGAATGCGAGTCTATCGAGAGTATGTGTCTTAAAGTAATTTCAGTCTTTGTGAAATAATTTCTTTCGATTTATTTTGTGATGTCGCAACAGATCTGGGCTGGGCGCAAATTCTTGGCTGAGCCCCAACTATGTGTGTCATTGATTTTAAACGTGCTCTTATGTGATCACTCTTTTGTTTCGTTATTTCATAAAAGTTTTCTGTACGTTTCAAGCGCTGAAAAAGAAGTCACGTGTGGTCAACGTTGTCGCCTTGTGTGCTGTCTCCTTACAGGTTTGTGAGGAGCAGAAGTGCGAGGAAGAAGTTTTTCCCTTGGCCATGAACTACTTAGACAGATTTCTAGCAGTGGTACCCACCAAAAAGTGTAACCTGCAGCTGCTGGGAGCAGTGTGCATGTTTCTTGCATCCAAATTGAAAGAGACTCGTCCATTAACTGCAGAGAAGCTGTGCATCTACACAGATAACTCCATCAGACCACAAGAGCTGCTGGTAAGCGACAGTTTCACGCAGTTTGCAGTAACACATCTGCAGACTCACATTGTCACCATCAGCTGGTTAAACATATTACATAACTTCTTCATCAGAGCACGTTTGGAAGCCGGGATTTATCCGGTTGTTTCCTTCTTTAAAAGTTTCAAATGTGACGTATACTCCACATGGCGGCTGTTCCCATTTCTCTGAATCGTTGTCCAGGCTTTAGACATGAAAGGAGCTCAGCGCAGGATTGTTCTTTACTGTATAAGACCCTCAAGGCTTTACTGTAACCTTCCAGCCTGTGCGGTGGTCTCCATCGCCATCTGCTGGTAGATATTTTCACAGATCAGCGAGGTCATATTGAACCGGAGCCAAAGCTCTGTGTTCCTGTGAGCTAGAGAGGGAGAGACGGAGAAATTCAAGTTTGCCTTTTACAGTTTAGCTGGTGTCCAAAAATAACTGGATGCACACATTTGTGACGTGAGGTCACGAGTCACAGTTTGTGATCCGAGCTGCACGTGAACCCACAGAAAAACTCTGTCCTGTTTATTGAATATGAGCTCTGTTGTGCTGGCAAACCAATTAATTAAGTCAGCTTCACATCAGATAAGTATTTTCCCTCCTGCTCTGTGGTGCTACATAAACATTCCTCAGTAAACAACAGCCAATCCCACCCATGTTGTGAAAGAGGCCACATATTATGATTCAGACGGGCTGATGGTTGCAGGCCTGCCTCGCTGCCTGACTGGCGGCTCTGCCCACCGAGCAGACTGCCGCTGCAGCACATTCAAGTTCCCGACGAGCTGCTGTTGATTTGTTGCTTTGCTATAATTTTCTGGAATGACAATTTCATTTGTTTAATGAAGGCTGCGACTCCGAGCCAGCGTCTTAAAGTTAAACAGCTTATTTTGAAAAGAAAAAGAAAAAGCGCCGCTGCGGCTGAAAACTCGTATCCTCTGCATGCAGCTGCACTTGACAAAAAACCGTCTCTGACACCTTCGTGTTCAGACTGGAGACGAAGCCTGGGTCCTTGAACTGGTTCGCTGAGGCCTCCTTTCTGTGTTTCTGTATAAGGCGGTATTTTGGCTGACACGCAGATACAGGAAACAGATCAGCTGCTCGGGGCATGTGATCGTTTTTTTGTCCTCATCTTTAGTAAGAACTTCTTGTAAAGAGAACCACAATTTTACGAAGAAGGTGTGACCAGAGGAAGGCAGTAAGCAGAAGGAAGTGGGTGATACCAGATTGCCACCCTTGTCAGCATAAAGCATGTGTTGCAAGGTTTGTCGCAGCTATTGCTGTAGGCTTTGGTGTTGCGTACTGTCGTCGATGGAAACGCCTTTTAATAGCAGGAGGCTGCTGATGATCGGCGATGGACAAAAACGTTGCTGAAGGAGACGAGCTTCACTTTATAAACTCATCAGAAACACGTCCTGTTTTCAGTCTCTCAAACATCAGCAAGAAAGCAAAGCATGACGTGACTGACAAAGGTCACTTTGACTGGGCGGCCATATTGAATTGTCTCATGACCGAGTCCATGTGGTCGCTCCTTCTTAAAGGGAAAATGAAGAACATCCGTCCTCCCGGTCACAAGGCTGCAGCTTGCAACCAAACCGCTGAAAATTTTTCCCAAATTAGTCACCAGCTCTTTGGTTAATCACCTCCTCCTCTAGGAAGTGAAAGTAACAATGCAGTCTCAGAAAAGAGAACGCCACACCTAGTGTCCTCAGCCCGTGTTACAGACGTGCAGATGGACGAGCACGTGTCAGCACATCCTGCAAATGACAGACTCAGATTAATAAGAGTTTCAGTCGTTCCACAAAACACTTTATGTGGAAAATATAGTAACTAAGTGCTGCGTTGCAGTTAGTTACAGCCTCTGATGGGCCTCTTTAGGAAAGTCCCCACATGCCAGACACAAACAGGGAGGGAGACGGTGATGCCGGGTCACCTGGGTCGGTGATTGTCTGTCCCAGGCCCAGCCGAGCAGAGACTAATAACACTTAACCTCCAGATGCTCGCCGTGTCACATTAACGCACGTTTGGCTCAAGCGCACCTGGTTAAACAATAAAAGTGCACAGCTGTTGTTTTCAGCCATCTTTTCTGCTCGCTCTCTAGGAATGGGAACTGGTGGTGCTGGGGAAGTTGAAGTGGAACCTGGCAGCAGTAACGCCGAACGATTTCATCGAGCACATCGTGAGAAGGCTGCCGCTGCCCGAGGATAAGCTGGCACTTATTCGGAAACATGTGCAGACCTTCATTGCCCTCTGCGCCACAGGTAGGAAACGCTCGATTCCCTGCAGTCGCTGAGATGACCGCATCTGTTCCTTGATCTTTTTTCTTTCGTCTGTGCCAAACCAAACCAAGCGGCTTACGCTAGCATACTCTGTAGTGTTGTCTTTGCCATTTCTTCTTTCAGGGCCGTGTCAAAGTCTTCTTTGGAGATCTGTTATACAGCTAGCCTCACCTTCTTCTTCCTAAGAAAAGCATTAGTCGTAAAAGTGTCCGCCTCTTAGGTCTGACATCATCATCTGTCTTCTCCCTGCGGCCTCTGAAGTAACACTTCAAAGGCTGATTGAGGGGTCGAAGAGACAACCGGACAAGGCTGGAGGCAGGCAGACCATTGTCTTCTTACACTTGAGCCGAACGGTTCCCGTAAGATCAAACATGCAGGGAGGGATGAAGGAACGAGAGCTCATGATATGAAGAGAGTGAGGTCAAAGTGGGAGAGATGCAAGAGGAGTGAGGGTGTTTTTGTGCTGCCAAATCTGAGCCATGTTTTCAAATTTCCTACGTTCTTTCTGTCTCTTAACTTCACACGCCTCCACGCCCCGGCTGCAGGACATGATAGCGTTTGTAACAGGGCAGATTTCCCTCAGGTCGCCACGATCAGCTACAAAGCAGGCAGAGCCATGAGCGCCTTCCTGCACCGCTTCTGGACGCGCTCGAGGACTTTGTGCGAACGTTTACTTTGGATAACCGCACAAGTCATCCTTAATAATGCTCTTTGCCCCAAACTGCAGGTCACAAATAGGAATGCTAACTAACACCCCCCCCCCTCCCCACACACCTCCTTCTGCTGACAACATTGGGAGGAGTGTGCACAGTTAGATGAATAGACGTGAGGCGATCTCCTGCACCGATTGTGCAGAGTCTGAAGTGACGCTTCATCTTTTAATTCGTTCCCTGCGTCCTCCGTCCGACTCCCTCACTTTTCTCACATCTCACTTTTTTCCCGTATTCTTGCCAGAGGATTAATGTTTGGAATGACAGCGCGTCAGGGATCGGACCTATTCCCCGAGCAACGTTGTGAAAGACTCGGCGCGCACTTTGTCCGCGATTGCTTCAGTGAGGCAGTGGAAATAAATTTACGAGAATTGTCCTCCTGACGCTGTATTCACTCGCCGTCATCGGGCTGTTTATTTGTGCACACGCTCCGTATCCAGGCGAGCAGGAAGTGAGGGCAAAATGAGGAAAGATACAGCACGAGTGAGTCTTCGGTGCATCGGAGGATCTCTGGGAATGCGAGACCCGTTTGTGAAACGTTCCCAGCTGTAAATCTGGTGAGAATCCTCCTCGAAGGCGTCGTCTGAGCAAAGTTGAGAAGGTAAAGGCGCAGGAGGATTTCTCTCTCGGGATGATTTACGTTTACGAGCCGTCGACAGCGAGGTCACCTGTGGTCCCACTGCCGCCGCCCCTTTACGGGAAAAGAAAACGCGTAAAACCACGCTCTCTGTTCTCGAGAAAGAAGAAGAAGGCCTCTCGCTCCTAATGGCTCCTCTCTTTTGATGAAACAGTTCCGTTCGGGCCACTCGGTGGGATTTTGTCAGGTGGCGCAGGCTGGCTCTGTATTAATTAATAACATTGGCTGGTCCATTCAGGACTATGCAAATGGCTCAGAGGCTCAGCTAGAGACTGGGAGAAAGGAGACAAAAGGCTTGGCCCTTACGTTTCATATGCAGAGCCGTGCGAGGGTCAGCGCTGCAGGGCCACTTGATAGGAAACGCCGGTGTTTCCCTCAGGCAGGCTGCCGCATAATAGCCCAGAAACAAGCTCATTAAGGCAGATTATGAACCTCCGTTCGTAGACAGACACCGAGCACTCTGAGCTTCCTCTTCTATTCTTATTCAATCGAGTTAAAGTGGGAGAAAGGACAGGGTGCGCGGGGCAGACAGATGCAGCCCAACCTGTCTGCTGCCGTCGTTGAGCCCCGTCGTTGAGCCCCGTCTTCTCGCCGTATTGGCGGGGTGCATTTTCCTGTAATGGTATGCAGGGAATGGTGACAATGGTCACAGAAGCTGATCAAAAGAAATCTCTGGATCCGGGCCAGCAAGTCTCCAAGAGACTCCACACAATGCAGGTTTCGCTACAAGTTGGGATCTAAGTAATGAGCGCTCGTGCTTTTGTCTGCGGATATTTGATCACTTATTGCTGGTGTGTGTCTTTCAACTCCGTATGAAGGACTTGATGATTAACTGGTTAGTTTATCAGGACAACTAATGATTCACTAGCTGACAAACACGAGGGAACTCGAGCCGTGCTTACTTTCAACTCCACTTATTCCCTTTATTTTATTCCCAACCTGCATGTTGGGAATGTTTCAATTTAGCTTTTTGGAAAGCTTTCGGCCTCTTTGGCCTTTTCTGGGTTCTACGAGCTGCGTCTTTAAATCGGCGGCAGCTCAAATGTCGCAGCTTGATTCACAAGCCCTCTTTCTTTTGTTTTGCCTGTTAAGTGTCTCTAGTCCAGAGGCGGGAACGCTCCGTGTAGCTTCGGAGAATCCCCTCCAGCCTGGGCTCAGCATTGTAAAGATGGATGATTCATCTCAGATGTGTTCGATGAAAAGAGCTTCGCTGGTGTTTGTTTACATAAAATCCCCAACGTGTTTGATGAGTCAGAACCCGAACAAATTAGCCACCTTCTCCAGCGAGTTATCCTTTCCCTGCACGCTCCGCTGATGTGAGGAATCATGTCCGGTCAACAGATGAAGCAGGAAAAGGCTTCCTGACAGTGTGTGCCCAGTAACGTGACACAGGGTGAATCATCGAGTGGCACGTCCTGAGCTCGCCTCGTCACCTTGCTGTTTAATCAGCACCGCAGCAGAAATCCTGCGGCTGGTTGAGTCACGCCGGAGATCACAGACAGTTTGCTTCGGCTGCTACAATCATCCCAGAAAAAAGGTTTAGAAATCAAAATCTTCCGTGTTTTTCTCGGACGTCATGTGAACCACAAAGACTAATATTTGTGCTAAAGTAAATGTTTTGGTTCCAGATAGTTTGACTCAACATTTCTCTCAGCACACTGTCCCCTAATTTTTGTCTTCCTCTTTAAAGGCTACTTGATCCGGATGATCTGATATCGTCGTGTTGGTGTTGTTCCCAGATCATCATGAAAATGTTGTTCCAGGTTCAACATTGCAAGTGACCAATCGCATTATTGTGACGTTATTCTTTTGCGCACCAACCCATTCGTGCATTTATGAAATTCCAATGTTGCAAGGACAATATCAGTTCTGCTTAGCGTTTATTAAAGGGTCAGGGTTAGGGTCCGTTGATCGGCGGACAAAGGCGGTTTCTCGCAGCTTAAGTACAGTTTTTTGTTTTACGCCGGTTTTTCCCGAAGTCGCAAAAGTATGACATCACAACATTCTGATTGGTCACTTGCAATGTTGATCCTGGAACAACCTTTAGTGTGATGATCTGGGAACAACACCAACACAAGGATATCAGATCGTGCACTTGATCCGGCCTTTAAATGCTGTCGTTGGCGTTTAGTTCTTTATTTCCAAAGCAGGACGTGAACAGGAAAATTTAACTGTTGGATCTGATCCAAACTACTGCGACAGCACTTTGAGGTTGTTGCAGGAGCGATACACTAAACAGAAGATTGTTTTTGCTATTCTTATAAAACAAGAACCACTCACATCGATCACATCAGATGAGACTGATGAAGACACAACAGGCAAAGGGGGCGGGTTACAAAGCAGCTTGCAGATGTGCTACAACTGTTGGCACGCTAATGCAACTTTAATGGCGTGTCATATTATGGCAGTTGCCGAGTAGATGCATAGAAGGGTATCAGCTGATGTGAGCTAAACGTCTGACCTGTGGCTGAGCGTCACTTTGTGGCCCGTCTGCACCGACGCGATGCTTCTGTGAGAGGAGAACGGTGTGTGGTACCGGCTGTGCCTCGGTTTGTCCGTCAGGCACAGCCGAGATCATGTTTGCAGATTGTTTATTCGTTCTTTAACAACGAGCAGGGAATTCGTGGTGATTGCTGAGGTAACGATGGAGCAGCGTGACAGTATGATGGGTACAGACACTGAGTTACAACAGTCCAAAGGGTCAAAGGAGCTTGCAAAGAAAAGCGTCTGGACTTCTTTAAGTTGCTTGAAGACGTTTCACCTTCATCCGAGAAGCTTCTTCAGTTCTAAGGTCAAATGGTGGAGAGTCCCACAGTTTCACACCTTGGCTCAGGCGATTAGAGGATCATCAGGGGGTCCTTTTGTCCCTCTGTGGGGGGAAACTCCCACTGGGTTTAAATCTGGGACTCTCCACCATTTGACCTTAGAACTGAAGAAGCTTCTCGGATGAAGGTGAAACGTCTTCAAGCAACTTAAAGAAGTCCAGACGCTTTTCTTTCCAAGCTCCTTAGACTACGATGACCTGGATGACTGAGAACCTTCACAGACAATAGTCCAAAGAGACTTTTGAATGAAGCTCAGTCGATTTAATCCAAACTGTAAACGTGTTCGGGAGAAAAATCTCACTCCACATCTGTACGCTCCTCAACGCTGATGTTACTCAAGCCTGCAGCTGTGACACAGGATGTGCTAGCGAGAGGCTAAAAGGGCAGCTTAACATAAAATCCTGAGCAGGAGCGTGCAACTCTCACAGGTTTGGGTTTTTAGTTTGTTTCCAGAGTGACAGCCAGACAGGAAGCAGTGGAAAGGACAGAAATATCAAGTTGTTGTTCGTTAATTTGGCGTTTGTGGAAAAAACCCGGCGCGTGGGCCTCGGCCAGCGGTAGGTGGATTGTCTTCTGAGAAGCTCCACAGAGGTCGTTTTGGCTGAAACATCCTGTCACGCCAGTCCTAAAGAGATGTTTGCTTTGAACCTTAATCAGTCAACCAAACCCCGTGTCCTCGTCACGGCGCTCCCTCAATAAACAAGTTCAATAAGCGCTACATGTATAGGATACAAGAAGCTGATTTATCGCTGTGGAAAGAGGTCGGGGTAAACTTTCCAACTTTAATTAATTTACAATTTTAATGTGCGCGGTGTGCGTCGCAGCCACCCAGATGGAGCGGGCCACGTAGGGCGGGAGAATGTGCGACCGGTGGCCCGAGGATGACGTTTCGCGGGGTAGGAACGGGAGGGATGGAGGCGAGGGGGCACGGGGAGGAGAAAGGGCCATTGAAGGGGCTGAGAGGCGTGCAGGCCGGGCCAGCCAGCCGCTGCTCACAGGGAGCTTTCCATCGCAGGCGTCCCCACTCAGCTACATACACTGTTTATCCTCAACATGAATATCAATGAGGGCTCCTAAAATACAGCCATTCTTCGCCCCACATGCAGCAGCCACCAGGCCCGAGTGTCCGCCCGCATCGGCTGCACGCGCGCGTCCTTGTTCTGCTACAGACCTGTCTTGTCTTGAGTGCGAAAAATCAGCTTGCTGCCCACTGCCCGCCACTCAGCTCTCCCACAAACCAACATCTGTGCCGTGCGTGTGGGGGGGGTCAGTGTGTGTCTGCATCTGAAAGCACGCAGGCATTGTTTCCCGCCTGTGTCGCTGAGGTGTCGTTGCCTCGCCTGTCGCTCCGCGCTCGCTGCACACTTACAGTAAATCCTTGTATGCCTTTGTCGTCTCGGCCCTCTATAGAAAGCTGTGCTCTTACAGCAGTGATGTAATGCCGCGGGCCTTTGTGCGCTCTTTCCTCTTGGCTCGAGGTGGCCTTTAATAAATCGCCCCCTTGGCAGAGGCCCAGCGGCTAACACAGGGGTGTATAATAAGTTCATTTATTTGTCAACACTGAGCCCGCAAGATGAGAAAGCGCCTGGCTGTGCATGTTAAAAAGGCAGTGAGAGGCTGCCTTTGCAGCTATCAAAGGACCCACCTCTTTGATTCCCAATAAAAAAAAGAAGAAGAAAAATCTCCTTCAGAGCCATCGCACGCGGTTTGCTTTGCAATTGAATATAGCAATATGTTAATGTGCAGGCTGTTTCTATGCCCCCGCTGCTCACTCCTCTAACCCAGAGGTGGCCCAGGAACAGAGGGATACTTGCAGGGAGGGATTGGGGGAGGCAGGAGGTGAGGGTCACTGGAGGGCAAGTCTTTTCTTCTTCCAAAACTTCACAAGGGTCTGGACGCAGACTCGATGTGCAGCAGAGTCGTCTAGCGCCCCCTCCTCCCACCTCGCCTGCGACCTTCCCCTCTTTTCTCCCGCTCCGTCCATCGCTGCCCTCTTCGTCTTCCTCCCCCCCCCTGTCAAGCCCCCGTCCTCAAGTCCAGCCAGGGTCTTTGTGCAGCCTGTCTAGCTGAATTGGAGTCGGTGGCGAGAGGATGGATGCCGCGTCCCTCATTTGGGTGAAATGAGGTGATGACTCTGGACAATGGAGTCACACTCTTCTGCCTGCCCTCTCATAGGCCCGCCACTCTATTAATATGCTAAAAGATAGGAGGGCCGCCAATGCAAACCGCTGCCTGTTGTAGCAACAAAGACGGCGGCATGTGTGCCATTCACTCGCCGTCCAAGCAGCCATGTGTTACCCAGGAAGAAAGGTAGAAGTTGAGCAAGACATAAAGAGAGAATGCAGAAGGTAGTGTGTGTGTGTGTGTGTGTGTGTGTGTGTGTGTGCGTGCAGAGCAAACCTCTCCCTGTCTGTCTCACTGTATGCCAGTTGCCTTCTCGGGCTTCTGGCCCGTTCACAAGCTGTCTCATTTGCATTATGAATGACAGCGAGGGGAGCTAACAAGGTTATTGGTCTTTGAGACGCACGCCTGTGACCACACGTGGAAAAAGGACCTACAGCAGTGCGCATTGGCAAAGGCACTGAGCCTCTTTATTCCTTCTTTTCCAAGCGCTATGGGGCTTTTTTCAGCGAGCACACGATTTACTCAGGAGATGGAAGAAAAGGGGCCGGGCTGGGGAAAGGGGGACTGCATCGGGGTGAGGGTGGTTGCTTTTCAGCTCCTTTACAAGCCCAGTGAACCCTCATTATCCAGGCCCCTGGTCATTAGCGAGCCCAGCGTTCATAGCCGGTGCAATAGAAGGAGTATTTATTAGCTGACGGCTAGATTACTAAATCATACCGTAGCTGAGCGCGGCAAACTGAAACGTGCAGGAAAGAAACCAGTGGTGAACACATGCACCCACCTGACCAAAGACTGTGCTTCCTGACTTCATACGCAGACGAACAAACTCACATTTAACTCAAACGTTTTTATTCCTCTGACAGATTTCAGATTCGCCATGTACCCTCCATCCATGATCGCTACAGGAAGTGTGGGGGCGGCGATCTGCGGCCTGCAGCTCGATTCAGCCGACCAGTCGCAGTGGGGCGACAGTCTGACGGACCTGCTGGCAAAAATTACAAACACAGAAGTGGTGAGTTTACCTGTCAGTGCAGCTCGGCCATCAGTAAGTTTAAATATCCAGCGTGTTCCTAAGAGTTCACACTTACATCTGGAGTGTAGGCGATTTGTTGCCGAGTACGGATGCACCGATACCGATACCAGTATCGGTATCGGTGCATCGATACCGATACTGATATCGGTATCGGTATCGATACTGATATCGGTATCGGTATCGATACTGATATCGGTATCGGGGCCGATACTGTAAAATGTGTGTGTACTCATACTCGTAAAAGTTAACCGATACCATGAACCGATACTAACTTATTTCATTAATCAGAGGGTGGCTTGTCATTTCTGTTGTAGTTTTTTAGATTGGCCACTAGGGGGACATCCCGCGCTAAACAGGCACAGGGTTAGACGAGTGAGACTGACAGCTCCAGATAAAAAAGAGAAACTGGAGGCTGCTGTAGCTAGGCTAAACAAAATGTCAGCAGTGTGGAACAGCCAACTTTAACTCAGGTTTTGGAAAAGCGATGAAAAATGTCAAGAGAAAATCCACGGGCAGTGTGTGTGTGTGTGTGTGTGTGTGTGTGTGTGTGTGTGGTAGAAGTATCGGGTTTTGTACTCAGTATCAGCAAGTACTCAGATCCAAGTATCGGTATCGTATCGGTTTGAAAAAATTGGTATCGTTGCATCCCTACCGCTGAGTAATTTTAATCAGTATGACTAAATATTAGTGACTCTGCAGACATCGGTTACATGTTAACTGGTTACAGTGTTACAGTAACTATGATTCAGAGCTTAATCAGCTGTTTCCTGCACTGGAAGCTTTAGTGAACATTTCTAGTGAAGTGACACATTTAAGTCATCTTATCACCACGGAAACAAACAGGTTTTGCTTTTCTCAACTAATTGTGTTGTTTTTTTGCCCGACCAAACGTGCTGCTCTGCTGGAAAGCACACGACAAGTTAAGAAATGCCACGTTTGTCGAGGCTGTGTGTGCGCAACAGACTAAAGTTGAAATGTCACTGAGATTTGGCTTCACACGGGCATATTTTAGGGAAGATTTACTGCCAATTTGAATAAAAATGAGCACGAGACTGAGCTAAAATGTCTTCATTTAAAGAAACGATCGATATTTGTCTCGATGACTTGTCTTTAAAGCAGTCCAGCAGCTCCCTCGTGTAAAGGCTCCTCTAAGTCGCTGTGTAACTGACAGGAAGGCCGGTGAAGCTGGTGCAGTGAATGTTGCACCAGAGGATAAGCTACGTCAAACACAGGCAGGGCCCCTGCTAACGCTGAGATTCCTGGCTTTCATCATACACCAGAGAGGATTATGTCTGTCTGTAGCTCGCTGCTGCAAAGTTCTTCTTCTTTAGTCTCCTGAGGGTGAGCTGTGGAGCACAGGTCCACAACCACCACCTTGCCAGGAGTGCTGCTAATACCTAACGTGATGAAAACGTCTTTAGGTTGGTAATGGCAGACTTAATCTAAACTGTGTGCAGAGTGCACGGGGGGCGCGACACAGATCCGAGCATCGGCCGTGGCATGTTAAATTCTGCCTGAAAAGGAGGCAGAGGGGGAGGAGGAGGTGGAAGAAAGCTGTTGAAGTGTGAAAAGGACACCGAGGGGGTGTTGCGCCTCCCTCGCGACAATCGGGCCTCTCTTGTCTCCTCCTATGGTCCATAATGCAGCGCTGCTGGAGAGCATGGCTCCCTCTGGTGCGAGCTGTGTGAAGTCTCGCTCAGCAGCTGAGGAAAAACAAATAGTTGGCCTGAGCAGCACAGGGCCTCAGTGTGTTTCAGGCTGCTCCGTCTCAGACTCGAGGGAATTAAGTGGCGCTGCGTCTCAGCGATCAGCTCCTTACATTCCTGGATTCAGACAAGCCACGGCTCGCGGTAAACACGGGAGGAAAAGCACGAGGCGGCCGTCCTAGTTCAACATATAGGCTTTAGTGTGAACTGCCAAGCGAAGCTCAGGGTATTAAAAGATTTTCCTGAGATCCTCGCGTCAGGCTCGTGCACCACCAAAACTCTCACTGCACAGAGTTAGTCAGTTTTAATAAGTGGCGTCAGTCCTATTTACGCCCTCTGCCCGTCTCAGCGTGCAGGCTTCGGTCAAAGAGGAAATGCTGTGTGATTTTAGCAGCGACTCACCTTCATTTAGACCTCAGACACCAGCGAGGTGGTGCGAGTCTAAAAGAGTACGCGTAACGTACCCCGTGTGATTTTGGGCGACTCGTAGCCGCTCGGCCAAAGAGCCAAAATACGAAGGCCGAGCGAGTTTCGCCAACCGCTGCAGCTGCTGCTGCCAACAGCGCCGTGGCCAACGCCACCCCCTGGCACCCCGCTGGCATGTGTGGCATCCAGAAGCTGCGGTTTTCCAGTGGAAATGCGATAGGGCCAAGTCACCGTCTTTGGGCCACTGCAGGAATGCGTGTTGCCTCGCAAACACCTGGTGTGGCCTCGTGGGGCGAGCAGACGGCTGTGTGTGCGTTCGTGTGTGAGGTGAGCAGAAATGTTCAGATCAGTTTACTCTTGATTGATTAAAACAGGAAACGGAGGCAGAGGGTTTAAGAGCGCCGCTTCCCAGATTTGATTGTTTTCTCTCCGTCTTTCATTCATCTTTTTTCAGCCGCGGTCACATGCTCCGACACCGGAAACACATTTTCCCATTGCTCCCTTTGTTTTTTAATCAGTTATTTCCTGGGGACAAAGTGTAATAAAAGATGCTTTTATCACGATGGATCGTATCTATCAGCACAGCCTGTGGCGTCACCACTTGTGGTGATTCAGGCACGCGGCTAAAGAAAGGGAAAAGTCACATTTCTATTGTAACTTGTGGAAATTCAAGTCATGTGGTGACTTCTTATTTCCAGCGTCGGCCTCGGGATATTTTGTTTTCAGATTCCCTGAGATTCGTAGCGTCCCTGCCTGTGTGTGTTTCAGCTGTCTGACCACCAAATCCTCCCAGAGTGGCCAACGCTGTCTTGTGTGGTGCAGTCAGCAGTTAAAACACATTCCACTCTTCACACATTTCTTCCTTTTGGTTTTGTCTGTCTGCACGACTTCCTCCCGCCGCCTGTGTCACAAAGGCCGCCCAGGGATACAGTGCATGCCACGATTTGTCAGACTGTTGCAGTATGATGCATGTCTGGGGAGGGCAGAGGGAGGACGACGACTACAGGAAAGGATCAGAGGTGGTCGTGTGTTTTCCGGTTTGAGGCTGCAAATAAGATGCTTAAGTGCAACGCTTCATTGTCCGAGTACCTGCAGCTTCTGTGGAAACAGCACTGGTGTTTCCAGTAGTCGCACACTGAAGTCATTAAAGGTTCTCAAATAAAGCCCACGGGGCTTGGCGAGGGATCCGAACTGCCGCTCTAAAGAGCAGCGCAGACGGGGGGAGAATGTCTTTTAAGAAATGAAGGCGTGCATTCTTGCGGTAGGACACAAGCAGTTCCCTTACATGTTCGGCGTTTGAGTCCATTTTCTCACAGGAATTGAGATTTTATGACCAATGAGGCACATGTTGGTGGGAAGACTTTGCATGTGTGCATGAACACACCCCCACATTAGTGGCCACCCTCTGGAGGAGATTAAGGGACAGA
Organism: Neolamprologus multifasciatus; assembly: GCF_963576455.1. Lineage (NCBI taxonomy): Eukaryota > Metazoa > Chordata > Actinopteri > Cichliformes > Cichlidae > Neolamprologus > Neolamprologus multifasciatus. Next base: position 66,115,850 of record NC_140445.1, read on the forward strand.
CTCTGGTGGGGTTTCCTCCATGTCGAAGCCAATGCTGAGGAAAGTTTGCCCAGAGGCGTGCAGCCCAGATCAGTCAAAAACTGGTCGAGTTAAGACGTCAGGGCAGCTCTCACTTAGCTTCTTTTTTCACATAGTATGTAAATCCTCTTCCTTCTGTTATGTGTCGTGCTGTTTGACCTTTGACATTGTGACCTTTTGCCACAGCTCCCTAAGAGCGACTCTGATGTGAGGGCCCGGTTCCTATTTCATCGAGGCCGCTGCACCAGAGGCTGTAACGGGCTGGACCGAGGCCATCGGGTTTAAATTAGCTGTAAATTTCTAAAGAATGTCTCAACGCTCCACAAGCCGTACACTTTCACCCGTCTTTTCAGTCATGATTCCCACTGAAGGCGCAGGTCATGCATGCATGTGCATGCACAGAACTAAAAGGACGGCTTCAGTTGTTTTTGAAGTGTTTTACCACCAGAGGGCAGTGTTTCTCAGTCAATCAGCTCTGCAAAGTACACTTGGCATCTTCTTCATGTGCGTTATTAATGGTTGGTCACCTGCACCTTATGCTACATGATGTCACTGTTGTTGTTTTGCAGCAACACAGATTTTTTTCATATGTCATCATATTAAATCTGATAATTAGTTTGAGCTCCTGGGACTTTGATCCTTTGAGCTACTTTAGGTATTTAATGACCCTCCTTAAAACAGTTTGACCTTTCTCTGACGCTAACAGCCCGTTCAGCACTCTTTTACACCAACCCCCCCTTCCTACCCCTGTCTTACTGCGCTGCACTGTCCCCTCTCTCAACCCTCTCCCGGGGAAGGATAAGAGGCCTCGGTGCTGCTGAGGAGTTTGTCTCCCAGGTGGATTCTCAGTTTTCCTTGGTGGCCTTTGATGGTGTAAGTCGATGCGGCTGGGTCTCAGATGATCCCCTGCAGGCGGGCGGGCGCACAGACTGGCTCTCGTTAAAAAAGCACCACCTTTGTGTTCCCACAGGAGGTGGATGTAATTAACATAGCTTTAATACTACCTGTGTTTTCAGCCGCCGTTGTCAAGACGACTCCTGTTTGGGTTTTGTGTGTTTTGGGGAACAGCAGAGGTGGTGGGTGGCTGGATGGGGGAGGGCAGAGGTATGCGTGCAAGTGTGTGCGTGCATGCCGGTGCATGTGTGTAGGCTACATGAGGACGATAGTGATGGTATTCGCTGCACAACCCCGGTGGGCTGATGTAATGCTCGGGTCTGTTGTTTTTTGGAAGCAGCAGCTCGAAAGTCAGCTGTCATTTAAAATCACAGCGAGACGCCGTCATCATGGCCGAAGCACTTTCTGAACAGCAGATTGATATTATAGGGCATAATATTTGTGTTACATGCTGGACTAAGCTTGATAGAAAATTCAAAGGTTTAACTTGTAAGTAACAGAATTTGTTTGCTCTTTAGTTTCATGATAAAATCTCGCTTTGAATTAGGGCTGCCACGATTAGTCGATTAGTCACGATTACATCGACTAACAAAATCGTCGACGACTAATTTAATAGTCGACTCGTCGTTTGAAGCTTTGTAAGATCACAAAAGACGCAGGAATAAGTAGTAGGATTTAAGAGTGTAATAACGGACTGAAACAGAAGATGGCAGCACTGCATGTACAAGGATGCCAGCTGCCGTTAAACCCCGAAGAAGAAGAAGCTGTGTCCCAGAATTCATAGTGCAGCCCAGCTCAGTTTCCAACAATGGCGGCAGCTAGTTAGTTTTAATATTACTCTTATTATTCTTTCTGGGTCACAAAATAAACGTTTAACATATTTTCAGGCGAGAATGTAGCTGTGTAAACCTCAAATATCTGCTCAGTTTATCAAGACACCACATATTTTCAAAAGCGCTCCGACGTTTTCGGAGACGTCTGTTAGCCACTAGCTCGATAGCTAGCCGGGGGCTAGGCTAACTAGAGCCGTGAGAACACCGGACTCCCGCAAATCGTTTTCAAACCCACCGCCGTCTTTCGCTACTCAGGTTAAACATGATATATAAGTCACTTAGATAACTTAAAAATGTTATTGTTTGGCTTTTTTTTCAGTATTTTATTTGTTCCTGAGTAAATCGGTTTGGCTGAGATTAAAGTTATAGTTTTTACACAGCTGAATAAACATCAAGCAGACAGCTGATTATCAGAAGTGTGAGATGCTGGAGAATTTACTCCGGTGTCCTGTTATATTTTAGATAGCAAGGAGTTTATTAAACTTCACCGAAACAATCTGCAAACTTCATTAAAATTTAATAAACTATCATCTTGTCTTTATTTTTAGTTAGCACATACCTTAAACACTTAAAGCTGTAAGCTAATGATAGTTATATAAGAGCAGATGCTGCTGGTGCAATAAGCTGTAGTTTTATGTCCAATGGATGATGATCTGATTAGTCGACTATCAAAATAATCGTTTGTGGCAGCCCTACTTTGAATGTGCCCGATCGTACCAAACTGGAACTCTGAGTTGATGAAGAAGCAGGAAAAACACACTTCCTTGACTTCAGATTTAAAAACTTTATGTAACCTCTCGATTGTCTTTTGCATTGCAGGATGTTCTAAAAGAGTGCCAGGAGCAAATCGAGCGCGTGTTGGTGAGCAGCCTACGCGAAGGACGGCAGCAGCAACAGCAACAGCAGCAAACTCAGAGAGGCCCGAGTGGGAAAGGCCTGGACGAGCTGGATCAATCCTCCACCCCCACAGACGTCCGCGATGTCAACTTGTGAAGCAGCAGAGGGCATCATTGCACAGGATTTACAAAAACAAAAATAGAAACCAACAAAAAAAACTCAATTTTCTTAAAAGCAGAAAAAAAGAACAAAATGTAAAAATGTTAAAAACAAAAGACAGCAATGCTTGCTAGTTTATTTTTGTGTGTAGATTCTCTGTTCTACAAGTCGAAAACACCTGCTCACAGAATAGATTTTCGATGACGTTATAGCATAAATGCATCAAATTTGATCCGAGATGAAGCTCTGTGATGCCTTGGATATCCAGAAGGGAAGCCAATCATATTTGCATTCTGCCTGATTGTATAGTATGATCTTTTAAGTTATATTTTAACTATAGATTGATAATGAGGCCGAGACGGAAACTATTTGGAAACTGCGGGATCACACAGGGCTTCTATCGCTGCGTTACGAGTACTGTCACCATTACGTTTGTGGCCGCTGAACGAGCTCCTCGACTGTTGTGTGCTGAGTGTGCGACTGTGGGTGGATCGCATTATCAGGGAAGACCCGGGATGATGATAATTATCAGTAGTATTAGTGATTGTTATTATTATTATCATTGGACGTATTTTGAAATGAATAGTAGAGATCAATAAGCTCCTTTTGTCTGGCTGCTTGTGCGTCAGTTTGTGGATGCAAGCGTGTTTTTGTGTGTCTGAGTGTGTGATTCTGTGTCTGTTAACGGTGATTCTACAGCGAAAGGCACTTGAATAAAGTCGCAGGCTTACAGTTCTGTATTTAACGACAGCGGAGCGAGCCGAGGCTACGTATACTTCCTCCATCCGTGGAACTGGGCATCTACGCTGCGTCACTGCCGTCGTGCATTAACAGTGTGTCGTGGTTCATTGTTCTCCAACAATAAACCTGTGTGTGTGGACCACGAGTGAGACGACACAGGCCGTTATCTTTCTCGGAGGTCGTGTGAGGCGTTTGGTTATTACTGCCGTTCCGTCGCTCTTTGCGATGACGTGTTTCTTGTGTCTGGATGGAGCGTGCGCAGCGTGCGTGGCACATGTGAGAGTTTTGAGGAAAGTTTCGTTCTTCTGCGTCGACGAGCGCAGAGCGAGATGAGCGCAGGCTGAGGGGGAGGCGCAGCACCGGGTGGCGGGACAGAGACGGTTTTAGTTTTTAGTGGTGCAGAAGTTTGCTGCTGTGTAGGAGACGTGGCGGTGTACAGCCAGTGGCTGGAAGATGACGAACAATAAAGCTGGTCCGTGGCTGGCGTCAGGACTTACGTCTTGTAACGGATACAACGACACACAAAGATGTTCCTGGTTTTCCGTTTACATGGAAATGACGAGGAAGTAAGACCGTACGCTGCCAGGTCACGCGTTGGGGAATCTTTTGGGGCGGGGGGTTGGGGGGGGGGGGGGTAGAGGATGACAATAACTGTCAAAGCTCATCTGGAGTACCGCATAGGGTTGTTTTCAACACCCCTGTATGATTTTAATGGCAAAGCACTTTGCAAACATGCTCCCCAGGAGATGATTAGATCGACGGTGATTGGAGGTGAATAGATGTTTCATTTTTTCCTCATTAGCCTTTTCTTTGGTTTACTTTGAAGGGCTGGTTTCCCAACCGTCAGTCATTTGCCTTTAAAGGAGGAGTCAAATTTAAAAAAGGCTTCCCGCGACGTTCCGTATAAGCACATTCCAAACAAAGAAACAAAGAAACAACATTCCCAGTCAAGCAAATTGCAAGTTGATTTAGATCCTGAACAAATAAGAGCATGAATTCACACAGCTTCCTGATCTGTGGGGTCGAGTCGATTTTCTTTTACAATGTCAAGAAATGATTTTGTTTTTACTTGAATTTTTCTTTCTATTTATCTGCATCACAGCCAGGGAGGCGGGGCGCTACCAGCAAGGGTGGTCTTAACATCCAGGTTTGCACATGTTCTTTAAAGGGCCATGAGGTTTGCAATGTTAAGATAAAGCAACACCTTTGTTTAAAAAAGAATTTGTGTGGCAGTGGTTGGTCAGTTGTTGTTTTCTTGTTGTTTTCTTTTCCTTTATGTTTGTTTCTGTTTATGGTGCTGGCTTCTGTAGCGCCCGTCCAGGCCAGTTGTCTGTCAGTGAACACATTTCCCCGGTGAGCTTTGCTGCTTCGAATCATTAGCAAGGGGATTCATCTGCCAGGCAGACAGCAGAACAAAACGTGGCTTTGTCACAGCAAGATGTCTTTGACTTCTTTTTATTGTTTTTCCATGACCATGTGTAACTTTGCTGAGTGTGAATGTGGGGATCGGATGATTTTCAGTAAAACTGAGCGATTTCATGACCCGTTTGCCAAATCGTCCCCCATCTGAATATTTGGTATGACCCCTTTATTTTGCCTGTTTTCCTGACGTAAGCTCTCTCCCAAACTTGTGATTCTTCCTGCAATATGTTGTTGCATATGTTCTATTTTGAGACCACATTTGTCAATTTGTGTTTGATAATATTTTACGGGGCGACCAGACCCACAAAGGGTTTTTCTAAGACTTAGAGATACTGTATTCCAAAGTGAAGCGAGGACAGAGGAGGACTGAAGACATCGACAACGACAAAAAAAAAAAAAAGTGTCAATATTTTATTGTATTTTTTGCGCTGCTAAAAGCTATGAATTTGTTTCATTTATACAAAAAAATAACATTACTTAGTTGTGATGTGTCACTTGAGTGTGCTGCTATTTTATAAACATTTGTATTATAATATAATTATTTTACTGCTTAAGAGATACATTCAGAAACCGAAGTAGATGGTGATAGAAGAACATGAAACGAGTATTCGACTGGAAATGTTCATTGTACAGTTTGACCGTTTGCTTAGATAGCATGTCTCGTTTTCCCCTTTATCTATTTTTGCTCTCCTTCTTCAGTCACATCCTGCCCATCGGTGATATTTCCGATACCTCAAGATTACTGGATTTTAAAAAAACGCAAATTCATCAGCTATACCTCTGCAGTTAGGGAGCCTGAAACGGAGGGGAAAGAAAAGAACGACGTGTTCTGTTTTAGTTGGAAAACGACTCGCTCGGTGAGATGGGGAAACCGGAAATATGCAAGGCTTCCACTTGGACTCTTTTGGAGGGGGAGCGCCGTGACGTTGCAACAGCTTCTTTGAGGATTTTGTACCGCAGATAGTTCGAGCATGTTCACTACTGTCCGTGTTGGTGCTACAGCTGACTGTGTGCAAGCGAGCGGCAAAAACAGCATTCCTATGATGGCCAAAGTACAGTTCTTGCTTTATATAACCACAATCACTATGAATGTCATTAAATATCGATTCTGTATGTGAGAAACGTGTGTTTTGGTCTAAAGATATTGTGTGTGCACCACTGGAGCTGACCTGTGGCATCCAGTCGTACGTTTTCTGGAAGTTTCAATGGTGCAGATTTCCCTTCAAATCGCCCGCTCCCCCTCCTCTATAACTCATGTCATGTACCTCAAATGTCTGTTGCACAACCTCTGTTCAATAAACGTCTGCTTTAAAGGGTGTGACACCACATCAGCTCACTATTTCCCCGGCCTGTGTTCCTTTCAGCTGTGTGTCTGTCTCCTGATCAGGACATTAGACTTTAACTGCATCAGTGATGATGATGATGATGATGAACGTTGCAGTTTCTGCAAATGTGAATGAACCTGTTGATCCAGTCCTGCATGCATAGTCACAAAACCAAAACGGGTTCTGCTCCTCCTCCTTTGGATCTGCTGCCGATTAAAAGAACCACAGCTGATGTGTGACGCAGTACCGTGTACGGCGTCTGAATCCTGTAGGGCTGCAAAATGTGAGGTGTCGTGCATCTCATGGATGCTTGAACTTGGATGCAGGGTCCCTTCAGGGAGAGATGGCAGAGGCGGGGCCTTGGAGCCAGTACCAGCGTTACAGTATCTGCTAATAAAGAGGCGGGTAAAAGGAAATACAATTTCCATAACTGGTGATTTTAAAAAAACAAAAATAGTGCATTGAAAGCCATGCAAGACTAAAGTGCAATATAAGACTGGGATACAGTGTAGCCAACAGTAAAGAGTGAAGTAACATAAAGACCTACAAATGTGATGGTTGTGCTTCCTGTAGATTCCTGAGCCGTGTGTGTCCTGCTCAGGCAGCAGCTGCTGTTGGAGAAAAGGGGGAGGGGGGGGATCTATATGAATGTCAGGAGTTTCCCAGAAGAGGCACACAGCAACAAGATCATATTAATCACTTCTCTGGTCAGTGGGCTTACTATAAAGGCACGTGTGGCGATATGCTTTTCCACATGTCGGTGCAGTCCACATACAGCCATAAGTCTCAGACTCAAGCCAGTATCTGTCTCTCTTAGTCTAATCTTTACTACTTATCCTCCAAGATTTCTAAGAGTCTTATTTTTAATTATTACCATAACTATACATTTCCCCTTTTAAATATTCAGAGAAAGCAGCTCTTTGTTCAGAACAGTCATTGGACTTTTTGCACTTAGTTCTCATGTAGTGTGTCACAAATCACCAGCAGTGCTCAGCAAATGTATTAGACAACCTTTCATTAAAGCAAGAAAATGTGTATTTTAGAAATCTGGTAAAAACTTGTTCAAAATCTAAATATTATATTGTTATTTATCAGGCAAATAATCTGAAATCCAATCACAACAACAGTCGCCTCACAGTGCTTTATATTGTACAGTCGACCCTACAATAATACATACAGAGAAAAACCCAACAATCATATGACCCCCTATGAGCAGCACTTTGGCGACAGTGGGAAGGAAAAACTCCCTTTAACAGGAAGAACCAGGCTCAGGGAGGGGCGGGGCCATCTGCTGTGATTGGTTGGGGTGAGAGAAGGAAGACAGGATAAAGACATGTTGTGGAAGAGAGACAGAGATTAATAACAGATATGATTCAATGCAGAGAGGTCTGTTAACACATAGTGAGTGAAGAAGAAAAACTCAATGCATCATGGGAATCCCCGGCAGCCTACGTCTATTGCAGCATAACTAAGGGAGGATTCAGGGTCACCTGGTCCAGCCCTAACTATATGCTTTAGCAAAAAGGAAAGTTTGATTAACAGAAACTTAAAGAACAGTTTTGGTGTTTATCAATATTGTTAATTTAGGGCAGCTGTGGCATAAACCTTACACACTGTGGTGTTTTCACACATAAATGTTTCAATATCAGGGTCACAGGTTTGTTGACAGCATCAACACAAGTTTCATGTTTGAAATTTAAATACAGCCATAGTGTAAAAAAACTGTGTAGTCCTTGTATTGACACATTACCGTTTTTAAAAAATCGGTCAACTCATGCTTAAAAACAGAAATGTAAAAGAAACTGACACGCAGCTTTACAAAGGTCAGTATTTACATATTTGTAACATTTGTAATCAGCATGTTACATGAAAATTGTAAATGCATATATGCAAGAAATTTCATTAGAATAAATTCCTTCCAGTTGTTTTTAACATCTACGCTAGAGCTGGGCGATATATCGAGTTTTTAAAAAATATCGATATATTTTTATACGAGATATAAGATGTGACAATATCCTTTATATCGATATAGTCTATGTTACTTGTGGAGCCGCAAGTTTGCCTCTCTTTCGTCCACTTTTGTCTTTACGCAACATTACTCGGCCTCGCCTCTCCTTCACTGAGCACAACTCCCCCATCGCTTCACCTGCAGGAAGCGACAAGATGGACACGGCAAATCTCCGTTAACGAGTTACTGCGCATCGCCCCGTGCGTGGGGCGGGACGCCGTCAACGTGTTAGCTAGCTAACCACGCTAACGAGCTAACCACGCTAACGCCATGCAGCCCAGAGGCGCTGCACAGCCTAAAATCCTTTCATTTTCTCAAAAGTTGACAGCGCGCCTTATGTATGAATTCTGGTTGTGCTTGATGGCCGCGAACTGATTTTATGTGGTACACAGGGCTCAGCAATCTGTCAAAACATGTTTTAGTACAACTTTGGTAAGCTACGGTGCTGCACCGCTTGATGGATTGTCGGAGCATTACGGCTACCGAGGAGCCCCGCGGAGTGATACGTACTGTGCTTCAACGTAATATTACCCTACTGTGTTTAAGGACCATAAATGGCACCTGTTAAGAGACGTGGTTACGAAGAGGATTTCAAACTCAATGCTGTGAGTCACACAGTAGAAGTTGGGAACAGAGCAGCTGTGAAATCTGTCTTTGTTACTATGCTCAGCGTCTTTTAGTTTACATTTTGACTGCACAATTGTGAGCTTTTTGTTATGCACAAAAACAACATTGTTTTCTTTTATTTATGGAGCATTATTATTTAATAAATGCTCATAATTTATTTTTGAGTAAATTTTATGTACATCTATGCTCTATGTTAATAAAAGTGCCTGTGTGACATCTGGGACACAGCTTTGACTAAGAACTCTCTTTTTGTTCTTACTTTATGGCTTAAAAAAAAAAAAAATCGAGATATATATCTTATATCGCCATCCAGCTAAAAAGTATCGAGATATGAATTTTGGGTCATATCGCCCAGCCCTAATCTACGCCAAAACAAATCACGTTCCCAGTTGGTCTTTATGTTAAATGTAGGCATAACATTATTAGTATAAAATAATTATAGGATTTTTGATATACATTGTCCTACTATAATTTTTATAAAATTAAGTTATCAAAAAACATTTTGGACATTGTTAGCATCATATAACTGCATATGTGGGATTTAAGTTCATGCTGTCTTCCTAAGATTATGACAACAGGCATGATGGCTGGTAATATGCAAGGTCAATATTTATGCTAAAAACGTGTTTTTCTCAAACTCTCAATCCTTTGCTTGGATAATATCCTGAGTCCAATCCAGGGCCGTGCAGAGATGTTTAAAGGGGCAGGTGCTCAAAGTTAAAAAGGGGCCCCTAGAACCAGGCTGAGGAGCAACAACACGTTCATGAAGAATTAATATGGAAACGCATCAAACTCTCACTGTCATCAGGTAGGGGCAATGCAAAGCAAATGTATGTTTTTGTCACGGTCCCCGTGTCTGCCCGGCTGACCCAGGTTGGCTACATTTGTTTCTTGTTTTCCTTTCCCTCTCGCTGTGTGTCGCCTGGGCGGAGCTCATTGCGGGCTCCCGCCCCCGGCCCTCGCACCTGTGGCTCATCACTTCACCAGCGTCCGCTACTTAAGGCAGTAGCTGGAAACATCTCATTGCTGGACTAATGAGTAACCTTCTCTTTCCCTTGGAGGCCTGAGCGAGCTGAGTTGCTGGTGTGTTGTGTTAATAGAAGGAACTGCATTTAGCTTCCCTTGTCTGCGCATGAGTCCATCCCGCCTTGTGACAGTTTTACTGATGGATACAATGTTGCTGCTGCTACTCGAGGGCAGGGCTGTGTTGATCTGAGAAGGTAGACATTAAAGAGTCCACAGGAGAGATGGGAGCTGATTAAACAAGTGTTATGAGATAATAATAAAATGTAAAGAATGGTGACAGCACTTAAAAACTCCTCCACCTAATCCATAATAAAGTAATGATAGAAAAATGTTAGAGAACGAAAACATTGTGTTTATTATTGTTTTTATACTTGAATCCAATGAAACAACTGGTGCAGGTGTCATAGTGACCTGTGCTCTTTGTAATCCAGCTGCTGACGGATCCACTGCCTCACAGCGCCTTCTGTCACTGTTTCCTCCTCATGTCCTTACAGAGCCTGTCTGGACAAAGAAATCTATACACATAAAACACGCACATACAGTCACATTTTATACCTTCTCAATGACACTGTACATATTATGGCCACAAGTTTGAATCATAGTGCTGATCCAGAATCCTTCTCTTATTATTTATTCCTAGTGTTACAATAAAGTAACGAGTATAAAAAAATTAAGTAATAAATATAAAATAATGTATTTGTTTGACTATCCACTCTGTGCAGGCAGAAAGTTTATTAAATGAGATACAATGTTGCTGCTGTAAAATCAGCATTTTATCATATTTGAAATATAAATCTAATATAATCTGTTTCTTAATGCATTTTCTTTAAAAACACGTGTGTGTGTGTTTTTAATCATAATTATAATAATCCATAATTATGTGGATATGCATATTAGATTATTCATAATCTAATAATTTATCATTTATTTATTTATATTTAGTGAAATATAAATAAATAAATGATGATGATGAAATATAAGCCCTCCTCAAAGGTTTGAGGTCGCTCAAACGGCAAAAAATGCGCGCGCTCTTTCGAGCTCGTTCCCGTCTCGTAACCAGCGCGCAAGTGCGAGGATTGGTTAATGATAGTCATGTGACTGATGCAAGCTGGACCCTTTTATTTAGCAAAACTGTGATTAATTGTTAAATATTATTGTTGAGGGGCACAGGCAGGAAAAAGGGCACCTGGGGCACCCATCAGGAAAGGGGCACGTGCTCAAGCCCCTTCCGCCCCCCACCCGCTGCACGTGCCTGGTCCGGTCCGTGATGCTTTTTTGCAAATGTACTCCTCCTCCTGTCACTGACAGTTGCATCAGGTGCTAAATACATGTGAGCTTTGACACTAATATGCAATCTTCCTCACTGATGACGTTACGCATTAAAGGTTTACAGCTCCTACGACTGTTTGACGTCAGCGCATTTTGAGTTAAACAAGTTTGCAGCTTTTCAGAAGCTCGAGGCTTTGACACAAACTCAAAGTCACCAATTTGTTTACAATTCAGCATTTTTTTCTGCTGACACAGAAAAGTGCACAATCTGACAACATGTACATGAAAATATGACAGATCTGCATGTGGCCCCAGAAATAACTGATAAAAACAGATAAACATCCTGTTTGTTTGTTTCTTATTATTTACTATTATGTCATTTTAGCTTTACTTTAGGTACTTGAAATATATTTCGATTATACAACTTTTGTACTACTAAGTTACCTGTGTAGTAGTATAATGCATGTATCATGCAAATATTGTAAAATGCATCATATGTGCACGTCTCTTTAAGAAAAACTCCCAATCTCAGTGAGACCAGCTGCTCAAATGATCACCCCTGGATGTCGTAGTCAGTGACTGATCACAGGTGTGTCGACACCTTTCCAGAGTTCATCTTCATAATAATATCTGTACCCTACAAGCGTGCAGTGGATGTGTCGGGCTAAATATATCTGTGGGGCTGATGCGCTTCTGCGGGCAGCTGTAATTCCCCCCTGACGCCATAAACCAGTGTCCCCGTGTTCCGTCACTGTGAGACTCGTGCACTGAGTAATGCGTCTTTACCCGCTCTCTGACTTCCGCAGCATGAAAACGCTAACATTTGGGCTGACCCTTGTTCGACAGTAAGTTCATCTGACGGTAATATATTAAGTTCAGCACCGCAGGGTTCCGAGTAGCGCGACTTTACTTTGACAGACTTCAGTCTGTCGTGTTTGGAGGAGTTTTAAAACGTGTAGCAGTGACTGACATGTGCTTATTTCTATCGTGGTCTTAACCGCAGTTCACGGAGAGCAGCTTCTAAGCTAAAACGAGGAATATATGATAAGAATATATGATAAGAATATATGATAAGACTGTGACTCTCCCAGCGGGTTTGTACCGTTTGTTTAGTCTGTGCGACGTTTCATGATGGCCACCAGGGGGCAGAATAAACGCGGAACAATAAAGGTTCATTCATTTACAAAAACAAAACACGGTGTGTGGATTTTTGTGGGTCAAAGGTAAAACCACTAACACACACCACATATTGTCCGAAGATACCATGAAAATAAAATCAATATTAGCAGTGCAGACTCCAAATGTTTGTTGTCTTTGTGATTTATTTGCAGTTTGTGCGTCACTGGGGTTCAATCTGTAACTGAGAACTTGTGAATTTCTTTTTATCCTGACATTTGTTGATTTATGCATTTATTTTGGCCATTTTGATTAAGAGATTCAAAATAACTGAATCATCAAAAAGACGTGTTAGTAGCCAGTCGTCATTAAAAGTATAAGTACAGGTTTGGGCAAACAGGAAGTCATGGCTGTGAGCAACACGTTCATGCTGGGTGTAATAAAAGATTCATGTGGTAACAGATGTGAAATCAAACGAGTGCCTGTTGAGCACCAAAATATCTCCTGTCATTTATTTCCTACAGTGGGGAAACTCAGTACAACAAAGATGGTCTGCTGCAAGGTAAAGAATGACTCTAAATATTTGTTTCATTAGAATAAAATTGCTTGTTTTGGGTAAAAAAAAAATAGAATAAGGGAGTTGTGTTCACACCAGGCGCTGCTTTATTCTAATTTCCCCTTTTCCTTCCACCCAGGCCAGGCTATAGACGCACCTTTGTCTGAGGCTGGGCTGCAGCAGGCAGAAGCTGCAGGGCGATACCTCGCCCATGTCAAGTTCACCAACGTGTTTGTTAGCAGCATGCTGCGGGCAAAACAGGTAAACTATGAACCTTATACAACAGCAGTGTAAAAAAAAAGCGTCTGGCCTTTCAAAAGATTTATTTATTTGATCTTGTGAGTCTGTGGATTTGTTTCTGTGTGTCATAAAACTTCACAGGTGTGGAGATGAGATCTAAATCAAGGCTCAGTTAGAAGATAAATGCAGTCGGACCTTTGAACACTGAGCACTTATGTAATTCTGACTGAGTACTCGTGGCAGACTTATAAAAGCCACCCTCCTCCTCTCTGTAATCAGATTACATTTTGTTTTTGTTTTTCCATCCAGACCACCGAAGCAATAATGAAGCACAACAGCAGCTGTTCCGCTCTAGAAATGGTGTGTGACCCTCTGCTTATAGAAAAGGCGAGTGACCTCAAAACTTACGAGAAAACTTATTGATCAAATGTTTACGTGCCAATCAATAAGTTCATGTTTCAGAGCTTTGGGATAGCTGAAGGGAGGCGGTTACAGGAGCTCAAAGACATGGCCGAGGCGGCTGGTCAGACGTTTCCAGGCTTCACACCTCCGGGAGGAGAGACGCAGGAGCAGGTGAGGCTGAGGTTGTATTATTGTGAAAGGAGAGAGTCTTGGTGAAATTCTGGATCACTGATAATGAAAAATAATAAATAATATTCAGGCCTATCCGGTTGTTAAGTGATGACGTGACGAATCCTACTTCCGGGCCTAAAGTAGTCTGCGTTTAATATGCTTTGGTGTTGTTAACATGTTTTGTATTTTCTTCTATTTAATCTCAAAAAGCTCCTAAAACAGTCAGTGATCACTGTTGACCTCCCTCGGCTTTTGTTACCGCTAATCATTTATTTAAGCTCAGTTTTTAAAACCTTAGGATGCAACTACAGCCCAGCCCATGCAGCAGTATATGAATGACTAACCTCGTATTGTGGATGGATTATCTCAGTTGTTCTCCTGGCTGAAGTTTGGTCCTTTTACAGCATCCTGCCATGCCATTACATTTGTTCCTGACCACCGAGAACACTCACGTTAACTTTTATCGAGTGGGAAAAAAGTTAGCTTGTTTATGCTATGCTAACATAGCTGTGTCGCTAGCGGTCATGTAGCACATCATTATATACCAGCTAGCCAAACTTCAGTAACCCTACAAACGTCACTGCTGTTTAGTTTTATGTCTTCATTTATGTTGGAAGTGATAACAGAGCTGTACGTTTGAATTTGTTTCCAAAACCCCGCAGTCAGGACATGCTATATTGTATTTAGATAGAAGCTAACGAGCTAACTTCCTGCTAACTTCCTGCTAACTTCTAACTCCGTTAAATGTCATAAATTCCGTTTTCATGGATGCCTGGATGTTAAACTCAATTGTTACACCTGGTAGAGCAGAACGCTGATCATTTTATTAAAGATCAAAGACTTTAGACAGTTTTTCAACTCTCAGTAATGCCATAGGGATCGTTTGATATATGGACCTGCAGCGGAGTTTAGGCCCAGACACGGCTAGTGACGTCAGACTTAATGACCAGATTGCCAAGACTGAATTATTCACTTTCTTTTTATTCTTGGGAAACAACAAAATACTAAAAACAAAAAGATGAAAAACACTCACAGTTCTATTGTTTTTCACTCTTCATCTCAAAAACAGATGTGGCACTGGTGATAAACACGGGCCATAAAAGTCACCCGATTGATGTCAGGTCCTTGCATCCCTGCTGATTGTCTGGCTTTCTGTTATTTATGTGGACATTAATAACATCTGTAATCTTTTGAACCTGAACCATAAAGCGGCTCAACATACCCAGGGTATCTTTCTTTTATCTGGATACACTTACGCTATCATCGGCAGTGAGGATAAGCGGTCACATAAAGCTGGCTGTCAACTCGTTTAGTTACCGAAGGTTTCCCACCCATTCACAGGAAAGATGTGGTGTTGGCAGCATCTGACCAATCACAGCTATGCATAAGATCAGCTGATTTTACAAAGAAAATTATATGATAGCAAAAATATGAAGAAGTCAAACACAGCACAGCAGTGTGAGTGGAAGAGCACTGCACTTTAGTATTAATAGTGCTGAGTTACTATAATAAGAAACATCGTGCCAGCTGTGAAAATTGCAGCTCTGTCATCAAAACATGAGAAAATCTGATGGATTATAATCTACTGGTTGATTAAACGAATGTTTCATCCTTTCAGCTGCAGCCTTGGTTTGAAATGCACATTTGATATAAGGACAGCAAGTGGGATACAAATAGATGGGATCATGTGTTCATGCTTTATGAACAATAATATAGTTGTAAAACTGTTTGCAGCCAACAGGAAAAAATAAGCTCTATCTAAGAATTTATAATTTTTCGTGCTGATCAACAGGGAAATGCAAAGATATTAGATGCTACTGAAAAACTTCACAGTGATGCAAAGAGAGAGTCGATTGGTCAGCTGGTCAACCGGACCTGCTTGGAGCAGGTTAGCATAGGTTACCGTGGACATACAGAAAACCCAGGGTTAGCCTGACGTTACCCATATAATATGAAATCTTGCTTCTTAGCACAGGCCTCTGGTTTTATTTATTTATTTACTTCATGTTTGTGTGTTAATGTGGTTCCTGGTAACACATCATGTATAAAGATCAGTCACAAAGGTGCATTTGAGTACTTGGTTCCAGCACGATGTAGCCATAAAGTTTTACAGTTGTTTAGTTAAGATTAAAATGAAGTCTTGAGTTCGAAGTACTCACAGGTCACGAAATACAACATTTTGATTCCATCGCAGAATTGTCTGTAGATTATTTCTTTCCTGAGTTTCCTCGTGTCTCTGTTTGCTCTCTTCTTCATCTTCAAACAATCCGTCCTCTAACGCTCATCCAGTTCAGGGCTGGAGCCGATTCTCTGGACAGGTCAGCGGTCTGAGCAAAGACAGAGAGACACAGAAGCATCTGAGGCTGCAGTGCTAACCAGCTCACCGCCGTGCTGCCCACTTCCTTTATGTATTCCTTCAAATATGTTTCTGATGCAAAAGCCTTTTTTTCTAAAAAAGGCGACCGTGGCTCAGGGGGTTGGGAAACGTATCTGTAACCGGAAGGTTGCCGGTTCGATCCCTGGGCTCTCTGTCCTGGTCGTTGTGTCCTTGTGCCTGGCCAGAGGGGCCGATGGCGTGATATGGCAGCCTCGCCTCTGTCAGTCTGTCCCAGGGCAGCTGTGGCTACAACTGTAGCTGCCTCCACCAGTGTGTGAATGAATAGTGGTATTGTAAAGCGCTTTGAGTGCCTTGAAAAGTGCCATATAAATCCAATCCATTATTAAAGTGGGATCTTTTGCACATATGACACTAAAATTAAATCTTTCTGCACACTCTGGATTGATACGAGGTATCTTGGTGTAATGTACACATACTTCCACTAGGTGGCAGGAAGCATTCACCTCCTAGCTCTATAAAGTTATGATTAGCATATCATTGTCTTCTTTGCATGACTGAATTTCTTGTGAATCTGTGAAAGAACGTTGGGCTGATCAAAGTACATGCCCGTGTGTGTGTGTGTGTGTGTGTGTGTGTGTGTGTGTGTGTGTGTGTGTGTGTGTGTGTGAGGACAGGATGTGAGGAGGAGGAGGGGTTGTTGGAGGGAAGGATGTTCTATTTCCAAGATACCTCGTCAGACTTCATCCATTATGTTCTTGGACATGAACTCTGGTCAGATCCAGGACGTGACCAGCACATCGTGACGGTGACGCTGATCTTCAAATATAGATTTGACATAAGCACAGAGCACTCGAATCCTCTGCAAAAGGCCTGCTGCCTCCCTTTTTTAAACAAGTTGCAGGTTGTTGCATCAGAAAGATGTGCAGTTTATGAATAAAACGACCTTTAACCTTTATCCCTCAGCGCCGTAGGAAGCCTGGGTCTCATTCTACAGTATGTACAACAATAGAAGCAGGAGAACTTTTCATAACAGGTTTTTGCTCTGCTCAGGTGAAGCAGCGGTTCAAAGAGTTTCTGGAGAAAATGCTTCAGCAAATTGGAGCCGAACACTTCAGCGAGAGAGGGCAGGACGACTCGTCGTTACCCGCTCCGTCACAGGCGTCTCCTGAGGGGAAGGCCGACGATGGGGTCAAGGATATCCCCGTCCATGCTCTGGTGGTCACCCATGGGGCTTACATGTGTGTGGTGGTGCGCTACTTTGTGGAGGAGTTGCACTGCGGCTTACCTCTGGGTTCTGATAAAGCACACGTGTTCTCTCTGAGTCCTAACACGGGCCTTTGTCGGTTTATAGTAACCGTGAGAAAACAAGACGACGAGTTCATATTATCAGGGATGTGCTGTGTTTTTATCCACAGAGGGGACCACGTGACACGCAGGTCGTGACCTTTTATGTCCTTTTCTTAGGGTTCATTTAAACAGTAATTAAAGCACCTTCGCTCAGCCTCAGATCGTTTGTGTTGCAGGAAATTTCATCATCACGTTGTTATTGTCTGGCTGTTCATTACTACATACTAGAGCTGCCACGATTAGTCGACTAGTCACGATTACGTCGACTATCAAAATCGTCGAGGACTGATTTAATAGTCGACGCATCGTTTGAAGCTTTGTAAGATCACAAAAGACGCAGGAATTGACTATGTGCACGTTAGCATATGCTACTTCCGGTGCAGAAACTCCTGTGGGGAGCTTTGTTTCCGGTGTCCTATTCGCGCCTGGTTTACGGTCCAAAACAAGTTAAGCAAATGAATGAATCAAGCGGCGATTTACATTTCTATAGATGTCTCGGGCATTTACCCAATATATCTGTAAATAATGTTCATCAACTTGTTGATATTTTTCCCCCGCGCCTCAGGGCAAAAGAGAAAATGGATTCAAATGTTATATTTCTCAGCTGTCCCTCGTTTATCGCGGGTGTTATGTTCTAAAAATAACCAGTGATAGGTGAAATCAAGTAGCCAATTTTATTTTTTGACGGTGCAAAACGTGTCGTGGACATTGTGGACATACAGCACTTCAGAGTCACACTGCTAGCGATCGATGCAGAGATTCTGTATTGTACAGGAGAGACGTCACGGCGGAGATCGTCTGCAGCGATCAGGACGCAGGACAATGTGATGTAAAAAAATAAGCATGCAAACTTGCACGAAAAAATCTCACAGCCAGGTGAAAGGTGAACCGCGTTATTAGCGAGGGACCGCTGTAATTTTTAAGGTAAGTCACAATATAACCCTTCGTAAATACTAATGTATAGAAACCGTTACCAGCAATCATTCATTTTTTGTGTGGCTTTTTTTCACGGTTTGTTAACATGCTGTGTAGGTGTGTACTTGACTAGCTGATATCGACATAATGGGGAAAACATCTGGTTTGACTATTGTTCACCTGTAGTTTGAATGCTGAACATTTGCCTGTTTAAATCATAAGACCAGTCACTATACAGAGATGTGCTTCTGAATGTGGACAATGTGTCTTCTGCATGCAGTAATGCAGTTCTGCTTGTGTTGAGTGATGTAAACAACTGATCGATCTAAACTCTTTAAACGTCAAAATTGATCATTAGATTTTTTATGACACAACAGTGGTGAGTGTTCCCACCTTCTGCTCTTTGTGACTTAACGCGATCTTTCCGTTTTCGAGTTTTGGACATGATTTTGGAGAATATCTTTGCAGTAGCGATTGACCGCAAAGTAAGGCTACCGGAAATGTACAACCCCACATCCGGTCTCAAACCAGGAAGTTAGCATTTTCTCGTGCACAGGGTCAATAAGTAGTAGGATTTAAGAGTGTAATAACGGACTGAAACAGAAGATGGCAGCACTGCATGTACAAGGATGCCAGCTGCCGTTAATCTCCGAAGAAGAAGAAGCTGTCCCAGAATTCATAGCGCAGCCCAGCTCAGTTTCTAACAATGGCGGCAGCTAGTTAGTTTTAATATTACTCTTATTATTCTTTCTGGGTCACAAAATAAACGTTCAACATATTTTCAGGCGAGAATGTAGCTGTGTAAACCTCAAATATCTGCTCAGTTTATCAAGACACCACATATTTTCAAAAGCGCTCCGACGTTTTCGGAGACGTCTGTTAGCCACTAGCTCGATAGCTAGCCGTGGGCTAGGCTAACTAGAGCCGTGAGAACACCGGACTCCCGGCAAATAGTTTTCAAACCCACCGCTTTCACTACTCAGGTTAAACATGATATATAAGTCACTTAGATAACTTAAAAATGTTATTGTTTGGCTTTTTGTAGTATTTTATTTGTTCCTGAGTAAATCGGTTTGGCTGAGATTAAAGTTATAGTTTTTACACAGCTGAATAAACGTCAAGCAGACAGCTGATTATCAGAAGTGTGAGATGCTGGAGAATTTACTCCGGTGTCCTGTTATATTTTAGATAGCAAGGAGTTTATTAAACTTCACCGAAACAATCTGCAAATTCCATTAAAATTTAATAAACTATCATCGTCTTTATTTTTAGTTAGCACATACCTTAAACACTTAAAGCTGTAAGCTAATGATAGTTATATAAGAGCAGATGCTGCTGGTGCAATAAGCTGTACGTTTTATGTCCAATGGATGATGATCTGATTAGTCGACTAATCGCAAAAATAATCGGTGACTAGTCGACTATCAAAATAATCATTTATGGCAGCCCTACTACATACGTGGGCGACTCTGTGGTTTAGTGAGGCCTTGTTTCTAAATTGATCCTGTAGGGGTTAGAAATCTGCACAAGAACTCGGAGTAGTGTTTACTTTTTGGAAATCAGTTACTTTTCCTTTGTTGTGAATTAACACTTGAGTCAACAGGACAAACGGATGTTATGACCCCATTAAACTGTGGAACGTGTGAACGGTCTCTGTGTTGCTGTTTTTCAGTCCACACATTCGTTTAGAGTAAAAACTGCTGTTTCTTAGATAAAAGAGTCTGTGGCGTGTGCGACTACTGAAATACTGATGTAAAAATGTCTGTTTGCACCTGTGACGGTTCTGTCCTGATAAAGTCGTTTCGATAAACTCAGCTGGTTGTTATTTATTCATCTTTTCATGTTGCGTACCTTTAATTTTCATTCCTGTAAGTGGGCTTCATTATTTAGGTCATTTTAGTTGTTTTTTTCTGTTTTACTTCAGTTGGACAATATTTGACCAGGATTACATCACCAACTGGCTGCCTTCATGATGACTGCGTGACTTTGAAAAGCTTTTAATCTTAGCAAGTTTTCATGTGACACTTAAGAGTGTTTTAATCTTAAATCACTCAAATACTTTCAGCTAACGGGACTTCTGCGTTTGCAGATGCCGTTTATTTTCTGCAGCTCATTGTTGAGCCGATCTTAGAGGACGTAATCTGACAATAATGCACATGAGAAATGTCTCAGCCGTGCGTTTGAAAATGATTCATCTTCTGCTTAAAACAAGAAACAAAAGATGTTCCAGATACTTACAATTTATTTTATTAACATCAGAAATGATACACCAACCAATATATATAAATAATAAAACAGCAGGCGAGTAAGGACGTCATTAAAACAGTTCAATAAATAAATACTTTTGTATTGCTGTGACTGTTGGTGTCCAGCACCTGATATATTTTAACATTTTTATGGAAGCTGCATACAGGAGATGTTTTTCTTCCAGTCACAACAGTATCATTCGTCTTTTTGTTGTTCTTGTTGCTGTTTTTCAGCAACAGTTCAAGAATTGTTGGATGATTTAAACAATTATTTGAACAAATATTGACATATCTGACCCGGGAGTTCAAATTCTCCTCAGCAAAGAGGTTAAAGGACGCAGCAAACTGGACCAAACTTATGTCGAGTGTTCCCAGACCATTATCTGCAAACAGGAGACCTGCACGAGCCCCTGTGATGTAACCTGGTTTATGAGTACATACAAAAGGGTTAGCTCCATAAAAACTCAGGGAAGGTCAGTATCTCCCCACTCAGCAAAGCATGACTTCACAAGTGCAAAGGCACCGTCTGAGTTCATTAGAAACATGATCTTCCTTTTTTGGGACGGTGCAAACTCCTCAGACGACCGGCAGATTCAAACCCACTCGCTGTTACTGTCTGACTGACATGCTGCCCACCTGTGAGAAGCTCACACACCATGCATCACACACTGAGACATAACCTGCTTATGCATATATAAATAGCCTGTTTTAATATTTTGAAAAAGACAATCCACTAGTTCTAGTTGTGGACCTGAAGCAGACGCTGTTTCACTGTCCAACCATTTCACATCCCAGTAAACAAAACAGACGCCTGCATGTGCATCACTGAAGCGACGGCTGTTATGTGTCCAATAAACTTTTGCTTTTGAACCGACTTCAGCCTCAACGACTGTGCAGAGTTTAGATGTCAGTTCGGCCTCTAATCAACGGGTCTTTTCAGACCTTTTCAACCAGGTCTAGAAATAAGGGACAAAGGCTTCTATGGCTCTTCATGGTCAACCAGATTTATCCCGGGAAACAGCTTCTATGGATGAGTGATGCTGGGCGACTTAGGCTTGGTCTGCAATGTTAGTCTTCACAGGGCTTCCAGGCGCGTTGGGCTGTAAGACGGACAGGGGGTCGTCGCAGGAGGCGATGGTCTCTTTAGACACGGCGCCCGTCTGATCCTGTTCAGGCCGAACGTGATCTGCATCTCGGAGATCTTTTCCAGAACGTGAGGGATTTGCTTCTGTTCGTAAAGGATCAGAGGGGTTCACCTCTTCACTCCTTCTCTGTCTTTTAACCGAGGGGTTCAAGAGCCTCAGCAGGGCTAAGTAGTGTTCAGGCGGCTCGCCATGTGCCGCTCGCAGATGACCTGCTTGTAGTCTGAGCAGCTTTCTCCCGCTTGTAGAGTAAAACACATGATGGTGGCTCACTAAATCTAACCAAATGTCCTGGAAGAGGCAGTCTGCTCTGTCCCTTTGCCTCTGTTTGGTAGAAAGAAAATGTTTATGGTCTGTTTTTGGCACTTTGTGACTTCATTCAAACTTAGAACATCTAAAGAAATACTCACAGATGTGTACAGCTTTCCCTTAAAGTCCATACAGATGAAACGTTTTCTTCTCAAATCAAATATTGACACAAAGTTGCTGCTAGCTGTTCTCACAGGCAAAGTGACTGAAAAAAAGCACATTTTCTATCAACAAATGTAACAAGAAAAAATATTTGATGAACAATATTCTGCTTTTAAATTTGAAAATATGTTTTGAAGTTTATAAATGTACAGAAATAATCTCAAACTTTCTTTTTTGTTTTGTTTGGTTCAGTTTTTCTCTGATTTTCCTGAACTTCCTTTCAGATCCAAAGCGTGATATTTACCCTCTTCATTTTCCTTTATTCTTGCAGAGGATTGTCTCTATAAGCGCTTCCAGTTGTGTGTTTATACGCAGACTTACCCAGAAAGCCGCTGTAAATGCTGTGTGTCATTGATCCATCCAGCACAGAGTAGAAGCGTCCCATAGATGGATCTGCATTTGTTGCCGCGTTCAATCGACCCAGCTGATGTTGAGCTAGTTGTTCTGAATCCTGGAGCCTTGGCCTACAATCCACTGGTACAGACACGTGTACAGCAATCAGGATGACTAAGAAGGAAGCCAGTTGCATGATCGACGGCAATTAAAGGCCTTCTAAAAGCACAAATGTTCAGGGCGGTATGTGGTCCGCTGCTGGAGGAGGAGAAAGTCCAACGCGTCTATTTAAACAGAGGGTCAATAAACTGGCTAACTCATTTACCAAAATGACTCCAAGCTCGGCTGCAGCAGTTAAGGGTTGCCTGGATGCGATTTAAGTAAGCTGTGTGGAAACACGATGCATAAAAACAGTTTTCTCCCCTACGTGGAAGTAAAATTACTCATGTGTTCAAGTTTAACTAACAAACAGAGCTTAAAGTCTAGAGATAAGAAAACGCAGAAGAAGAAATGACTGATGGTCATTCTCTGACATTAATGACGGGTTTTCACAATTTTTGCTCATATTTCTTGTTACTTGACCAAACGTGTTGTTAGAAATCAAACATTTATGAAAGCGTTAAATGAAGATCAGTTAGATTCGTCTAAAATCTAAAGATCGGGCAAAAAATTGGTCATTTCTTAATGACTCTGTTGCGTCACAGTAGGCTGACTGCCATCCAGGCTAAAGGATTTATACTGTGCTTATTATTAAACTGTACACACGTCCGCTGCTCTCGTTATCTTTTACAAGAGTTCCCGCCCTGTAATTATTCCTGGAAAGCCTCATTCTTACATATTCATGTCTATTTAAAATGGAAACAAAAACTTTCAAGCTCAAACATCAAAGGAAGATTTGAATATTAATGTAATGTTTATTGAAAATTGTGCAGATGATCTGCGATTATATGACATATTTATAGCAGAAGCTATATAAACTAGCAGTATGTCACATATTCATGAGGAAAATAAAGATTCATGTTACTGTCTGACCTTTAATGAACTCACACACTATTCAAACTGATGCTGTTTGTTTTTGCTTATATTGGAGCAAAATCATATTTTTTCAGATTCAAATTAAAATGAGATCAACATAAAGGGCTGCTGTGTTCTTCACCCATTTTCTTTACAACTTCCACACCTGCAGAAAACCACAAACATACATAGTGTGCCTTCCTCTTCACCAGGAGGGGGCGCTACACACTGACTCATGAAAAGGATTTTGGCTGCAGGTTCAACATTTGCGCTGGTGCTCGCTTTTTCTCTGGTCTTTGCCGTCATTCTGTCAGTCGGAGCATGCGCGTGTGAAGTAACTTAGACACAATAAAATAAAAGATTCGCAGCAGATTTTACAAAAACGTATTTTATTATCGTCTCAGGAATACAGTCGACTGCTGTGCACAGCACATACGTACAAAAATAAAAGGAAAACCATTTGCAATATATTATTTTACTTACTCATCATCATATTTTTCAGAAACAAATGATTGGAGAAGTCTGTTGTTTCAAACTAATTTACAATCATTTCAATAATCGGAACTAAGGCAGAAGGTGAGGTATATGTTAAAAAAGAGGGGGTGGGGGTGGACTCGGAGGAAGAACTCTCCTTTCAGTGCAGGAATAGAAAAGTGAGAGAAACACAAAGGCTGCCGGTGGCGCAGGGAGTCTGACCCCGGAGCCGCCCGCAGGCCTTCGGTTCCCCGCGAACCGACACGTTTGAAACCAGCTGAACAGAAATATAATGACGCGATGGCAAAACCCAGACCTGGATCCGGATCCTTAATCAAAGGGGTGAGACAAACCTAGTCCGTTCAGAACACTACATGCATAATGAGGACTCGAGGAAGTAAAGGTTAAAGACCTTTTCTCCGTTACTGCGGTATCATACAACCTTTTATGCCTCTGAACAGCAACATGCAAAAGTCGTACAATTGCGACAGTAAATGTTTCCTTAGTCTTAGAAAGTAAAAACCAAGCTTGGTTGGTGTGTGCACAAGATCGATTTCTTTCCACAACAGAAAGTTTCACGTTGGAGGAACTGCTGTGACGTCCCTGCTGTCGTGTCCAAATTCAT
Source organism: Neolamprologus multifasciatus (assembly GCF_963576455.1). Taxonomy (NCBI): domain Eukaryota; kingdom Metazoa; phylum Chordata; class Actinopteri; order Cichliformes; family Cichlidae; genus Neolamprologus; species Neolamprologus multifasciatus. The sequence continues at coordinate 66,140,399 of NC_140445.1, forward strand.
GGGCTGCATCCTCCTGAGGACCCGGCCTTCGCGGTCTACGTGGGCCGGGTCCTCAGAAGGTCGGGTAGGCCGGAAGTAAACGGCCGTGAAATTGGACGGTCTAGCCTTCTGATTAGCGTCACCGCTGTCTCAGCCGTCTGCTCCTTGCTATCTAAAATATAACAGGACACTGGCGTAAATTCTCGACCGTCTCACACTTCTGTTTAATCAGTTTTCTGTTTGACGTTTAGTCAGCTGTGTAAAAACCAAGGAGGAACCCACCCGGGGGATTAATAAAGTTTTATTTTAACTAATCTAATAACTTTAATCTCAGCCAAGCCGATTTACTCACGAACAAACAAAACACTGAAAAAAGCCCAACAATAACATTTTAGGTTGTCTGAGTGACTTATATATTACGTTTAACCCGAGCAGCGAAAGTCCGCGGTGATCTGAAAACGATGTGCCGGGAGTTGTGCCGTTCTCGGCGGCATCAGTGACCCTCGAGCTCCCGGCGAGCTATCGAGCTGGTGGGTAGCAGACGTCTCCGAAAACGTCGAAGCACTTTTGCAAATATGCGATATCTTGATAAACCGAGCAGATATTTGATGTTTACACAGCTACTTTCTCGCCTGAAAATATGTTAAAAGTTTATTTTGTGACCCAGAAAGATTAGTAAGAGTAATTTTAAAACTTAGTAGCGGCCGCCATTGTTGGAAACTGGAGTTTGGCTGGGCCGCGCTATGAATTCTGGGATATGGTAGGCCACGAAGGACACACCCGACCCATCCTTCAAATTCGGGGAAAAGGAGGACGCATTTGACAGCCTTCGGCGCGTCGCTGTGACGTAATCGGTCTACAAATGCGGCCTCAGGAGGAAGCAGCCCATGAATTTGGACACGTCAGGGCCGTGCAGAAACTACTCGTCATCAAACCCACGTGCTTTTATTCTTTTGTGTCAGCTAACTACTTCTGCACTCCATTAAAAACGCACCTTTTATATATTTTGGATAAATTAGCAAAAATAGCTCTCTGACCTTTTCCTCATGTGGTCAGCCAAGAGAAAAAGCTACATGATCATTGTTTCCATGGCTGATCGCTCATAATGACAGATAAGATGCTGAAGGCAAAATCCCCACAGACACTTATGAGTGGTGCTGATATTCAGACACACGTGACATCCTGGGCATTTCAAGTTGCTCTCTTGGATCACAGTATTCAGAAATAAGCATCCGCTCTCCTGGAAGCGTTTGATTCTTTTTCACGAGGCCTTTTGCTACATAACTATTGTGCAGTCAGCGCTTTTCTGCTGCACGCATCCCTCAACTCACTGCTTTGCTTCCAGTCATCTTTGTCCTCTCCACCGTGCGTCAGTCTGCGCGGCTAATGCCTCGTCATTCCCGACTTAAGGTAAATTGATCATCGCTACAGTCGTTCTGGCTGAAACAGAACAGGACAGGAGCGTGCTCAGTCACATGCATACATGCGTACACACACACATTCGTCTCTGCTACGAGACAGACGCTGGAGCTTAAAGGGCGCATGAACCATTGCTCACAGACATTCTGTCAGTGAGTTACAGTAGTGTTTAAAAGGGCGTGAGGTAAAATATGATAACATATCTACAAGTGCCTTGCTACTTCCCTTTAATCATATTTCACCGAGCTGGCCTTATACTCGTAGCATAATGAAGGTCAAAGCCAGCTTGATAGCACCTCCTTCCAGCATTTAAAATACTTGAGAAGTTGCGAAAATCATTAATACTTTCATTGCACATGACAAGACAACTGTCTTTGTCTTCATCAGGAAAATGGCCTAACAGCTTTTCAACTTTAGAAAGCTACACGAATAACACGGAGGGCAAATCGCCCACGTCTCTGACCTTTGCGCAAAAATGGCTCAGATGCACAGGATTCTCAGGTCCCTGCGATGACCGTCCAGTCTAAGATTACTAACAGGAGACCCACGAGTCTGCCACGCAGCTATTTCACCCGACTATCCACGTGTTCGTCAACTTAAACGCTCAGTGATTCCTCTGTCCGTCTTAGCTATCGTTTGCTTTGTTTGCTTCTTGTGCCCTCTCGTTTCTACAATGGAAAATTACAGTATTAGAAAGAGGAGCATGAGAGGTCGTTAAATTCAAGTATGATGTGCTGTATATGCAAAGCCTGAATGAACATCACTAACTTAACCCTTTGGTTCAGCTCAGACTCAGCGACCAATCTGAAGAATGCATAAAAACTCTCATAAACGACCCACTTCATCTAAATATCAAAAACGGAGACACCGTAAGGATCGTTTGCAAATCCCAGGATCTTGAACTGAGAGTAAATGTCGCTTTTCACTCGATTTATTTGGAGTTAAAGCGGCAGACGGTGCCGTGCTTTGTCATTTTACTCAGCATGCTGCTTTAACCAGCGTCACATAAACTTTGCAGTGTAAAGTCAGAGGCCTGATGCAACAGACAGCGTCAACTCGAACCGGGGGAAACGTACAGTAGGCAGGGATGGAGGGTGTTTTGCGTCATAGTGTTAGGTCTATGATGTTCTGTCCCTCCACCATGTAAAGGAAGAAAACAAATCCGCATACATGATGAAAACCGATGCATAAACATTCACATTTTCAGTTCGGACTGATGATCCGGCTACAAAAGCTGTTCAAACGAACCCCGGGATTGTCAAAGCTCCCTTGGAGGTGATGGCGACTCCAAATCCAGCTTTCCTTTTTAACAAGAGGCTCCACTGGGTCCTGTGCAGCGTAGAGTCTCGCTTACTAAATGGATCTAATTATGGAAAGAAAATAAAGTGAAAAAACTTCTGGCCCTCTAGGAATTGGGCTAAAGCCCCCCCAGTGGTGTCTGAGGGAGTGATGACTTGCGTATCATTCCTATTTCTGACTTGAGCACCACATTTCTCGCATGCAAGGGTGGGGGGGGCCGCAAGAAGGAATTCAAGGCACCGCCGCCTCATGACAAAGCAAGAAAAAAACAAGTGCTCTAGTTGCCCTGACCGTGACAGAGACACGCAAATGCAACGGGTGGGAAATGTCTATAGTCCTTGATAGATGATGACGACGACAACAACAAACAAACCTTAGAAGTAAACAGGCATTCTTCTGTGTAAAAATTTCATGCACACATTTTCTACATCCTTGGGATACGGTGCTTTGAGGTAATAACAAATCCATTTGAAAAAGATGAGCTGTCATCCACCGACAGGGCAAAACTCAACCGATTCCAGCAAGCACCCATAAAACCAGAGCGGACACACGACGCCTCTCCGTGCCCGTCATGTCATAAAAGGATGAAAATCACAAAAGCAGCAAAGAATGGCATTTTTGATCATTTCTAATACAAAGTAAACTACCCAAATATACATATAAAGTTTGAATAAATACTATCAGATATAACTGTGTTTCTTTATTTTATCGTCCATTTTTGTCTTTTTTGTGTTTGTATGTAGTATACGGTATTTATGTTACCTGGGAGATAATCCACATGTGCAAATACGTTTGTTATTGCCACTTTTTGCTCGTCATATTCGGGGTAGGAAGTGCGTTACAGTCATGGCAGTCGTGGCCTTGTTGCCCCTCTTCACGCGGCCGTGCTTGCTGAGTGCGATGTAGGATCCTCTGTAAACCAGAGACTCGTAGGCGTTGTAATTGTTCGCGAGCAAGCTCTCCTTGAACTTGCATTCGTCGTGGAAGACTGTCTGCAGGCGACAAAGAGACAGGACGTGATTTACGACGAGCTGCTCGACACAAATGCAAACAGAGACACACGTTTGAAGCTTAAATAAGACTGTGAGCAACGATAAAAACAGTGAAATCTCACCACAATGCTGTGCACTCAAAAAATGATGTTTTGGATTTACTTTAAAGAGTTACGTCAAATCCAATTCAACTTTATTTGTACAGCTCCAAATCACAACAACAGTCGCCTCAAGGCGCTTTATATTGTAAGGTACAATACAATGATGAACAATGACCTATGAGCAGCACTTTGGCGACAGTGGGAAGGAAAAACTCCCTTTTAACAGGAAGAAACCTCCAGCAGAACCAGGCTCAGGGAGGGGCTGCTTCCACCTGACTGTGTTGAGTAACTATAAAGAATTAAACGTGTTTTACTCCAAATTGCTGTCCTGACTAAATGAAAAGCCGCTGCAGCTCTGTGGAACCACCAGCGGAGCTTTTTTAATGTCAGCCGGTAACTTGAAAACTCAATAGGTCATTGAAGGTTTCAGGTTTTTATTATTACCCACACTAGGCCTTGCTCTACTTTCTGCTATCCATCTGATCTAACTCCAAATCTTGCAAGTATTGCTCTCTGAGATGCAATATTTCAGACCTAAAACCTCCAGCAAATATTCTCAAATAAATAAAACAAGAACAATTTTGGAGACGAAACAAACGCAGGACTGCTCGTCTTTGAATATCTGACACTGTGGAAACCCTCTCTGCTGTGCATGACTTGCACAGTGTGCAACAGTCACACTGGCCATCAGAGACCATGTGGCCTAATTCAGTCTCTTATCAGATCATCACCATGCTCTCAAGCTAGCGCTCCGTCACTCATGACCAGATAAGTGATTCACATTCTGTCTGTCAAATATGTTTTCCACAATCACATTCATGTGTCAGCAGGGCTCCACTAAACGTAATGCTCCTTCCCGCTCCACTCGGAGCTGATAACTGTCATCAACGTGCTTAAAAGCAAACCGATCACGTCAGCTCAAACGAGCACGTGTTTCCTGTCTGATAAGGTCGTTAAAAGGATGGCGTGTGGGAGAATCTGATAACAGCATCGACCGAGAGTCGTTCCTATGCCCCACTTTTGTTTTGTGCAAGAACCTTTTACAAGCCAAAACAACAAACACAGAGGAGACGAGGAGTTCAGTGACGAACTAAATAAAAGGAATGTAAACTGCTCTAGCTACCATCACATTGGGAATGTGAGGTCATTGGGCAATAATAAGATGCACAAGCTTGAAACTCTGATTAAGACCCAGAGTGCTCCAGTTATCAAGCAATGGAGGAGATGATGGAGTGTTAAACACTAAAAGGAAGAAACATAAAGCTGACGAGGTCCTCAGGCAATAAAATGCTCAACCTCAGAGAATCAGAAGATATAAAATATATCAAATACAACACTCGAGCTGACGGCTATCAATAAAAACCCTGATGAACCTCAGAGGTTTCCACGTGTCACCTTGCTTGCCATGTTGAAAGAAAGCCTACTCTACCTCAAAGCATCTTCAGCGCCTTTAAAACACTGAGTCACTTTGTTTTATTGGATCCTGAATCCATATTTTTAAAAGACCACAAAGGCTGTTGAGGAGAACAAGCAAACAAAGTCATGAGTAATAACTGCCAGGAAACTCTTACAGATTGTATTTTTTAGAATTAAATGTTTAACAAGAGAAATAAAGTGAGAATGTTTGAAGGGCAGGATCATGAAGGCGCTGCCGGTGTGCCATTAAAATCGATTTTCAACTGTGCTGACAGGTTTGTCACCAGGGGGGTTTCCCTCCTCCTCTTGCTCTCTTTCTCTCTGACACACACACAGACTCACACACACACACACACGGTACAGCCCTGTGATCTAAATCCCTCATCTGTTAACCTCATCATTATTTACCCATCGGCCAACAGGCCTCGCACACTTTAAATATAGCTTTAGAAATTCCTGATGAAACTGAAATATAGGGAGCTTCCGCAGGCCACAGCGTGCAGCTCCTCTGCAGCCACATAAGGCAAGAGTCTCTGTCCAATTTACGACAGGCAAACAGAGAAAAGGCGGATCGAGCTCCAAGCGCGTCCTGATTTCAGGATCCAATTAACCAACAGTGCTGAACAATAAGTGAAATATGTGCATACCTACCGTTCCGTATAACCTCCCGCGGCTGTTCATTGCGACAAACAGCTCACTCCTCACTCCATATAGGCTCACCACTCCTCTCTCCACCGTCGAGATCTCTATTAGACCTGATACACGACAAAGATGCGTTAGTTAGAGTGAGCAGTGAGTGACATACCAAAGGAGCATCCTGGCTAAGTGCGTTTTGCCGCTGTAGCTTTGTGCTTTCTCTGCGTCTATGGGTGTAACCTTGCAGGTTGCTGCGCAGCATGCCGAGCCTTTGTTCTGCATCTTTCACCCCATCTTCCATTTGCATCCAGGCGCATTCATTAAGCGCATTGTGGTTACCGCAATAATAGCTGTCCTAATTGCACGGCGTGCACGGCTATTGGTCTCCCGGACCGCCCTCAGAGGGCTGCGTAAAAATAAGTTGTGTCTAAAAGCGTCCATACATTCGTGACATGGTTGAGCTGGAGGAGGAGGGGGAGGAAGAGGGGTACTGATGGATACGTGCTTTAACAGATTTGTCTTTGCCGTGGAGGAAATTCAGTTCTCTCCCGACTCGGATGAGACGCGATCATGCAAATGAATAGAGGGGACAGACTAGCTGCTCATCGCAGATCCATGCTCATTGACCGCCTCTCTTTTATGTCTATTGCATTACATTGGTGGAGATATAACTCACTGTACTGGTTTTCATTATGTACACCGTTTATCCTGCCGTCGGGGAGGATCTGAAGGTGAAACCCGATGCCCACGTTGCAGTAGAGCCTCCGCACTCTTTTGATGCCCAGCAGATAGTCACTCTCCCAATTCAGCTCCGGTTTCTCTCCGGAGATCCCGAGCACAGAGCGCGAGAAGAGGGTCTCCCATCGTTTCTCCAGTAAAGTTGCATTTGTCCTGCTGCTCGGTAAAGGGTACGCTGACACGATCCCCAGCAGAAAGCCCAGGAGAACCACTGCGGTCAGCGTCCAGTGCGGCGTGCCGGCCTCGCAGGACATACTGACGAGGAGCCTTTGCGCAACGGCCATCCGGTTTACCTTCGGGCCACGTGGTCAAAATTAATGACCCTAAAAATACCGCTCTTCTTGTTTTGCTTCCTTCGGCATGCTGACTGAGGGTTATTTTTGGAGCACAGATCAGTGCTTTGGGCATGAAACGCAAGCCCCGGTGCCGACGAGGAGAGGAGACGGGAGAGTGCGCGGCAGAGCTGGAGGTGATGGTGATGTTGGTGGTGGTGGTGGTGGTGGTGATTACCATGTTTTGCAGCTCCCCCGCGCCCCTCTCTCTCACACACTCACTCTCTCTCTCCCTTTTCTGACAGCCTCTCTCTCTCGGTAAGAGTTCAGAATATTGCGCTCACCAAAAACCCTTCAACCTCGCCAAGACTATCGCATCCCTAGATGACATCATGCTGACTTCACCCGCAGGGTTATTGCAAAGGCAGAAAAAACAGCAGGTCTGTGGAGATGTGAGGGGGATCGCTGCTGTTTCTGCCTAACTGGAAGAGAAGAAAGCTTATTGGCGTTCCGCGGTATGGGACGCGACGGGGCACTCGGGCTGCTCCCAAATTGGGTCGCTGGTCATATGTCTACCCGATCGCTTCCTTATTTAGAAGGAAGGTGTAAAAACAGGCCCACTTGTCACCGGAGAGCAATGACAGGGCTCTTGTGCTGGTCTCTCTTCTTTCCTGCCACGTTAAAGACTTTTCCCCAGCAAATCCGGGCTTTTTTAAGCCTAAACTGAAATGTCAGCTGGGCCAGAGAGCCAGCGGGGAGCTCGCGCCAATCAACGGCAAAGATCAAGGTTCAAGCCTCCAGTGCAGGCTAGCATCCGCCCCCCTGACCTTGAACAAGACACTGAGCGCCTCTGAACTCAACAGCACGACCGGGTAACGGAGGCCCAGCGTGTCATTTTAATCATGTCAGGTTTTTCCACGTATACCCTGAGCCGTGCATTTCTCACGGCGCATTCGTGAGAACTACGAGGAGCGCTGGAGAGGCCCGTCACGAAACGGCGCACATTGTCGGCGTGCCATTCCGTGTAACATGAAAGCCTATCGTCTTTTCCATGTAATGGATAATGCCACCAACAGTATGTCCATGCGTCAGTGAGCCCGACGCAGCTGCGCACCAACAGCTCTCTCGCACACATCAGTTCCCCGAGATTTCCAAAGGATGGCACCATTTCCAAGTTCATTTGAAGCTCATGTGGAGTCTTTAAGCTTCGGCTTTGGCAGAACTGTGGACGCTGCAAACGGCTCGTTTAAATAAATGATCCAGAATTAGTTTCAGATTTAATTAAAGAAACGCTTCTGACCTCTGCCATGTAATGTTTGCTTTTTAAACACAAAGACACCTCATTGAAAATGCAGTTTTTATTTTGTATAAAATCTATTTGGTAACTGCACATTTATACACAGCCGGACATGTACAATAAAAATGATATAAACTCTGAAATAAGTAACTGAAGTCATGTGATAAAACAGAACAACAAAAACAACTTCTGGCCTCACTAAGTCACTTTGTTTTAATAATACAGGCCATCTGGTTGAGGGCACAAGAACACCTCCCCTCATCCAGTTACAGACAACTGCAGTTATTGACCACTGACGAGACGTATGACCCGACAAACCACTGCTGACAAAGGACACGGTTTCTTAAATGAGCCATGAAAACAGAAAAGGAAACTCAAACCGTGTGAAATGGGTAATATTAAAATAAATTACAGCTTTACGAATGCTTCTATAACACATCTATACAAATAATTTATTTTCACAGAAAGAGCCTTCACCCCTGCACCTGTGACAGATGCCGAAAGTCCAATAGTTTTAATACATGCTATATTGTAATAAAAGCATAATAAATAAATACATATGTACAAAACATGTTTGGAAAATGTACAGGCACTTGTAAAACAACCGTTTTTGACATTTCAGTTAATGCTAGACATGGAGGATAAGTCGATTGCTTGAGCGTTCTACTTGGCAGTGATGTCAACATGATAAATTCTCTGGTCCGTGCAGGAAATCGGATCCTTCTGTTGTACCAACTGAACAGTTTGGATCAGGAAAGAAGGACTCAACACAAATTCTCAGCAGGAACTCAGTAACTGACACAAACATGGATTCTTCATCATTTGGCCACGATGATGCTTCGTGATGTAAAGCATTATTCAGGCTACTCCTTACTCTTGCTGTCAGTGCAGCAAGAGAAGAAACAAAAAGCTGCATTTGAGTCATACCAACTATTACTCTCACACTTACTCACGACTTCTTGCAATCTGTCCTCCATGTTATGCATACATACAAACACGCACGGCCTTCATTGCCCTTGCTTGCATGATTTTCAGTAACCAAATGTTGACATGCACTGCATAACTTTTTGGGAGACGTTTTCCAGAACGGTTGCTATGACGTGGGCATCCATAAGACATCACTCTGCATGTTTACCGTTCACGTCTGGGATTATATAACAAGCCCATCTGGATGTCCTAGATTGTCATTAAAAAAAAAAAAAAAAACTTAAACGGGGCTTAGGCAACGGGGAAAGTGTGTTATTATTACTCGACAGGATAAGCAGTCCACTAGTCTAGATTACCTCTCTTGATTATCTACACAAAGGACATCTGATGCGATATTCCGATTCAGCTGAACAGCCTAATTGCTAAATCATCACAGTCAGAAACTTCACTTCAGCACGTTGCATAATTCCCATAGGGATTATACAGTAAAAATGTATGCAAATATTTGCAGTAAACAGCACTAAAAGATGGCACTAGACGTGGAAGGGAGGGATAAGAGGAGACTCAGAGTATAGCTCACTGACTGCTGACAGAAAAAAAGTCTCCTAATAAGGCTTTGGGCCAGAACAGGCCTTGGCATTGCCGCTCCAAATCTTTGGAAATATACAGGAGGAATGAAACACCCTGACGGTGCACGCGATTGCTGTCTACCACGGGTACAAAATTTGCCATAGGTGTTAAATAAGGCTGAGATGCTGTGACTGAAGAAAATGAGTCACATTTTCACCTTTCGGTGACTCCCACATGCCATCGTCCTCCTGGACATGACCAATCCCAGGAGGACAAATGGATACTGATGGCCCAACAGAACTACGACATCCTACGTATGGAGTTAGTTTACTTATGGTGGAGACTAGACAAGTGTAATGACGATAGCACATTTGACAGAAAAAAGGTCGATTATAAAGTATGGCTGCCACGATTAGTCGACTGTCAAAATCGTCGACGACTGATTTAATAGTCGACGCGTCGTTTGAAGCTTTGTAAGGTCCCAAAAGACGCAGGAATAAGTAGTAGGATTTAAGAGTGTAATAACGGACTGAAACAGAAGATGGCAGCACTGCATGTACAAGGATGCCAGCTGCCGTTAAACCCCGAAGAAGAAGAAGAAGCTGTGTCCCAGAATTCATAGCGCGGCCCAGCTCAGTTTCCAACAATGGCAGCAGCTAGTTAGTTTTAATATTACTCTTATTATTCTTTCTGGGTCACAAAATAAACGTTTAACATATTTTCAGGTGAGAATGTAGCTGTGTAAACCTCAAATATCTGCTCAGTTTATCAAGACACCACATATTTTCAAAAGCGCTCCGACGTTTTCGGAGACCTGTTAGCCACTAGCTCGATAGCTAGCCGGGGGCTAGGCTAACTAGAGCCGTGAGAACACCGGACTCCCGGCTAATCGTTTTCAAACCCACCGCCGTCTTTCGCTACTCAGGTTAAACATGATATATAAGTCACTTAGATAACTTAAAAATGTTATTGTTTGGCTTTTTTCAGTATTTTATTTGTTCCTGAGTAAATCGGTTTGGCTGAGATTAAAGTTATAGTTTTTACACAGCTGAATAAACGTCAAGCAGACAGCTGATTATCAGAAGTGTGAGATGCTCGAGAATTTACTCCGGTGTCCTGTTATATTTTAGATAGCAAGGAGTTTATTAAACTTCACCGAAACAATCTGCAAATTTCATTAAAATTTAATAAACTATCATCTTGTCTTTATTTTTAGTTAGCACATACCTTAAACACTTAAAGCTGTAAGCTAATGATAGTTATATAAGAGCAGATGCTGCTGGTGCAATAAGCTGTACGTTTTACGTCCAATGGATGATGATCTGATTAGTCGACTAATCGCAAAAATAATCGGTGACTAGTCGACTATCAAAATAATCGTTTGTGGCAGCCCTATTATAAAGTAGAAAGATGATGACATTTAGCAGGAAAGGACTGTCTAATAAGAGATCATACAGAGTTGGCAAGACCATCTCTGGAGGCTCTCAAATTAATGAATAAAGTAGCATATTTCTGAAGAAACCAACTTATCTGTTCTGCCAGCTTGCATTAGATTGACGACTCCCCACGCTCACCTAATTTAATTTTAAATGTCATTAAGTAAGATGACCATTACGGGAAATGCCTCAGTGACAGTGAAGACGAGTGAGCAAAGACAAAAACAGACTGCACTGTGTAAAACTGTAGCTTAAGATAATTAAAAAATACGATTCAGAAAAGTTAGTTGGTGTATTCGAGGTTGACGGGTTGTACAGTAAATCTGTTTGAAGGTACCTGAGGAAAAAGGTGGACAGAAATTATGCCGTGACAGTTTTAAAGAGACACGTCTGTTGAATTCAATAGGTTTCAGTACACATTGTACCTCATCGGACCTGAGCAGGTGGTGACTCTTCTGGTAGCAGATAATTCCTGCAATAACACGGCAAACATCTCCTGACTTTATCTTCGGTAAGCCAGTTTCACACGCCACACGCTAACAGATATACCTTAATGCAGAGTGTCGGTGAAAGCAAAAAAATGTTACTAGCAAAAGGCTTTCTGGGAACAGTAGTGCAGCGAGTACCACTCGTGGAACCTGAAGGGTTGATTATCGGCGATCCCATCACTCAGTTTCTGAGGTCCTTTTGGTCAAAGACAATCTGACTGGCCAGGTAGATGGCGACAGCTCCAAAGATGGCAGAGCAAGCGATATAGGCAGTGACGGACTGAGCAAACTGAACAATCATGCCCATGAAGAGGGTGGGGAAAACCTGAGAGAGGAGAAAGGTGCTGTCTAAGATGGCGAAGTCCAAGCCCACACCGCGTTTCTCAAAGCCCGACTCGGCTTCGTCCTGCTCGGGGACGTTGGAGCTGTGAGACGAACCGTTTTGGCTTTGCGGGTAGTACTCGTAACTGTCCTGGCTGAACAAGGCGTGCCTGTAAGGAGGCCCTGTTTGGTGGTTCAGTCCACCCTCCTCTTCCACAGGAGTCAAATACACAGAGTCCCGCATGGCTGTTACACCATTTTTATGTCTGCTTTTGGTTATTCTTTTTGGCATGAAGACCTGAAATGAGAAAGGAATCATTGACTGTAATCATCTAAAACATGTCTTTGAATATCCAGTTCTTACTTCTGTACTTACCTCTATCTCCTTGTGGTAATGGCAGGTGAGAGTGTAAGGGAGGGTCTGCAGTGTCGCGTATGCATAGCCAGTGAGAGCTGCCATTACAGTGACCAAGACGACGCTTTTGGACAGGCAGATGACCAAAGCGGAGACTGTGAAGCTCACCATGCTGCTCAGGTAAACCCACCGGGATCCCAAATGCCGAACCAAACGACTCATAACCAGAGAGAAAAAGGTTGAGGTAGCACACTGCAGGAACAGGCCCATGCTGCCCATACGGATTCCTGAAAGAAACAACAGCGTCCAGAAAGGATAAGAACGAGCAAAACGAGTGAAGGACGATAAAAGATGGATTTATGTCATCAGCTGCAATCGAATATACTGACTCCTTCTAGAAAGCATTCTAGTGAAAAAAAGTGCCTTGGAGTGATGTTTGCTGAACTCTGCAGCACGAACACCTAGTTTGGTCTGACTAATCGTTACACAGCATCAAGTTTAGAATAATGCTAAAAAGAGACACACACAGGCTGACCCAAGGCATGGGCTGTTTGGAGGGGGTCTCACAAGCTGACCAACAGCAAATCTTACTATTGTCAAAGTTCCTGAATCCTCCCTTAGTTATGCTGCAATAGGTGCAGGCTTCTGGGTGTTTCTTCTTCACTCACTATGTGTTAATAGTAGTGCTGTCAGCGTTAATCTCGTTAAAATGACGTTAATGCCATAACCGCATTAATTAATTCAATTCAATTTGATTTATACTGTGCAAAATCACAACAACAGTCGCCTCATAGCGCTTTATATTGTACAGTAGATCGTACAATAATAGACACAGAGAAAAACCCAACAATCATATGACCCCCTATGAGCAGCACTTTGGCGACAGTGGGAAGGAAAAACTCCCTTTTAACAGGAAGAAACCTCCAGCAGAACCAGGCTCAGGGAGGGGCGGGGCCATCTGCTGTGATTGGTTGGGGTGAGAGAAGGAAGACAGGATAAAGACATGCTGTGGAAGAGAGACAGAGGTTAAGATGCATTTAAATTTCTTTTAAAGTTATTCATCGTTTTTACCCAACCAGATCCTTTCTTGTACGTTATAAAAAGGACATTGATATTAACTGTACATTTTGTAATTGTGTGAAGGAAGATATTTCTCATTTACTTTGGTCATGCTTATACACGAATCTTTTCTGGCAAGAATTTTGTGTTTTTGTTGTTTCCTTTATCTTTTCTGAGTTCTCTCTTTGTTACGAGAAAATATTTTTTGGTAGCCAACGAATTTTATTTGATTAATTTATTGATATTATTGGCTAAATTTCATATACATAAGTCGAAATTTTCTAACGCAAAACCATCCTTTCAGTGCTTTTTAAACGAAACCAAACAATATGTTTTCTACAGTCAATGGTTTAACACATTAGATAACATGCCGCCAGTGGAGTTTCCGGTAACTTTTATACCAATCAGATGTGGCCATGCAGTCACATGACCAGTTTGAACCTGTGGCGGGCAGAGCGGCCCAAGCGTTTCAAAGTAGCGGAAAGAAAGAAGAAACATGAAAACATGGCAGAGTCTACGCCAGAGCTGAAGAGGATGAACACCTTTGGCCTCGCATACAAAGGATGTTTCTCTTAAAAGCAGAACAAAAGAACAGCTGTGTCTTCAGCGTCGGTGTCTTCAGTGAGAGCCAAAACAACAACTTTTCAGCGTGAAACAACTCAGCTCGTGTAACCTGAGGAAACGGTAAGTTTTCTCTAAATATCTTTTTAGCTGTGGTTAGCTAATTAGCTAGCTCTGATGTTACAGCAGCTGTGTCGAGCTCGAGCTGCGAGTCATATTTTCGGCGCTACGTTGTAGTGAGATAAGTTTGTGGGTGTTTTGTGCAGCTTCAGCTGTCTTTTTAACTGCTCGCTGGTTAGCTAGCGTGAGCTATAAGCTAACAGCTAGCATGGTTAATGACGCTAGAGTTCCACGCACATGCAAACAGCTCGTCTCTACTGCTTTAACTGTTAAAACAGAAGCAATACTGCGGCTGACAGGGTTTATTATGTGAAACAGCAGCTTGTTGAGTTTAAACAGTCTGCACTAAGCTGGGCAAACACTGCAATTTTTTTCAGTCATGTTATTCAGCTCCTGCTCAAACTGTACAATTAAATCGCAGAGGTTAGAAGTTCATAGGTCACGATGCAGGTCTCACACTATACGGCCTGATGCTCTGATGCGACCTGTGCAAAGTTGTCTTTGCACAGTCCAGCTGATTCAGCTGGACTGTGCAAAGACAACTTTCTGTGGTACAGATGTTATAGATAATGCACAGTGGTTACTCTTAAGAAAAAAAGGGGGCCATGCAACTGTAATCAACACAGATCACCGTCATCCGGAGGAACATCTGCAGACGGACCGATGTGGCGTAATAACAGTCGCTGCATTTCGGATTAAACAAATGAAACTCAGACCTCAGATATGTGTGCTTTGGCCGTCTAGTTGACTTGAATGAACACGCTCTTTGTGTGCTGATTCCTTGACATTAATGCTTTTTGAGTGTGACATTCCTCATGGTCCAGCAAGCACCGGGACCAGGAACAGAAGAAAATTAGAAAGTAAACAAAGTAAAGAATGAAAGAGGCGGACAAAGAGGAGTATGAAAAGAATGTGGATGGATAAAAATGAGAGAGGGCAAAAGGTAAAGGGGGGGATCCCCAGATTTAAGGATAGATTTATAGTATATATGGTAGCGAAGTAGTATGGATGTAGTGAAGAGGTGATTTCTTACTGGTTTAGAGTAAATTATATTTTCTTTAAGGTCATAATGGTCATTTTTCTGAGCATATTTGTGCTTCAGATAAAATGTTGTACTTTAAGAAAACACTTACATATTTAGAAGCAAAACTTGTGCGAGAACTTAAATAATTATTTGATATTTATTGGGAATTTTGATTATTCATGTTTCTGTCATCCGGACACTTGAGCAGCTACTCGGTGTATCGTAGACAGCTGCTGAAAGATAAAGAGATAATATCTGCCAAAAGGTATGGGAACATGTACTTTCAAGTTATTTTAAATAGATAATGGCCGCTTTGACCTACTTTACTCAACCAAGTAGGTAAACGGGGGGGGGACGGGGTGGAGGTCAAACGCAGGGTATACATTTTTCTGGCTGGATGAATCCACCCAATTACGTTCCAGGACTGTCAGAAGTCTGTACACCGTCAGTTGTTGGTTTGTGAAGTAAATGACGAGGAGGTAACTAAGAAATCTCCCCATGGAGCCAAGAAGAGGCAGTTCCAGTTGACCCATCTCATTTGCCCCCAGCAGGAAACCATTCTTACACCCAGATTTCTTTGGTGGGACCCCAGCGTTTACGGCTCTTGTCCAGATATAAATACGAGTCAGCTGGAAGACGCTCCGGTTCAGGAGAGAAGCTATAGGATTCCAGAGTGATTGGTACCAGTGCTGCAGAAAGTTGACGTTTCCAGTAGTGAGTGGTGCAGCTCTATTGATGTGGTGCCAAAGAAAGATGCAGAGATTTTTATTGAATTCAGATATTTAAATTCCATGTCTGACTTTGATCCTAGAATCGATGATCTGTTAGGAAAAACATCCTGGACCTAAACTGCACTCTGAACTAAAGGATATCGGCAGCTGGCCTCAGCAGCAGAGGTAAGAGAACTCACAGCCTTCGAGGGTATGTACCCGTTTAGTTATATCATTGGCCTCCAGGGGGCGCCAGCCACATTTCAGTGACTGAATTGCTGAGCGATATGTCAGAATTTTCAGTAGAATATCTGGATGATGTGGTGGTGTACAGTTGGGACTGGGAAGAGTAAATAAATCCTACAACATAAAGCCTCTTGGGTTGGGCATCAGCCCTCGCCGCTGCACAGGTACCCATAGAGTACCTGAGCTTTGTTGTTAGTTATCCAGATGCTATCCAGTCCTTTCCTGTTCCACTGAGAGGAAGGGTGAGCTGAAAGGCTTCATATGCCTGGTTGGGTGGTACAGAAAATGTACAGCGAGTTGAGTGACTTCACCAAGAATTTAGCCCCTAACAAGGTACTAATGTAATGGAGAAATGCACAAGAGCATTCAGAGATCCAGGCTGTTCTCCACAGCCATTCATCCTGCAGAGATGTGGTCCTCCTACAAAGAGGGAGGCCGGTGTTATTCCTCTGTTGAAAGCTGTTGGACAGAGAGGTGAGGTACTTGATGGTAGAAATGAGTGTTTAGCAATGAAGTGGCATTTGAATCCTTCAGATATCATCTCTGCTTTGATGCCACTTCCTCATGGAGACTGATCATAATGGTAATTATGGTAATGAAATGTATTCCATTACTGCTTTGCTGCATTTTGTTTTAGGTAATAACATTTTCTGGGCACAGCTGCACTTTAGGAAAACGTTTGCAGATTAAGAAGCACAAACCCAGACGTCAGAACACGCGTGGGATTGTATGGTTATATGATCTTAAAGTAAATAACATATTTGTGGTGGTGACAGTTTTAATAGCAGGCTATAACAGAAAAATGTTACATGGCTTAACTGTCAAATTAAGTAAACTAAAATTAATTCAAATTTCATTTGTAAATTAAATGTTTGATAAATAAAAATAACTAAAGTTGGTTGGCACCAAGTCCTGCCTCTGTCTGGCATGATTGCTCACTCGGGTCCAATCAAACAGCTCAGCAGCTTTCTATGGCGGGGACCCTTTTGCTGCGTAATTTGCAGTTTTCTGCACAGCGCAGCCCCTCGTTTAGAAACGAGCTTGTCGATGTGCTTTGGCTGGTCTTTCTGTGATGCCGCGGTGACTGTTGCAAACAGTCATCTAAAACAATGAAGAAATATTGCAGTAAATGGCGTTTTAGGACAGCAAGAAATAAAAGCTAGACTGTTTTATGAAACGATACATTTTTTTATATCGTCATCTGATATATTTCGGCATATCGCACAGCCCTGAGCAGGAGTGGAGCACAATACCTGACATTTTGAAGTGGATTTACTTGACATGCTTAAAAAAAGAAGGAAAAAAAAAGGTCTAACTTCACACTCCTATCTGCAGTGTTGTATCGGTGTGTTAGTCTGAGCCGTCGTCTACATCAGATACCCTGAGACAAACCAGAAACGGATGCATGATAACAGATACACGGGATTCCAGGTCAGCTGTGTGCCACGATAACAAAAAAAGGACACGTCCTGCATCCGATTAGCACAACGAGCACCGGTAATCAGCTGTTTGTGCATTTAAGACTTTTTTTGGCAATGCCATACTGTCTACAGAGATGCAAGACATAAATCTTACATCATATGCACGTAAAGTAAAAAGAGGAATCTGACCTTCATCATATCTTTGTTTGGACACACTCCCCGGTAATGCACTGGGCACGCCCTCGTAAAGGCCTTCACCCACAAAGTCTGTGTAGAAAAGCATAAAAGACATGACAGCCATCCAGCTGCAGAGCTGAGCCACGCACAGCTGCCTCATCACCCGTGGAACGTGGCAGTAGCTCCTGTAAATGGCCGGCGTCATGGACCAGCATGTCCTCAGTAAGCACATCAGGGGTCCAGACTTGAGGAGCCGCAGCTTGCACTTCAGCAGGTAGCAGCACGAGCGTGGCACGCCACACCGGCCGGCCTCCATCACACCGGTCCCCGGCTCCAGTAGAGATCCCGACTCTCCCGAGCCGCTGTTGGCACAAGAGGGTTCCTCGGACACCTTCATGGTGATTAGCACACTGGAGATGAAGATGAGGATGAGGAGGGAAAAGAGGCACTCTGCTTGGCCTCCCAAGTAAACCGAGAGGAGGCCGTGACTCCAGTCCAGCGCAGGTAGCAAATAACCCACACAGCCTCCCAAGCTCACCATGAAGGAGAACATGGCAAAGGCTTGGCTGCAGTCCTCCTCATCCCGATACAAATCTGACAGAAGAGCCTCGAGCGGAGTGAAGCAAACTTGTCCACAGAAGTCAAGGAGCCCAACACCAAGGATCAGGAAGCCCACCTGGAACACGGAGGAAACGCAAGGTTATATGGAGGACAGTCTTCAAACGAATAAACTCTCGGGAAGAATTTACCCTTTGTCTGAAAAACTCAAATCCAAACAAACATTTTACACACCTGGAGCGTGCGGCCACCCCAAGCAACGTGGGCTGCCAGGACGTCAGCGTGGGGAATAATGAAAAGCGCCAGAAGGACTCCCATCGAAAACAGCCAGATGAAAGGCCGCCTCCTGCCGTAACTGCTGTTGCACTGGTCACTGGCTGAGCCGATCAGGGGGATGAACAACAGGCCAAGCACTGGCCCGATGCCTGCAGGTACAACCAGGCAAACACAAGTCAGAGATCATACTAACAAACCATAAGATGCAAAGACAAAGCATAAAGAAACACAGACAATGTTGGGGAAAACATGTAGTCACAGATGTCGATGTGGCGGAATAATCAAAACCAATCCCTATCAACTCAAACATGCCTTTGGAACAAACACCAGTATGGTTAAAAGATACAAGAACTGGTCGAGTGGAGCCTGATTTTTACTGGTTGCCTTAGATCCTCTTTGTTATCGACCTCAGGGGTGAACTGCATGCATCTCTCTGCCGTCATTAATGACTGCTGAGGTGACGGTTCCTACAGATGGCTCGCTGCCTGAAGGTAGCAGTCATCCTTCACACGTGGCTGGGTCTGGCTAATTAGAACACACCATGAGACGCTGGTCCACACACAGACGTCCACACAAGATCTAATGTGATGAGATCTCGGGGCTAGATTTTGACATTTAAGAAGGTGGCCCGTGAAGTACTCTTACATCATTTCTCATCAGAAGGAATTCGTGCGTGCCCAGTGGCCACGCTGTCCTTCATTTAACCCTTTAAGACCGACCATAGAACCAAGTCCGCCAGAGCTTATATTATATTTTTACATGCTGTGGAGCCATTTTTGGGAGCATTTCAAGTTGCTATACATCAATACAACCATTACAGCCTAAATTTTAATAATATGTCTGCATTAAGTGCATAGTAATTACATAAATTGCAAAAAAGTGCAATAAACTACAAAAAAAAATTGAAAATCATTTTTGGTTTTTTTTACATATATTTCTAGTTAGAGAAATTTAAGAGGCTTATCCCTCAAAACTGTAAATACAAAAAAGTTGCACAAAATAGTTTCCCACCACTGGAAATTTATTTTGAGTGTCTTCATAGTTTTATTTTTGAAATACACCAATTTTTATACACTGCAGGAAAAACGAAAATAAATATTATAATGCAAATTTGCAAAAAAGCAGCATATGCATCAAAATAAACTATTTCCAGCAGTGCAATATGAGTCCTAAGCATCCCAGAAACCACACAGAAAGTCATAAAGTCAAACATAACTTTTAAAAACACCAGTATAGGCTCATGAGGCCCTGATGGTAAAAAACTACATTTCCACGAAAATGACGTCACTTCCGGTTTCGGGCAGGTCATGGTGGACATGCGATGGTTTGTGCTGATGGACGTAGGAAGTGTTACGAACAGTTGATCGGATCGGCAAAGCGCGTTTCTGGAATATTATGTTTCTGTTCCTGCAAGTGCTTTTTATGCAGTTTTTGCAAAGCTATATGTGGAAGGAAACTGTGACTGAGGACAAGCTGATGGCATAAGATGTAAGTACAACTCCTCCGGTTTCATACGCAAAAAAAATTATTGCGCTAGCTCACGTGGTTGCAGAGCTACCGGGATTTAAAAATAGTTACGCAAAACAGAGCGTGCTGCTCCGACCGGCTTTAAAGGGTTAAGTGTTTACAGAACGCACAAAAAATAAAAATACACAGAAGCCTGTTAATCATGAACGCTGTTCTGCAGCACCTGTAATGTGAAACGTGTGTGTTAGAGTCCGGCGTAAAAGTAAAGCAGCAAATATAGGAAAGAAACTTAAGGTCAGAAAGACCCGAAAAGATCAATTCTACCACCAAAGAAACAGGTCATCGCTCTCGTTCCTCCTTCAAACTGATCCAGCTTAACCGCAAGTTCCAGTTTCTGCAGAAAGCCTGAGCTCTGGTGGATCTGTGCTGCACCTGGAGGGTGGTTGCAGATAAGTTTATGCTCGTTTCAAGTCTGATTATCGGTGTTGACTTGGTCCCCATTAAGCTCATCCCCAACGTAAAGGCCATCGCCCACTGAGAAATGCAGACAGGCTCTCAGAAAGGAGCCTCAGACTTGGAAAGTGGATGTTGTGTTAAACGACAGAGCCCCAAACGAGGGAACACTTTTCCCAAGTTCGTCTGACTCTAATGGCTCTGAAGTCAGCCTGTGAGTTTCTTACCAACGGTGGCACCTTTGTCTCCAAAGAGACTAACGTTCAAAAAGTAGTACAACATGGACACACAAGCAAGATCAATTTGCACTCTTTCTGCAGTTTGACAAGAAAGTGAAACATGAAGAGAATACTTAAAAGCATGAACTGCAAGGCTCGCAAAATTTCAAAATCTCTGGTAGCCCTTCGGGCAGGGACTCTTCAGTTTTTGGTAGCCCAAAATAAATTTAAGTAGCCCGAATAAAAAAGAAAGCAATTTTTTATGTTTTGTTTCCTTTACAATATTATACATTAAAGTATAATATTGTAACGGAAACAAAAGTTAATCAAAAAAATTGTTAAAATACAAATCACAACAACTGTATAAAAATTACAACCATCAACTCAAATACTTGGTTCTAATTAAACAGAAATTTCTATGAACTTGTAAGAACTGTGAACATGAATCAGTCTGTGTCAGATCCTGAATCTGAAATTCCCACTGAAGTCACGGGTAAGAAGTACGTGGAACCAAGATCGAGGCCATTTGCTTTTTGAAGTTTGCAAAGACTGCTACATTTTGCTAGTGGTAGTTCACTCTTTGCAACATAGTAGCTGTTCTAAACTGATTTTTCAGGAGTTCTTGTTGTGCTTGGTTTATTTGTAGTATGTTTTTTTGCAATTGCTGTTTGTTCTGGGAAAGATACAGACTGAGCAATAATGCATTTCTCATGGGTTCTGATGGGGTCTTTCTTAAAATGACTGGTCCCAGTAACAAAGGCGCTTGTCGACTCAGAAATCAAATGAAACTCACAACACACCTGGCAGAACATCATGTTATTTAGCTCGTCATGTTCCAGCCACAGAAATTCTTTTGT
This sequence comes from Neolamprologus multifasciatus, assembly GCF_963576455.1. Classification (NCBI taxonomy): domain Eukaryota; kingdom Metazoa; phylum Chordata; class Actinopteri; order Cichliformes; family Cichlidae; genus Neolamprologus; species Neolamprologus multifasciatus. The sequence continues at coordinate 66,161,792 of NC_140445.1, forward strand.
CCATGAAACCAAAAAAGCTGCACTTTCTTTTTGCCTCATAGTCTGATTTGTCATAACTTTTCCGTTTTGTGGTCGGCTTTTCTTTGGCCTCCCCTTCTTCACCCTGACCTGTCTTATTTGGCTGCGCAGAACTAAAATACCAGCGTAAATCCTGCTGCTTTTACACACGTATTCACATAACGGTCAGCGATTCTTTGCACGTTCAACCTCTCACATGTTTAAGTTTGCTGCGAGAGATTTCACTTGTCGCGTTTGAATAGTAAGCTAATGATTGACAAGACGATGTCAGAGGAATTGGTGCGCAATTAATCGTCACTCACCAATCAGTGCTGCTGCTCTCTACACATCGTTCGCGCGATCGCAAAATGAAAGCAAAAAACAAGCGCAAATTCAAACGCAATTTCAATATGTCACATATTGACAGTGGCTCATCGATGCCAATGACATAATTACTCAGCTACATTGGCGAAAGAATGCAAAAGCACTGACATATATTTTCCTATGATAGCCCGACGGGCAGGGCTGAGTTAGATTTTGGTAGCCCGACTGGAAAAATCGCTAGCCCCGGGACGACGGGCTAGCGATTTTGCGAGCCCTGAACTGAAAGGAGCCACTTAAACTGGGAAATGGAGACAGGTAGAACAAATACGCTGCTGCCAGCGAGTCTACCCTCGATCACATTTCTCCCTCTGCAGCTGTGGAGGCCCCTCAAAACAATCCTTATCATCTACAGCTGGAAGTGTCACTGCATCACACATTCCCCACTCACCACACACTCTTACCTCTCCTAAACACAATGCAAGCTCCAGTTTAGAAACATGCATGTGTGCTATGAAAAATAATCAATGCAATGAATAAAAAAGCGTCACATGTGCTCAACTAAACATACTTACGATTAAATGCTAGAAAGCAGAACGCTCTCTGCCCCAGTAAGAGAAACTAGAGAAAGAAAGTAATTACTGTTGGATGAAGCAACCACAAATGGCTATTAGATACAGTAGACAGCAGCCATCGGAGAACTTGACACTGCTGCTTGGGGAAATTAGCTATAAGCCTCCCAAGACACAATATCCATCTTCATTCAAATAACATCCCAGCACTCCATTATAATACAAGCATAGAGGAATTAGGTTGAAAGCCATTTCCAGATTGGCTTACAGTGCAGCGTGTTTGAGAGCAACGCTACAATGAAATCATTTTTCTTCATATCACAAGCAGCTGTTAGAGAAGTGCAAGAGTAGGAGGGGATATTGTTTTATACAGCTGAATGGCCATTTCTGTTGTGCACTCTGAGCCTTTTGTTACGGTGGAATTATATCTATCATCAGAACAGTCACAAGGCAACGTCTCAAACAGACGCCTGCAGTGAGCACCACGGGAATGCCATTTGCACTTACAGGATAAAGCAACTATTCATATTAGCACACAGTACAAATGCGAACCGTCCAATCAGACAGGTAAAGTGAATAACAACGATCGTCTTTTTCCTCAGTGGGGATGTTACTTTGTCACGTACCACCCACCGAAACGCTGTTGCAGACCAAAGGTCATGAACTCGCTTTTAGTTCGTAGTCCACATGTCGAACAATTTCAACTAAAGTGGGCCTTTGCTGTAACCGCAGTCACCGAACCGGCTCATTAATGCAAATATCCAATTAGCCAATGCCATGGCAGCAACTCATAGTATTTAGGCATATACAGATGGTCAACATGGTATCAGGCAACCTGCTGAAGTTCAAATCAAGCATCAGGCTACAATCACCAAAACTGGACAACAGAAGATTGGGAAAATGTTGCCTGGTTGTATCGACTTCTGCCTGAATTTGGCGTCAACAACATTAAAGCACAGATACATGGAGCCTTGTATCAACAGTGCCGTTGGTGTAATGGTCAGAGTATTGCTGGTGACCCTGTCTACACCGACTACATCCTCTGATGGCTTCCAGCAGGATGAAGCAGCATCCCGCAAAGCTCAGACATCTCAAACTGGTTTCTTAAACACGACAAGTTCACTCCACTCCAATGGCCTCCACAGCCATCAGATGCCAATCCAATAGAGTATCCTTTGGGATGTAGTAACGCAGGGGATTTGGTCCATTTCAGCTTCACCACCTTTGGCTGAAGCTTCCAACGATTCAGGCTACGTCCACACTAATGCGTTTGCATTTGAAAACGCATCGTTTTCAAGTCCACACTGAGACGCCGTTTTCGCTCAAGGAAAACGCAGCATTTTGAAAACGGTCGCAGTGTGGACAGCGAAAACAGAGACTATCAAAAACGATGACGCATGTTAGTCATGTAATGCAGTCATGTGACCAATTAAACAAAGATAGCGGAGGGCATTATACAGCAGTTGTTTTGTTTGACAGCCCTATTAAAGATTAATATCAGTCTGTACGTGCTCCGGAGAGCTTTTCTTCAAATTCTTTAATTCTCACTCGCTTTTGCAACTTTGTACTTTTGTGTTACTCGCAGCAACAACTCCACCTCATTGTGAGTCCATTTAACAAACTCGGTGCTTTTCCTCAACTTTTTTCGCGACGTTTCAAAGAGCTAGAAAGTAAATAAGCAGCAGACAGAAATGAGGCAGGTCGAATCTTCTTGTGTTTTACGCATGCGCAGGACTGGAACGTGGACGCATAATTCTGAAAACAACTGAAAATGCTAGTGTGGAGCGTTTTCAGACATAAACACCGTTTTCAAATCTATCCAGGCTGGTGTGGACGCAGCCTCAGACCTGTGAATAAATGTACTGTATGTATAAGGGTAGTGCTAACGATCTCAGGGACTGATTACCAACCGGCTGCCAACCAAGGTGAACTTTTAGCTCGTGTTCCAAGAACAAGAGAATGCTTCAAATCAAATTATCGTTAATAATAGATCCACATTAAATGTAATTTGCCTCATTATAATTTAATAACAGCATCTTGACATTCACCCAACACAGCTGAAACACCTCAGCACTCTTTTGGAAAGAACGTGTTTGTGTGAAGAGCGGTTACATCCATTACCGTCATCATCATCATCAAAGGGGAAACACAAGCATGTCATCACTGTTTATTAGTTTGATTTCCAAATGAGTGTGAGCTGAAGAGTCTACCACTGCACTACTGAGAGCCGTCGCCATCACGCCTCACACCAGAAACGGTATCGGTTACAGGCAATAAGATCATCTAACCCTACGTGACACGACCTATTAATTACTTTCAATGAAATCAGTCCCGGTGGGGAAATTCCTGCTCTCCATTTATACATTTTGCAGGTCCAGTGGGCATTTTGGAAACCTGTGGTGGGAAGGTCCTTCCACACCGGCGTGAGCAAATAAGCCTCAAATACATACAGCACAGAGGCAAAGCCAATTATGCTTTAGTGAATTGCAGTGTTGGTCAAGTTACTTGAAAAAAGTAATCAGTAACTATTTACTGATTACTTCCCCAAAAAAAGTAATCCTGTTACTTTACTGATTACTTATTTTCAAAAGTAATTAGTTGCTTAGTTACTTTTTAAAAACACGATTTACAACCTGAATAGGTGATAAAGTGATAGATCTTTCAGCCCAATTCTACTTTTTCTGCATAATCATCATACAAAATGTAATCAAATGGAAAAGTCTCTTTTTAAAACTTGTTTTATTAGTTTTAATCTTTTAACTTTATGCATCAAGCAAACATTTAATTATCTGCAACATTCTCTGACTGGAAGAAATTAGTTTAACATTTAAACCTATTTTCTGCACATTCCAGCACATAAAATAAAATATTTTGTGTGTTTACACTCAGTCTTTCAAATAGATGCAAGTAAAACACAGCAGAAAATAAATAAAGTCAAAGACTAGCGGTCCTGTTGCTCTATTTTCACCTGTAAAGCAGGAGTGGGGTAGGCGGAGGTTTACCCTGGTGCAGGTGTGCCGCGGTCAGTGGAAGAATCCGCGAGTTTCTCTGTGAGTTTCCCATTACGTCGTAGCTACTCGGTGCTTGTTTGGAAGTTTAGGGGTTTTTTCGCTGTAAAAGAAGTTTTCTTCCCACGCACAACGGACACTAATGTTTTTGTCACTTTTTATGGAATCAAACTCAAAGTAAGGTCAGTACTTCCACGCTTTAAACGCTGCACGCTCATACTCTCTCTGCACTCGATATATGATCCATTGTTGATCTGCACACAGCTGTTGTCACGAACGTCGCACTCGCTTATGTCATTGTCAGAGGTGGGTAGTAACGAGTTACATTTACTTGAGTAAGTTTTTGAAAAAAATGTACTTTTACTACCTTTTTTGCGCAATACTTTTTACTTTTACTTAAATACATTTATGAAGAAGAAACGGTACTTTTACTCCACTACATTTGCAAAATTCAACTCGTTACTTTAAAAAAAAAAAAAGTTTAACACATTAGATAACATGCCGTAATGTAGCATGCTTACGGGAAAGTAACAGTAATCTAATTACCTTTTTTGCAATAGTAATCCCTTACTTTACTCGTTACTTGAAAAAAGTAATTGGATTACAGTAACGCGTTACTGCCCATCTCTGGTGAACTGTAATGGTGCTCTCACCAACTGCAAATACTCCAAGGTGTGAAATATGCAGAGCAAAACAGGTAAAAAAGATCAAAGAGAAAACACATGTGAGCTGGGAGGGGTTCAATCAAAGCCGAGTATTTATGGCAGCACCTGGTAGTCACATATTACTACTTCAATTTATGGTATTTTTAAAGCAAATATCAATAAAAGCAAGAGCACTGTTAGATTTAAAGAAATATGTTGAACTGTATTTTCATACAACAAAGTTGGGTTAATAAGTTCACATTACAGTGGCTCCAAACACTGAATGAAGCAGCTGTGTGTGTCTGACGGTCTGGAGGACGCGGCTCTTCCTCCCTGCTGCCTGATTGCCACACTGACAAAACAGGTGAGTTGACCACTTACCTCCATAAAGACCTCAATTATGGTTTTATGACCTAAATGGAAGACGGCTGTCCCGAGGCGTACTCGCACTCCCATGCTACACCCCCCACTGTGACACAAATTTAGCTGCCACTGGATCTCATATACAGTGCTTCTGCAAAAATTAATGCCGATAGCTTTACACTACAGCAAAACCTACGAAATTCACAGAAACCCTGCTTTTTGTTCTTTTGATCTTTCTGCAGATGCACAAACATTATTATGTTTATTAGTTTGCAACGTATAAAGTGTCACAGAATCACTGATCAGTGTTTCCTTACACTATATCTGGGCCGAAACACCCAGGTATTATTATATAAATTATATACAATATATATCATATTATTATTGGAGATAATGTGTCATTCAGAGTTAGTAGACTAGACCAGCGGTCCCCAACCCCCGGGCTACGGACCGGTACAGGTTTGTGAGTCGTTTGGTACCAGGCTGTGAAAGTTTGGTTTTCAGGGTTTTTATCGCTGCTAATACAGTTACACAATTACACAGTGAATTCGCCTTTATTATTATATTTACAAAAGTTTTTGTTTTGGTCGTATAATTTTATTTTGTATTATTTATCCACCGCACCTTAACCCTTTAAGACCGACCATAGAACCAAGTCCGCCAGAGCTTATATTATAGTTTTACATGCTGTGGAGCCATTTTTGGGAGCATTTCAAGTTGCTATACATCAATACAACCATTACAGCCCAAATTTTAATAATATGTCTGCATTAAATTCAATTCAATTCAATTCAATTTTATTTATATAGCGCCAAATCACAACAAATGTCGCCTCAAGGCGCTTCATAGATACAGAGAAAAGCCCAACAATCATATGACCCCCTATGAGCAAGCACTTTGGCGACAGTGGGAAGGAAAAACTCCCTTTTAACAGGAAGAAACCTCCAGCAGAACCAGGCTCAGGGAGGGGCGGGGCCATCTGCTGCGACCATTAAGTGCATAGTAATTACATAAATTGGAAAAAAGTGCAATAAACTACAAAAAAATTTAAAATCGTTTTTGTTTTTTAACATATATTTCTAGTTAGAGAAATTTAAGAGGCTTATCCCTCAAAACTGTAAATACAAAAAAGTTGCACAAAATAGTTTCCCACCACAGGAAATTTATTTTGAGTGTCTTCATAGTTTTATTTTTGAAATACACCAATTTTTATACACTGCAGGAAAAACGAAAATAAATATTATACTGCAAATTTGCAAAAAAGCAGCATATGCATCAAAATAAACTATTTCCAGCAGTGCAATATGAGTCCTAAGCATCCCAGAAACAACACAGAAAGTCATAAAGTCAAACATAACTTTTAAAAACACCAGTATAGGCTCATGAGGCCCTGATGGTAAAAAAAACCCTACATTTCCGCAAAATGACGTCACTTCCGGTTTCGGGCAGGTCATGGCGGACATGCGAAAGTTCGCGCTGACGTCTATTCCAACGTAGGAAGTGTTACAAACAGCTGATCGGATCGGCAAAGCGTGTTTCTGGAATATTATGTTTTTGTTGCTGCAAGTGCTTTTTATGCAGTTTTTGCAAAGCTTTATGTGGAAGGAAACTGTGACCGAGGACAAGCTGATGGCATAAGATGTAAGTACAACTCCTCCGGTTTCATATGCAAAAACAAATATTGCGCTAGCTTACGTGGTTGCAGAGCTACAGGGATTTAAAAGTAGTTACGCAAAACAGAGCGTGCAGAACACCGGCTCCGACCGGCTTTAAAGGGTTAAAGGCTGGTCCATGAAAATATTGTCGGACATTGAACCGGTCCATGGCGCTAAAACGGTTGGGGACCGCTGGACTCGAGCACAGTCTCCTATTCAGTCTTTGCCAACCAGCCAGGCCTAGCTCAAGGCAAAAACCAATTTTTTATACTGGTCTGTTTTTCTGTGTGTTTGTTTGTTTGTTTTTTGTCAAAGACACTCGGAAACAGGAAATGCTCATTATTAGTCACTCTGATTCCCAGCTCTCGTGTCTAACGTATCAATTATACCATGAAACTATTATTTAAAACACATATCGTCATTGAACCAGCAATCGAGGAGATAGACAGGACACGCAGCTGAAACCTGCAAGGTGGGCGGTCCCACCTTTGCCTTTCATGTTTAACAGAAAGAGATGAAACGACGAGAGAGCATGAATACGTGTACGAGAGTGAGGCTTAAGTGCATGCAAACACCCACACCGCGAAGTGCCGAAAAGGCCTAGTAATTAGCTTACCTAGCACCATGGTCATGTACCGCTCTTCTACTCCAGCCTCCAGCAGCAGTGGAGGAACGTATGTGATCCCAGCTGCCACACAGATCTCCAGGCCACAGGTCAGGGAGTTCAGGAGAACGAGACGCCAATGAGACCTCCATCCAGGCATATTTACAGAGGCTGGGTCGCCTTTCCTTCCCTCTGGGATGGTCACTACTGGGGGCAGGGAAGGGGGGAAGGATCTGGATAGGGACAAAGGGGGGGATGAGGGGAAGCAGATGGTACCCCGGTCGGACCAGAGGACTGTCGCAAAGGGACAGCAGCAAAGACACGTTGATGTCTCAGATGACCTGGAGGATTCATCCTCTTCTCAGCATTCTGGATCTGAAGAGCAAAAGAAAAGCTTTCAGCACACAGCCACGTCATGACCATTACCCGTTTAAAAGCTGAAATAAAACCTGAGCAAAACCAATTATTCACAGGATGACACCTGCAAAGCCACAGATGTCAGTGGCTTCAGGTTACACAGGTTATCAGCATCCTTGTAACAGAATACAACCTCACACGAGTTGCATTATATGTTCCAAAGACACGGAAATGGCAGCAAAAGTCAGAAAGCAATGATGGATTCTCTGAGCTCTTCAACAGCTTCAGGGCAGCACGAACAACAACAGAAAGCAGATGAGTCAGCTGGAGCAACGTGGCGAACCATTTGCTATGCAAATTACTCTCTGCTGTTTTCCTTGCTCGCTTTTTTCCGCCTCGTTTTAAAATATGTCAGAGATGTAGAAATAAATTAACCATTAGCCTTTGGGAAAAAAAGTTCTCCCTCACCACGACATTTGACAGGAGCACCAGCATTAGCACCCACACCTCCCGGGGCCTACACTGTCATTATTGCATTAATAAGCTCTGATTGGAGCTTAAGTCACATTTTCAAGTTCTCCTTCAGGAAATATTCAGCAGATTATTGTTGAACTCAACGAGCAATAAAAGATCTTTGCTGGGCAGAAAGGATCAGGCAAGATGATCAGTCGAGTCACCTGTAACGTATACAACACGTCATCCCATCACCTAACATTACGTTACGCGTTCTGCGGCGTGAGACGGGTCAGAATGAACCTATACATGTGTTTTACATGTGACATGAAAATCAACCTAACAAATCATCGTGTATGTTAAATCTGTTCACGTCCTGATCCTGAATCACTTTGGAAAACACGATGTAATAGCGTTAAGCTTAAGGGAATGGACAGCTGGAGCCTCTGCTTGAGCGTGTCTTAGCGCCACGAGCGGCTTTCTGTTGGATTCAACTGACAACCCAGAGCGTTTCATAAGGACTTGGAAGAGCACCTTTCGCATTACCATGTGACGCCCAGGGGCGGGGCAAATCATCAGTATGTTACGCGTTGGGAATGATAATGCTCTGACCGTATATGGCAGGGGTGTCCAACTCCAGGCCTCGAGGGCCGGTGTCCTGCAGGTTTTAATTCAATTCAATTCAATTTTATTTATATAGCGCCAAATCACAACAAAAGTCGCCTCAAGGCGCTTCATAGATACAGAGAAAAACCCAACAATCATATGACCCCCTATGAGCAGCACTTTGGCGACAGTGGGAAGGAAAAACTCCCTTTTAACAGGAAGAAACCTCCAACAGAACCAGGCTCAGGGAGGGGCGGGGCCATCTGCTGTGATTGGTTGGGGTGAGAGAAGGAAGACAGGATAAAGACATGCTGTGGAAGAGAGACAGAGATTAATAACAGATATGATTCAATGCAGAGAGGTCTGTTAACACATAGTGAGTGAGAAAGGTGACTGGAAAGGAAAAACTCAATGCATCATGGGAATCCCCCGGCAGCCTACGTCTATTGCAGCATAACTAAGGGAGGATTCAGGGTCACCTGGTCCAGCCCTAACTATATGCTTTAGCAAAAAGGAAAGTTTGAAGCCTAATCTTGAAAGTAGAGATAGTGTCTGTCTCCCGAATCCAAACTGGAAGCTGGTTCCACAGAAGAGGGGCCTGAAAACTGAAGGCTCTGCCTCCCATTTAGATCTCACTCTGGGTCAACACACCTGAATCAGATGTTTAGTTCATTACCAGGCCTCTGGAGAACTTGAAGACATGTCAAGGAGCTAATTTACCCATTTAAATCAGCTGTGTTGGATCAAGGACAGGTCTAAAACCTGGAGTTCCCCAACCCCGGTATATGGGCTCAGCATGCCAGACACTACTACAGGATCCAATGTGATGCCAGATAGAGGCAGACTGACAACACCGTCATCGACAGTTTGGTCAAGTTGGTGCTTTTAGGTTCAAAAGAACAACAACTGTATCCTTATTGATCACGTTGAAGCATACGTTCTCCAACATGTTTTTATCAGTACCAATAAAAAGTTGTTTAATTCTAGTCCAATCATAACAGCCTCGTGAAACTCTCACTTTCCCAATCCAACAGCATGTATTCACTCCAATCATTCACCCGAACATGCCGATAAGGCGACGAGTCTCTCAGTTTTTTGAGCCAAGTCTGAAAACCAAAAGCAGAATCTTACATAAACTGAAATATCTGGAAACAGCAGAAGAGGCAGATTGACGAAAGTCCTCTAAATAGAAAACTGCAATCCATGAACACCTGTGTGCAGATCGCTCTGCTTCCTGCAGCAGAAAATAAATAAAAACACAACCAAGAGAAACACCGTCGTCATCATCCACCAATGAGACGGTGTGTTCTGTTAAAGCAGAGGGGCAGAGCACGAACGGTCAGAACAGCCACAAGAACAACAAGGCGCTATATTTGCATTTAGTGTGACATTTATCTGCCAATGCTGCCCATCTGTTCACTCCCAGCAAACAACATGGATGTGATCATCTCAGACAAGACTTGGTTAAGCACAGAGATGGGTTCAGTCGGTATTTCAAGGACTTTCCACTTTGCTGGGTGGGAAAAAACCCAGCTGAACAAAAAAACAAAACAGCTGATAAAGACATAAAATAGTGGCCAAGCCGTTTCCCCCACCAGTGGCTTTTGAATAGTAGAAGGTGTTAGCTAAGAGGTCCATTTAAAATCTGATGCCTTTCACATCATTACAGATCAGGGACATTAACTGAATGCTATCAACACCACTGCAAGACTTCCTCAGGCATTCATACATTCCCATCTTTGTCATTATGACACTTTTGATATAGAGGCTGTCTGAGAATCTGAAGGACAAAGCAACAGTGTTAGCAGGCCGGGCCGATCAGGCGCCCGGGTCACAGGGAGAGAGAGGTCCATTTCACACCCGTCAGATCTTATTCCCACCCAGCCTGGACGCACTGAAAGACACTCATCAGGGGATCAGCCTTTGCCCCTGGGCCTGTCTGGCCACTACAACCCCCTACCAACCTTCTGTGTGTGTGTGTGTGTGTGTGTGTGTGTGTGTGTGTGTGTGTGTGTGCGCACATTTCTTCCTCATCCTTCCTCTGAGGTCAGCTTTATCTTTGACCTGCATTCTAAGAGGAACCTTTTGACATCTTTATGGTTCTCGGTGTGAACGCCTTCCACCGCAGCCCCATCTGACTCTCTGTTAGACTGAAAAAGTGGCAAGAGTACAGAAATCTGATTGGTTTACGTGAGAAATCGCAGCTCGTCTGGACACACTTTCCCAAATGCGCGTCAGAGTACAGTGTTTTGGAAATTATGGGCCGATCGTGGCTCAAGAGTTGGGAGTTCGTCTTGTAATCGGAAGGTTGCTGGTTCGAGCCCCGGCTCCGACAGTCTCAGTCGTTGTGTCCTTGGGCAAGACACTTCACCCGTTGCCTACTGGTGGTGGTCAGAGGGCCTGGTGGCGCCAGTGTCCGGCAGCCTCGCCTCTGTCAGTGCGCCCCAGGGTGGCTGTGGCTACAATGTAGCTTCATCACCAGTGTGTGAATGCGTGGATGACTGGATATGTAAAGCACTTTGGGGTCCTTAGGGACTAGTAAAGCGCTATAAAAAAAAAAATTTAAAAAAATGAAACGGTGTCGAACTAAAGAAGGACTGCAGAGTGACATCCATTCATGCTCCTTAACCTCCTAGGACCTGCGTCCACATATGTGGACATCCTATTTTGGGTTATTTAGACCAAAATACTTAATTTTGCTCTACAAGGGCCTGAATCCACTTACGAGGACGTTATGCTGCTACTGTTCTCTCGAAATTTTAAACGAATATCCTCATATGTGGCTCTGATTTTTCTTAGAAACAAAAATAAGGTAAAAAATATATATCTGGTAATTCTTTTTTACATTCATTAGGTCCCAATCAGCCCAAATATCAGAGAGAAATTAAAAATGCTGCTGTGGAAGAGTTCAGGTCTTAGCAGGTTAAAGTCAAATATAAAAAATAGGGTCAGTTTATTGTAAATTGTAGCTCTGCAGCTAACAAAGTGTTTGTGGTGCCGTTTTAAAGCAGAACGGAGCCTTTAAGCACTCAAGTCTGCATGTTAGGGAGAGGGGACAAAGGAGACACACACACACACACACACACACACACACACACACACACACACACACTCCACTGCTCACTTAATGACACCTGACTCTACAATGCATTCCAGTCATGACCTTCATCTTCACGTAGCCTCGGAGACACAAAGGCACGCTTAGGCTGTTAGACAAATGACTTTCCTGCTGCTCACCTGACAAATAACACAACTGGAGCCAGACAGGTGACGGCGAGGAGATGCAGGCTGCTTTACTGTTGTCAGCTCTCCTTTTGCTCCATTACCAATTCCTATTCAGCCTCGCCCCCTCCCAACTCACAAAAATCAGCCCTAATGACTCCGAGTGGTATTCTTAGAATACAAAACAGCCTTTGTATACATTGTGCCAGGGAGAGTAATTTAATAGAGGGAGGTATTAACTCCAGACTAAATGTTTTGATGCAGGATTCTCATAGACGGTAAGATACAGGAAGCATGTTTGGGTACGAGTGGAGGGTCTCGCAGCAGATATCGAGGTTTGTAAGAGAAGAGCGGAAGGAATTGTTTTGAGATGACATCACAGCCAAAAACACAGCAGAGGCCGTGGCTGAGAAACAGCAGGAGGCTCTGGTTGGCTGCTTGGCTCACGCTGAATGGCTGCAGCACTATAGCCGCTCTGCCTCTCCGGTTCCTGGACATTAATGGACCCAATCGTCCGCACAGGGGGACAAGCAAGACCAGTCTTTATGCAGACCGCTTGTTTGGCCAGCAAACCTTTTTCTATGGCTCTCTCTGTAAAACAAGACAAAGTTGAGCTGCACTGCAGAAAAATAGCAGGTGAAAAGGAAACAAACAGGTTACCGTCCTCGAGGTGGGCTCAGACGTGGGATCTCTACAGAAATAAGTATCAAGAGGCCAAATTAGACCCAAATGATTGGATTACCATCCCCGTTTAGGAATTCAAAACATGCACCAAGATGAGATCAAGTAAAAAAACCAACATACTTTTACTAAACAAATGCTTCAATCTCTTCTTTAAATGTCAGTTCAGGTGGTTTTGCTGCTTTGCACATTAACTGGCATTGTAGCTGCTTTGGCTTCCTGATTTGCGTGACTTCAACACTCAGCATGCAAAACCAAAGCCTTTCACAGGTCCGCTAAGGTCAGAGACACGTAAAGTTCATGACCACGCAGTGAGTGCAAAGGGTCCGTGCGGACATCTGCGTGCCATTTATGGATTTGTGCATGTATGAGCTTTATGTTACGACGAACCAGCTGCACGTGTCACAGGTGAGTACGAGGGAGTGACCGCTCGTTCAGTCCTCCAACCGTCCACGTCTGCATTTTCCCCCAGCATGTACATAAGCATACATTATTAAATTGTCTGTAGATGAGACTCTTCTTCATCCTGGCGTTGTCCCGCTGGTGCAGGGTCCGCTCTTCGGCAAAGGTTTCTCCATTTGGTTCTGTCCGAGGCGTCCTCAGGTGATGCGTTGACGGTCCATCCACCGTTTCTTCAGTCCGCCTCGAGGCCGGCGTCCTTCTGGGTCGATCCTCATAGCCGTTTTTGCTACAGAGTTCTCATCGCTTCGAATCACATGTCTGTACCACCTCAGGCTCGAGCATCTGCAGTAAATGAGATTCTAAACCTATAAATTAATGAACATACCACAGTCGCTGCTCGAATTTTAAGCTGCAATCCAACAGTTTGACAGCGAGACCACACTCAGCACTTGCTCCAGACTATGTGCAGTCTGTGAGCCGTTTGCTGTGTAGCAACAGATGCATCGGTGACATTTACCATTCAGCCCAGTCTTCCTCCTGCAGTCGCACCTCAGAAAATAAGAACTCGACAGCAGTGGAATAAAGTTTATTCTCAAGCAAGTTTATTCTTAGCTGGCTGCAAATTTAGTGACAGTCCAGCTGTGAACAACAGGATACTCTTCTGTACCATGAAGAATTAAGAGGCAAAGGAGGGACAACCCAGTATTAGCTAGGTCTAAGTTTAAAAAAAAAAAAGCATGTCATATTTTAATATTAGGGGTGCAACGATACTGAACCGTTCGATACAGTGCTTTCGGTTCGGTACGCATATGTATGAACAATACAAAATTTTTAATTTATTTTATCAACTTTCCTTCTGACGGTGCTGTCTGTGTTGAACACTCAGTGGATCTGCGCTCGACAGTGCAGCCTAGGCGGAGTAGTCGAACGCAGATTCACTGAGTGCAGCGCAAGCTAGCGAGACAGAAGCTAAGCTCGTTGCAACATGGCAAATTGAACCTCCCCCACCCTCATTCAGATCTGGCGTTTGGAACTATTTTGGTCTTCATGTGAGGTATGACCCTGAAGGTAAGCGCGTCATGGACTAAAGTAAAACAGTATGTCGGATGTGGCAGCAATGCTCAATTACATTGGTGGGAACTAGTGTGTTAGCGCAGTTAGCTCGTTAACGTGTTGGCCGTCCAGCCCCACTCATGAGGTGATCCGCGGTAGCTCGTTAACGGAGATTTGCCGTGTTGTGGCGTTAACGTCATTTCAGATTAACGCTGACAGCACTAGTGGGAACACAACGAATATGACTGCACATTTACTCCGACATCATCCTCGTGCAAAGACAAGTGGAAGCAGACAAAAACAACAAGCAGGCATGCTACAAACTTTACCCGAGTCATTTAGACAGCCGTTAGCACATGATTCTCCTTATGGGGACCTGATATGTTTAATATGCTGCTGAGAATATAGCCCAGAAGAAGCGTATAGTAGAGCTTTTATTTTGGAAAGAGACATTTCTCTGTAATAAACTCTCTTTTCCAAAGATGAGGGATTTCTCCATCAGATAGATTAATTATTTGTAATTATTTTGTTGTTTCAGCAACATTAAATTTAAAAACTGCACTTTTGAGTTAAAATATATATTTATAATTTTAATAAATGACAAATTAAAAAGGCATGAACATTTTTTTTTGTATCGAACCAAACCGAACCGTGAATTTTGTGTATCGTTGCACCCCTATTTAATATGTATGACCTAATAAATATTGCACATACAACCACAACATCAGCAGCTATACCCGATCAGGTCGGACATGAAGCTACAGCACAGCTGTGCAAACGCTTTCAAAATGTACAATTTACAGCACACAGTACAACTCTCTGTATTTACAAATCAGGGAAAACGTCTGAATTCACCAAGGCCTAAAAGTCTCAGAACTGAGGTTTGAGACACTTTACATAACCGGCTGAAATGAATCGTCGAGCCTTAAAATGGCAAAATATGATTTGTTAGTCCACATCGCCCAGCTCATTTCTCGTGTAAACAATTATTCCAAGACAACAGAGATATTAGATACTCTATGCAATTACAACAACCTCATTTCATCCCTTCTTCAACGAGCATTACCGGGTGTTGTCATCCAGATTAGCTATGCTAATCCATCGCCATCATTCTCCCGTTCCCAACTCTGACCCTCATTTCACTGCAAATCCTGTGACCAACCTCTTCTTTTTATGCAATTTTTAAATTTAAAAAAAGGAACAACTGCAAAGCTTTGGTGCTAATAACCCCCCCAGGTTTGTGCAGCCTGAGTAAAAATTACAGTCAATCACCGTTATTTTAAAATGCTGGTTTGGTGAGAAAACGTGAGTACGGGACATGCATCTCATATTTCAGCTGGAAAGCCAACCGAGTCTCATTTCTAGAGGGTAAAAATAAAATTCTTTCCGTTCAAATCTCCACATAATTAGGACAATGACTCAGAAGAGTCTAGACTGAAAGGATGACGAGCAGACGGTTCATAGCTCGTGAGACAACAACGCTGTAGGTTTTCCTTCAGGATTTATTTTAATAAGAGACTAATTTCTTCTGCTAGGAACAAAATATGTCGTCACTATGAATTCTTTTTAGGATTCGTTCCCTCCCAGCACAGGAACGCGTCTTCACACCAGTAAGATCCAACCATGGAAAGAGAGGAGGAGAGCACCAGTGCTCACCACACCGAGGCCAAAGATGATTCACACAGCTAGAGTGAGGTCTCACAAACACACTGTTACGACCCGGCTCAAAGCCGCAACATAAAAAAATGAGATGAATACCAGAGTACGGGTGAGAAGAGGTTTTATCTTAGAATGGAAAACCAGGTTGGCTAAAATGGCAAAGACAAGTGAGCTCCCTGGAAGCTTGCCTCAGGTATGCTGTTATCCACACCTGACTAGGTGTGGCCAATTAGCACCAGCTGAAAACATTGAGGAGATTAGGGGCTGCAGAGGGACGTAACACCTCCTCCCTCATAAGGGTTCCTCTAGGACCCCTAAATTTATTAAAAGCCCCTCTGAAGCCTCCAGGTCCTTGACCCACAAACCTGAAATAAAAGTAAAAGCTAACAGAAGCACAGTGTTCACGTTATAGTCGGCATCTTTAAGCATGGATGCCCCTGCATGAGGATTTGAAGTTGCCACACTGAACACAGAAAGTAACATGTGACCAACACAACAGTCAAACCTGACCTGCAACAACACAAAACCAAAAGTAGCAACAAATAATCACAACCAAGTGATCTGTTGTCTCCACCACACAAACAGTCACATACAAGTGGGCCTATACCACAACAAGTTACTTTAATCCACAAGGTTCAGTAAAGAAAACATACTAGTGACCACTAGTGGTGGGGAAAAAATGGATACTGTGTAGCATGGTGATATTTTGTTTGCTAATAATGTATCGATACAGGGACAGCAGAAATCGATACTTTGTTACAAAAAAGGTTTTTGTGCTCTGACTTGAGAGCATGTTGATCCTTTTTCTGAGCAAGAATCCTGACATTCCTTCACTGTCCAAATGTGTTTAATAAACATGACAGTTTACTTATTTTAATTTAAGACATGTTTTATTTTAATTAAGTTTAAAACTTTTTTATTTAATGTAAAATTCTATTTTGTTTTAATTTACTTTCAAATTCTTCAGTTGCTGAAGGGGCTGCATAGTTTTCATAAACTGCATAGTTCAGAATAGCTATAATTGTACCAGATGGTTGATTCAGTTAAGTTGGACTAGACTGTAATACAAACCGTTCAGTTTGTCAACAATCAAACTGAAATGAGAGAAAGACTGAGTGTGAGACTTTGATATTAGAGAAAATGATGATTGATAAAGTTTACCTTTATGTACAGATAATATCGTATCGTGGGATGTATGGTGATTCCCACCTCTAGTGACCACAAATGGAGAGCTATGGCCACACAACGACCACATCAAGGGTGCCTCAGCACCCCTCAGTGTTGTTGCCATCACCTGGCCAACAACACTCACAAGTGATCCAACAAAAGTAGCCATATTCCCCACAACACTCACCTCATGAGGATCTCATTAGCATCAACACTGACATTAGATGCACGCACAGTGACACTATGCCAACTTAAAAACGACCTACCTGCCTCAGCTACAGACCATAATTAATGAACGGTCTCAAACCTCTTGCCAAGTTTGGTGCCACTGGTTCACTATGTGCAACTCCCAGCATAAAAAGCTAAAACACAACAAAACTTTACCTGTCTGGTCTTCAGTGGTGCACTGGGCTCGAGGCAACTTTAAACGCAAACTCAAGGGTAGGCAGCAGACCGGGGGACAGTTTCCCACCAAACCCTGAAGCGTACCCCCACCCAAGATAACCACCAAACACAATAAACTAAAACAACAAAGCAAAACAACAAACAAGTGCTTCGATGGAAGGGCAGCAGCCACCCAGCTGAAACACACCATGGCAGCCTAACCTAGCCTGCATTCCTGCCATGTTCGCTTGATGTGTGTGTGTGTGTGTGTGTGTCAGAGGCTGGGGGGAAGGAGACCAGCTATGCTTCGGGGAGGTGACCGTTATCTCAGCGGCTCACAGAAACAGCCAAACAAAGAAGTGCGTGAGCGTCCAGCTGTGACGCCGGCTGATAACACGTCTCCTCTCAAAGCCGTTACAGTCAGAAAAGCTATTGTGATGAACGGAGTCTATCCAAACGCTAATGTGTTGTCATTTAATCTTGATCAGGTGTGTTTACATTCAGTTAATGCTGTTGTCATGCTGTAATTAGGTTTCATTAACAAGTAATTAGCCGATTTGGGTTTTTCCCGTTCGACTGCGATGCATCATGTAAACAAAGATTATTTACAAACATCTTGATTTTTACATCCGCACTTTATTCCAGCTTTTCCACTGCATCGATGCATTAGTGTTTACCACTTGGTTTAAAGTTTAATTACAATTTTAATGTCATCTATGAACACTTTTTTTAACCTACATGCAAATATTTGATTTTTTTAAATGACAAATATAAATGTAAATTTAAAAGTCAAAATGGAAAGCCTGTAATTATGGATGAAAAAATAAAATAGAAGTGCACCTGTGTATTAGCCAATGCTGGATATAGTGGTGAAATGACCACTGGAAACAAGAGCTTTGTCACTTTTTGAAACGTGCCTCAAGAAAAACCAACAAAAAAAAGCAAACGTTAAAGATGGAGAAGGTTACAGACACAATGCTCAGTGGAAACCTTTGCAGCAGTAATCACTAGTCCTCCGTTATAGAACGAGCTGTAGCGCCATTAGAGCCAGCGATCTCCCTAAAGATGTCGACACAGACGGCGCACTTCTTGCACAATTTAACTCTGAAAAAACAGACGAGCGGCGTCCTTGGATTTGGCACAGAGGTTATCAGTGAGGATCAGTTTCTGTGAAAATACACGATTGTGCAACATTAAACCCGCATGCAGAAAACGTCCAGATTAGTTTGCTGAAGAACTGGACGTGTGACGACACAGATCATTCGTAACACTCAGGTGGGGTCTGCCGTGTCCCGTCTGAACTTAGCCAGGAAGTCCCAGTGACTGGAGAATTCCCACAGTGAAGAAGAGAAATGGGATGACATGTGGCTACATGAGTGCAAAAGGTGTTGGAGAGATGACATTTATAGATGGCACCACGGCTGCCTGTGGTTACACAAAACTAAAAACACCCCAAACTTGATACGTTGAGTTCCAGAGTCGCTGACAGGAGAAGAAGATTCCCGAGTGCAAAACAACGGCGTCCTTCATACCAACAAGTCAAAGTGAAAACAAACAGGAACCAAACTGACTTCAGCTGCATCGTCTGCAGAAGTTTCATGTAGCAAGTCAAATCTCTTTCTTCTTAATTTTACATGATGCAAAGATCCTGTTGTTCAGAAGTAACTTCAAAGGATGTGCACTTTTGAAACATTTGACATTTAAGTAACTCTGCGCCCTTTGCTGCACATCATCTATATTTTAATAAAAGAATGTAAAAGGTCACCGAGACCTTCAGTCAACAGCATAACTTCAGTTACAGTGCAGCAGAGCTACCGTTAGCCAAACAGTAGCTACAGTTTCACTTCACAGACTAACATGAACACAGCACATTCAGCCAGCATCTACAAATCCAGCCGTCATTCAGAGGTGAAAGCACCAATATTACTCACCAGAAGCCCCAAAGACGTGTTCGCTGCCACCTGGCCAGGTAACAATGCATGAAAAAGGGCAGTAATAGCAAAATAGCACAACGAGCCATAAAAAGCAGCAATTAGGCAAAAGTATACTCACCAGTGAAAGGAGAAAAACCTAAAAAGGTCCATCTGTAGACGTGTGTTGCTGAAACTTCATCATCCAACCTGTTTTAAAAGCTATTTGCTTCGTCTGATCAACACTCGTGACTCACAAAGCTCATCTGCACTGATGCTTCCAACCACCTGCTTCTAGCAAGAGTGGGACTTATTTATCCTGCCTCTTCCCATGTCTCCTGTTCCCGCCGCTCTTATTTAGCCCACCTCCTTTGCATCTCTGCCATCCTTCCACTTTTCCGTGTCTCAGTCTGTAAGGTGGGAATTTGGAAAATCCCAAAGCACTTGAGGAATCCTGCTGGTTTTTGTCTGACTCGTTTCTGGATATTGCTTCTCAGACAAAAACTAAAACCTGAGACGTGTTAACAGAGACGCACAGCAAAAGAGGCATTTAGGAAACAAAGAATGACTTGATATCATCTAACAGCCCCACAATGAAGCCACTCCCCCAGCTCTTCTCTCTCACCGTCTAGAACCACTCCCTAAAAGTTGAGTATTATACCCCCTGACCCAGTATCATGTTCAGCCGCCTACCAGGTCAGGGGGCAGCTCTCCCACCCTCTCTTATTACCACCTTTCAACCAGCCCAGTCGTAGCTGAGCTCAAACCCCTGCATGACTACTTGTCTGTGGGTTTCGTTAATATTTCTTGCTTCACCAGCTCAGCAAAAGCCTATTTGAGTAGACAAACACACACAAAGTGCACATTTTCAGGGAAACACATGATCCGGCGACCACCCGGCCAGTTGCCATGTCTGTACCAAACGCCTGCAAGCCGAGACCAGCCCTCCACAGAAAAGCTTTTAAAACAGTAATGTCATTAGACTCCCAGCGACTTTAAGGAATCTCCATTTTTGGAGCGCGGAGCCTGATCAATAGAGCAGAGTGCAGGAGAAAGGCTGCTGGCAGCACTTCCCTCTGCAACAGGAGCGGCTCGCCTGGAATTAAGACAACTCTGAAAATCCCATTTTGGAAAGAGGCCCGGCCTCACTTACTCAGCTTCTGTCCCGACTTAAACAAAATATTTTGTCCTCTTGGTTCAGATATATTTAGAAGTCCTCACAATGCATACAAACAGTGTCCTTTCTTTAAAATAGCTGCTAAACGTAGACCATCATTACTCTGCAATTACCCACCCAAAGTACAAACACGCACGGGCTGAAAGCGCACCATCCAAGTGGTGTAATAATTAACTGGGAATGAAAAACCAGAGAAAATGTGCAGGAAGGAAAATGTTGCAAAACAGAGACGGAGAAAGGCTTCAAAGCCAGGTCCAAACATACCACACACCTTTTTCTTTAAACAAATGAATTTATCGCTCCACAAGATGATAAAGCAAACTTTGCATATCTCTAACGGTTTTTCCCTCCCTTTGCTGCTCGAATCGTTAAAGTTTTTTTTACATCTATCTGCAGCTCTGGCTAAAAATGCACGAGCTGACCGAGAACGATTTAATTCCACAGTCGCCTTTTCCACAAACCCAGCTTCCTCCTGTGCCAGGCAAACCCAAAGTGGCCATAATGGGCTACGACACACGGCGGCCAAAACATTGTTTCAGAAATAGATCTGGAGGGCCGGCGCTCTTGGCGTGTAGCAGCAGGTACCCAACAAAGCCTAAATGTCACCCACATTATACATCGCACGAAGGATGGGATGGGAGGGATCGATCAGTCACTGTGTGGTCGCACAGCAAATTAACCTTTAAGTAAAGACGTGATGCTGATGTTTAACCAGAGCGTCCATAAATGCGCCGTAGAGTCTTCAGGATAAGCACCGCTCCCATCGAAGAACACTAGACGGCCAACATCGCCAAAGCTAAGACAGCGTAGCTGGTCCACATCTGGTCTGTTTGTTTCTCAAAGCTCCCACCAGTGTTTCATTTCCACAGGTCCCAGCTGCCATGGCAACATTTACATTATAATGTTGGATAGCATTAAAAGACCGATCGCATATCGCAAAAGAACAATTACTCGTGGCAGTTCCTGCATCTGAGAAGAGACGTGACAGCCAAAGGAAAAAGGTTTCATGATGGAGAATTTCATGACGAGAGAGTCAAAATTTATTTTTCAGGTTTTTTCAAGTTAAAAAAAAAGACACATTTTCATGCAAGAAGGAAAACTGAAAGATTTAATGATGCTCTTTTAAACATGGATTTAATTTCAAAGAAATCAGAGCGACTGTAACAATAAAAAAATAAAATAAATAAGTAAAAGCCAAAAACAACTCCGGTAAAGACGTTGCTCACTGTGTGAACAGACAGAAGCAGCCGAGCACTGATGGATCCAAACAGATCTGAACTTTATACACTGTGTTTAATAAAGTGGCGATTCATCCATAGAAAAATGCATCTTAATAAATCCACCATGAAAGCGACCCTGAGACGGCCACAAACATCCAGAATTCACTTCATATTCTGCAGTTACGGTTTTCTTACATCAACATCGATTTGCTATCAGAGAGTCGGCGCCAACCAGCTGGATCCAGTCCTTCCCTCTCCCTGTTTACTTAAGGGCAGCCTGGTCGAGCTGCTGCTGCGGCCTCGATGTCATTCAGCTGCCTGATTCTCTCGTCCCAGGGTCGAACTAAATCCACCGCCTGCAGCTGGTCGCTGCTCTGGGATGTGAGCTTGGAAGGAAGTACGTCCGAGGATGAGGATTATTGCTTTGTTATTTATTGTGCTATTTATCAGTTCATCTGAGGACATGCCTTACTGTGGGCACAAAGTTAGAGCAGAGACACAGTACTGGTGCAGGGGGAGAGCGACAGAGATCATCATAGTTAGGCTTAGTTTTGTAAAAGAACAGAAACACAGCAGCGTTTGGATGGAGAGGTTTCACACGAGTCTAAATTCAAGAGAGGAAACCAGGCTGCACAAAGAGTAGTAAGAGAAGTCTTTAAAACCGGTCAGAGCAGCACGCTCTGTTTGGTGTAACTATTTTTAAATCCCAGTAGCTCTGCAACCACGTGAGCTAGCGCAATAATTTTTTTTGCATATGAAACCGGAGGAGTTGTACTTACATCTTATGCCATCAGCTTGTCCTCGGTCACAGTTTCCTTCCACATATAGTTTTGCAAAAACTGCATAAAAATCACTTGCAGCAACAAAAACATAATATTCCAGAAACACGCTTTGCCGATCCGATCAGCTGTTCATAACACTTCCTACGTCCATCAGCGCGAACTATCGCATGTCCGCCATGACCTGCCCGAAACGGGAAGTGACGTCATTTTTGCGGAAATGTAGTTTTTTACCATCAGGGCCTCATGAGCCTATACTGGTGTTTTTAAAAGTTATGTTTGACTTTCTGACTTTCTGTGTGGTTTCTGGGATGCTTAGGACTCATATTGCACTGCTGGAAATAGTTTATTTTGATGCATATGCTGCTTTTTTGCAAATTTGCATTATAATATTTATTTTCGTTTTTCCTGCAGTATATAAAAATTGGTGTATTTCAAAAATAAAACTATGAAGACACTCAAAATAAATTTCCTGTGGTGGGAAACTATTTTGTGCAACTTTTTTGTATTTACAGTTTTGAGGGATAAGCCTCTTAAATTTGTCTAACTAGAAATATATGTTAAAAAAACAAAAACAATTTTCAATTTTTTTGTAGTTTATTGCACTTTTTTGCAATTTATGTAATTACTATGCACTTAATGCAGACATATTATTAAAATTTGGGCTGTAATGGTTGTATCGATGTATAGCAACTTGAAATGCTCCCAAAAATGGCTCCACAGCATGTAAACATATAATATAAGCTCTGGTGGACTTGGTTCTATGGTCGGTCTTAAAGGGTTAAAGCACGCCAGTGCAAAAGTGTAGCAACAGTGTTAGTGAAATTATACGGATTCAAAACGTTCTCCTCCTTCACCATCTTTCCTTAAAAACAAAGTGTCATCTTTTCTTTCATTTATTTTTGTTCTTGAACACGTGCAGCACGTGAAGCCGTCTTCCAGGTTGTACTTTTTAGAATGACTAGTATCTAAAGTCCAGCTATTGGACAATAACTCTTATTTATATGTTTCTTTGAACCATTACAGATGCATTTCTTGTTTTAGTGGCTAAAGATGCAGAAGGAAGGAAGCATTAACTGCTTCTGTAGTGTGCAATCGTTTTTTAACAGTCAACAAAAAAAGGCAAGTCCACACACTTAAATGCTGGGATGGAGTCGGCGACGGACTTGCAGGAAGTCGTGGGCTGAGAGACAGAGCACCAGGAAGCGCCTTCCAGCTTTTTCGAGAACTTTGTGGTAGTTGTGCGAGGAACACCAAGGTCATGAACCTACAGCTGCGGGGATACAGTTAATGCAGCAGTCCACTGAGGACTGACAGACAAAAGGACAGATGGACACCAACAGGTCCGTCTCCCTTTTCCAGCTGTTGTAGGAGCAGCAGTGGCCCCAGGGCGCAATGATTAACGCCTCAGTCAAACGCTGCACAAACCAGATGGTAAAGATAGATGAGAAGGGCAAAGTCCCTCATCGCTGCAGCTCTGCACCCACGGACAAACCATCGCTCTCCACACACGATTAATCCTGTGCACACAGCGTTTAAATCATTTTTAATAAACATGGAGCCGTAGTCAGGAAGCACTGCGCCGTAAAACTGTAATCACATGGCCTTTTCTGCGCAAACATAAAAGAGCAGCATAAAAACTTTTATAGCATCGCTCTTTACTTTCCAAACCTTAAATGACTAAAGAGCGAGAGGCGACTTCATATATTCTGGGGAGGAAAAAAGAAAAAGAAACGTCCGGCGTCGACTCGACAAGAAAAGTATCCCTGCTAACAAAAGAAACATGCAATCAGGCGAAATCTTTCCTTCCTTCGTTCTAATCGTGCCCTCCAAACTTCAGTCGGGACGCTCGTTACGAAACGAGCTCACAAACACGACATTGTGCATCAACAAGGGTGGACGTTTCTGACAAACACACTGGTGTGGCGAGAAAACAGGCATCAAAGCCCTCACATGCACGCTGACTCAAATCATAAGCTGGCTCTTTTCATAAGGCACAGAGCATCTCACATATCAAAGGTCTCCCTCGAACACTCAATAGCATCCCCTTCAGCTCGCTACATGAAAGAGAACACTGTGGTGTCTTATAATACGCCGTTTTGCCCGTTCACAGGGCCCGACTTCAAAGACGGACAAAATCAAGTAGGAAGCCTTTCAGTGTCTCCTTCGAACGGAGTTCAGAAATTATCAGGAGGCAGCAGGGTCGTTCATAATCTGGCACACTAAACGCCTTACTAGACCCGCCATCACACACTCGCCGGGGCTTCTGCTTTGCAGAGTGCGAGTAAGTATCACGAACATCTGGCCAAGCCCTTATCACCATGGGAAAAATGTGTAAGGAGGCTGTGTTATCCCAGCTCCAGGGTCCGTTTAGATTGTGTCTGCGGTTCAGCAGCCATACTGAACTGTCATAGCTGTGAGTCTTGTTAATGGGAATCATGAAAAGTGATTGTTAAGCGTTTGTTCGCCTATTTCATGAGAGCGAGACCTGAGGCTGTTTTGCCTTCGATGCCACGCAGCGTCGCTCACGCCTGACCCACGTGGGCAGAACTAAGTCAAGTCAGAAAATGAAATGAAGCTGGCAGAGGAGGCGTTAGAAAGAAATGACAAACAGACCGGGTGGGTGTCAATATCAGTGACATTCACCTGGACTGAGTGTGGTGGGGGGTTCAGGTAGTTTCATTGGGGCCAACTGCACCAACGAGTTGGGGAATCCTATTCTTAATGGTGCTGCCACGTGAAGACATTCGTGGACTCCTCAGTGAAGACGTTTCATTAAATCGTGGTTTCTCTCCGACTCACACGACACAGGCCGGCAGGTCGACCACCTGAGCTACTAACAGGAAGTTGGTGCTTCGATCCCAGTCTGCTCCAGTCTGCAGATACTAGCCCCATGTTGCATTTATCGAAGTGTGGATGTTAGTTAGGAAGCACTTTAATAAGAGTAGAAAAAGTGCTTGGCTGAATGTACAAGTTGTGTAAAGTGCTGAGTGTGAGTGCTCAACATTAGGGGTGGGGAAAAAATGGATACTGTGTAGCATGGTGATATTTTGTTTGCTAATAATGTATGGATACAGGGACAGCAGAAATCGATACTTTGTTACAAAAAAGGTTTTTGTGCTCTGACTTCAGAGCATGTTGATCCTTTTTCTGAGCAAGAATCCTGACATTCCTTCACTGTCCAAATGTGTTTAATAAACATGACAGTTTACTTATTTTAATTTAAGACATGTTTTATTTTAATTACGTTTAAAACTTTTTTATTTAATGTAAAATTATATTTTGTTTTAATTTACTTTCAAATTCTTCAGTTGCTGAAGGGGCTGCATAGTTTTCATAAACTGCATAGTTCAGAATAGCTATAATTGTACCAGATGGTTGATTCAGTTAAGTTGGACTAGACTGTAATACAAACCGTTCAGTTTGTCAACAATCAAACTGAAATGAGAGAAAGACTGAGTTGTGTAAAGCCCTTTGAGTGCTCAACATAGAGTAGAAAAGCACTATATAAGAACCAGCCCATTTACATCACTACAGTATTTATTTATTAGACTTGGCACCTTTGTGATATAATTAAAGAAAGTTGTGTTCAGACAAACGACCACCAGCTCAGTGAACATGAGTTTAAATGATAAATGCAGAAAGTGAAAGAATCTGTAGCTGAGCACATTTCAACATGTGATATAACACGAAGCCGTTTAAAGCAGCGTCGTGCAGACGTACTCCGAGTCCTCGGACAGGAAGCAGGATTTTTTTTACCTTAATGGCAGAAGATTTGAAGCAGGCTTTTGTCTGAGTCCTTTTGTCTGATTAGTGCACTCATGCTCCCAACTCCCATTACTACCGTACTCTGACAATAGAAGCAATGACTCATTCAGTAGATTAGCAATGGAAAAAAAATAATAAAAACATTCGTCGAGCTTCCAAGTGCACCGATTTGTGTTTAATGAGGGGGGACGGTGCACACACTGGTCTTAACTCATCTGTACAGCTGCACCCCACGGTGTCGCACCTCAGCTAACCTCACATGCACAGACACTACAGGCCAACATGAAGTTCAACGCGATAGAACGAAGCTGGAACTTCCAACATGCAACACAAATTCATAACGTCACATGTAGGGATGGGTACCGGTATCCGGTGCCATGATGGCACCGGTTCTGACATAAACGGTAGTAAGCAGACCGAAAAGCAGCGCACATTTCGGTGCTTTATTTTCCTGAGCTGTGATGACTTTGGATTCTAGCCAATCATTTTACGTTTCCGAGGATAGTAGGCGGGTCCAGGTACGTACGTTCTTTTAGAGCAGAGCTACAGATTAAAAATGTCCAAGGCGAAGCGGTCAAAGTCTGTCTGTACTTCACAGCAAAAGATGCAAACTCAGCAGCTGCAACAAGTGCTTTAAGCTGATACTGTGATACTGTCAAAGGAGGTAACACCTCAAATCTGATGAAACACCTGGCGACGCATAGCGTTCTTTTTAAAAGCCGAGAAATGCGCCGTATTTGATAGCTTGCTGCGAGACCTCACACCGAGCACATCTACTGCGGGTGTGGTGCCTGTTATCGACCCGGAGTTAGCAACATCCCCCAAAAACCCGAAGAGGAGAGTCCTGGCCCCTAGCCCTGCCAGTGTAGCAGAAATGATGAGGATGATGATGCAGCAGCAGCCGTTCTTCTCTGCGTGAGTAGCTTAATGTTGTTCGTGTGTAATTTACGTTGAGTAGGCTAACCACGTTATTACATTAATGCATGTAAGGTGAACTAGCAAACACCATCATAGCTACATGCAGCTGTCTTCTTGTTTGATGGCAGATACTCCCTTCACCCTGGACAAAAAGGCTAAAATGACCAAAGAAAAAGTGAAAACAGTTAAACATGAGAGGTTTTTGGACCAATTTTGTGTTCTCCATTCTTTAAGCACCGGTTTGAGCACCGTTTAAGCACCGGCACCGTTTCAAAAGTACCGGTTTGGTACCGGTATCGGATAAAACCTAAACGATACCCATCCCTAATCACATTACAGGCTCGAGTTCAAACTCAGTCTTCCTAACAAGACTTTTAATTTCACATCTGCAAGCAGGAACATGAGAGACGCAGCTTTGACAGACACACAATGCAAGACTTTTATTAATATTACATAAAAATGTTCCGTCCACAAACATGCACGCACAAAGGCTAAAAGGATGGTTAGCGCTACGTTGTTGTTTCCTGTTCAGCTGACAAAGGATGAGTAACATTACTTTAACATAATGATCATTCCTATCAATCAACAGGATCCGAGACAAAAAGGAAATCTCACCAAGACTTCCACTGGGAAATAGGACCAGTGTCCCAGAAATGAGATGGCCCCATCAGATTAACAGAGGCCTGAGAGGGGACATGACGGGCAGTTTGTGGTGAAAACTCGCAGGACTAAAAAACTGTCCAGCAGTCAATATAATGACATTATGAGAGGACAAAAAAGGCTTAAATTTTATCTAATGTTTCACAACATCTCAGGAAAAGGAGGCATCAGGATAATTATGCTTTTCCTGCCATATACGAAGCGAGAGCCACAATTATGTTTCCATAATTCACTAAAAAAAGCCGTACAGTTGGCATATTTCACAGTGAATCTGAATGACAAAAATACCGAGCAGCAAATTAGGATTAAAGAGAAAAGCATTTGGCCGAGCAAGCCACTCGAGAACTGAACCAGAGCCAGTGCACCCACGCACGCCAGCCCGGAGAGAAGACAGGGAATAGTCCATCCTTTAATCAGAGAAGATATTAAAAGAGCATCGATAACCTAGATGCTTGAATTAAATGTGTCTTCACCTTCTCAAATCAAGTCAATCCGGCTACACTCCCGAGAGAGGTCACGAGAGGACTCGGATCCTTACAGAAACACAGCCATACCCATCAGAAGTCTGAACCTCCACGACCGTCACAGGGACACGTTCGTGGGTTGAGCCGCATCTCGAAAGGATAGATATTAAACCGCCGGAGGAACATATGACTTCAGTGACGCTTTAGTAATATTTTAAGTTGAATTTAAATGTTTGCGACAGGACGTGTTTAACATGGAGCTGCCAGGCGACGGGAAACGAGGAAGACCACGAAGAAAACTCACGCATGTAGTGAAAGAGGAAACGCAGCGTTGGTGCGACAGAGAAGGATGAGACGGAGTCGCTGTGGTGCTCCCCGAAGGGAGCGGCCGAAAGACGAGGACGATAAAACAAACGTGGTGCAAAAACATTCCCAGCAACATCCCAGAGGAAGCGGCAGCAACGTAAAACAGTGAAAAGGCTGAATGATAACGTGTCACAAAGGTGACATTCCTAGCTGGAGGGGAAGCCGCCATCTTTTCTGTAGCTCGGGCCCATTAAGGTCGTCTGTATGCGGGCTTTCTTTCTGGCCGGCTCGCTGGCGAGCACATTACAGGGAAGCAGTTTGGACTTTGACCCCGGTGCCTGCAGAGAGCTGGGAAACACTGAGCTCCTCTGCTTCCTGTCAGTGCGAGATGCAGGAATCACAGGTTCCTGAATATTCCGCCTTTTCCCTGTTAGTGGTTACGGCGCCTGACGATGTGCATTCCAGCACTCGTGCGATTTCACAGTCTAGGAGCAGGTGTTGCTTTTGATTGGTGGTTGTTGTACTCCAGAGAACAACACACCAAATGAAAGAGGGGGGGAAATCTCACACTTCCCCCTCCCTCCCCATCAACTTTCTTTTGCCATTACCACTTCTCTCCCCCCTCCTGTTTCAACAAATGAGCTCACTGTTTTTACAATGATTAGTACTTAAGGGACTTAGCAGCAAATGTACGAGGTGTAAGTGGTGTGAGTGTTAAGACAACTACACAATGCACAAATTCATGCAGAGACAAAGAAAATGAGACAAATAAGAGCGCCAGCATGGATCCCCCCCCCTCCCTCCCTCCAGGCTATTAGTCCCAACTTAGATGAAGGTTTCAACCAACCTGCAAAATCAAAAGCTTTGTATTTTCCTATAATGGATAAAACTGAGACAAAGAACTGGAAACGATCGAAAAACAGTTTGGGAAACAAACACACAGAAGTTCAGGCGCTGTTATCAAACACATCCACATAGCGACGCTTTCCCAGATGTGAGGGACGATTTCAGACTCTACCTGTGACTGCTGGCAGCACACGATGCTGTGAAGAGGACACAGAGCTTAAGGGAAACAAAACGCCTTCGAGCAAAAGGTAGGAAAAAAATATATGCATCACACCCACCACGTAATCCAGCACTCGTCTTTGAAAGCATATGCAAGAGCTGAAAAGCCAGGTACACACAGGAAGAACACCGAGCCGGAGATAAACAGCCTACGAGCGATTAGAACTGCAAAGCCTTCAGTCTGCTTAAGTAGCTTGGTGTCCTCGACGGTGGGCGATTATCTTGCGCTTGGCTTTGGGGGGACATCAGACTGTCAGGGCGCAGTTAGAGAACAGCCAGCTGGTCGCGGCGTGGAGAAGCGTTTCTATCGCGGTGGAGCAGATGAGCCAAGCTTTCCTGGGGGCAACAAATAAATAAGAAAGTTGCGAGTACTAAGAATATAACTGCTCTGAGACCAGCCGGTCAACCGTGACGACAGCCTGCCACTGATCATTAGCAGACTAACTTCTGGATGATGTCAGTGCAGTAGTGAGAATTTACCGCTACTACTTCACAAGCTGCGCACACGTGGACGCAGTTTAATTTGATGCCATTTTAAAAGGAAATAAACAGAAGTGACGTGTGAGGATGAAAGAGAGGAGTCCAGTTTCCAAGGCAGAGTAAATACCACACCTAACGCGCCCACGAAGACGCGGAAAGAGGTCTTTGTGTGACGGCAGAGTCACGGTCATGGGTTAGAGCGGTTTAACCTTCTGATCCTCTGCCCTCCTAATGTGGTTTCTGAACCTTGAATTTTCTCCAAGACTCACACAACCTCACAAAAACATGCGAGTGGAAACTTTCAGCACCAAAGAAGTTCTTAATTTGCTGGTGCTACATTCCTCAGATAAAGAAATTACTATTAGCAGGCTGTAAAAATGTGATAACATTGTTCAAACAAAACAAAAAGTTGAGGAATCAAAATCCAATGATGGCTGAAAAACAGGATGCTGAACAGGAAAGCTCGTGAGGCATTTCAGCCTTTTGTTTTGATCCTAAACAGCTGATAAATCAAAGCACACACGTTAGTTCCTGAGAGTCACCAACAAGCTGATGGCCGCACTGTGGAAAATCCCACCAGGCTGAGAACACTTGTCGATACAGGACATGTCTTAAATATGATAGGGCAGCTTTTAGATGCCTTTACGGTCCGTGACCTCACTCTGTAGCGCGCGCACACACGCACGAGACATTAAAAAGGAGTAACGAGAACAAAACCAAACCCAGGAGTCATTCTTGTGAACGTTACCAGCCGATGCCACATCCAGCTGGAATACTTCGTAACTTTCCACACGGGGGTGTCCTCAAACGCCTCCTCCCCCATCCATCCATGTGTCAAACCAGCGGGGTCTCGTCTACACAGCGCCAAACGTTCACAGCGAAGGTTTTGGTGTAGACACGCAGCGTCGTATCGGCCGGGGAGAGCGTAAAGTTACTGCCACCACGGCACTTGGCACGGCATCCGTGTCCAAGGAGCCCGGTGGCAAAGCGGCAGTCTGCGACGCAGAGTGGAAAAAACTTCCAGACAGCACCACGCTGCTGAACCCTGGCTAACCGCGCACCTTTTAGCCGCAGGCTCGAGCACACATCGCCTCACACCTACCTCCGTTTTCAGGTCAGCTGTATCACGGTGTCCGGCGGCGTACGAGTCGGGGACGCTTGGGTCAAATTTTAAAGCCGCTGTCTGCAGTTTCGACGCGGTGAACAACGTCGCAAGGCAGCAGCCACATACAATGAATAAGTTTGAGCACGTAGAGCAGCCGACATGTGATAGATGTGTATCACACACGAAAGCCTGACTGAACACACACAGACAGAATCGCGCTAACAACTCGTTTAGGTGCAAACTTAACCGTAAGTTGCGCGGAGCTCCGAGAAATCCATGCAGCAACTTGCTCGCTCGCGACAACCCCTGTTGCTTAACTTGTAGCGAGCCAACTACCCAGCTGTGACAACCTCTGTCAAGCCAGGGGCAGCGACAGCAGCGACTTCCGGTTTGGAACTTCGAAATAAATGTAGCAAAAAGTAGAATAACACGTTAATGACAATTTATAAAACAAAAACGCCACACAAAAAGAAGATTTCCTTTATTTTATTTAATCAAAACCTAAAATAACAAATGCATTATTTGCTGTTATTTTTAAAGCGTTTCACAAGAGATATTCACGTTTTTATTTTTTAAGCAAAAAAAAAAAAGCATCATCCGGTAGCAGCACCTGTGACGTATGATGTTTCTACTGGCGCTCTCGGGTTTGTTTTCATGTTCAGGATTTGTCTGTTAGCATTTTCATATCATTAAAATTTCTGTATATAAATTATATATAATTTTGCCATTTCCAACCTACTGTGGAGCCTCGCCGTGTAACAGCTGACTTACCCTTTAAATTCAAATCTGTCACATACACAGTGTGACACGTGGGGAAATGCTTATTGCCGTGCAGTAAGAATTGACCTTAAGATAAAGGGTATAGTACAGTAAGTGATATTTATGTAAATTAACTTTTTACTTTTGCAGAGGATTGTATATTACATCATCCATTACCAGTCACCGGTAAAACAGTGTAAAATAATATTTCTGATTGTTATCGCATCAAATAATGATGCATTTTTATGCATGTAATTACATGTTTGTGTGACTGTACACACACTTTGCATTTTAAGCTTGTGCACAATCAAAGCCTCCCAGACCAATCCTGAGAATGCTGAACACTTTGCATTACATATTCTTACAGTTTTGTGGCTTCTCAGCCTGGCTGCATGATAAAAACAGTCCCAAGTTTCAACACAGTGCCATTCAAAAAATCTCATAACTCTCTCTGGGCACAGCTGATTGCTACACTGTCACTCTTTTAATCAGCCTAATGCCACCACTGAATGCCGCAGTGGCAAACTTTGTGAGAAACTAAATTGATTATCTGTCTGAAATGGCTCGTAGGCCAACCATTAGACGTGAAGGAATGTAATTCCAATGAATGACATGGATTATTAACTTTAGGGAGATTAGGTCCCTGTGGATAACCAATCAAGAGTAAATACAGCCTGGAGACGAACTCACTAGAAGTGCATCAGTTCTGGCAGATGGGTGGGGGCACAGAAAAACTAATCATCCAGTGCTGAAGTCTGTCAGAAGCTTATGAGGAATACACCACATCAGTGTGGAGTGTTACTTTATTAAAACATAAAAAATGTACACACATAAAGTAAATATACAGAGTGCACATCTACGTGTTTAACATAAAATACAACTGAGCTGTACTTTCAGCGCCGTTTCCCTCACTTAGAATAGATTGAGATGAATTTCAATAGGCAAAACGTTTCCTCCGATAAGCAAAGCGTTCAAGTACAGTTACTCTTTTTCACATTTTAGTCTTTAGGAACAGTGCCATCTACTGTTACGCAGGTGAGGGGGGAGGGGGACCGTACACATGCACACTCCCACAGAGAGTTAGCGGCAGTCGCCTCAACTGTCTGCAATGCAGCACAAAATCACAAGCACACCGCTCATATGAGCAGCAATGCAATTTGTCATTAGGACTAAAAGAGCCACGTCCATGTCGCTGAAGCCAGAGCACCACGACATCATGCTGCTAAGATGTCAACATCAAAACTAGCATTCAAGTTTGAGCCCAGATTGGTGATTTTTCCTGCAATAATCAACATACTGTAAAAAGAAAAAAGTGAAGATATGACGAGTCACAAGTTTTTTACCGTTCAGCCCACTTTACTCATTTGTTGTCTCATTTTTACCGACTTCAAGCAGCTGAACGTGAACAAAGTTGCAGATTGCAGCTTTAAAGGAAAACTCTGCAGTACTGGCAGCTAATGCAATAAAACGCTGTCACCAGAACCACACCCTGGAGACTCTAAATGATAACTGCAGCAGCTGTTTTAGCGTGCCAGTGAATCCAGTCCTCTTCCAGTCAGAGTGAGCAGCTTTGGACGGTGCAATAATAGGAAAGTTCATCAATTCTTTTGCACTGAATGCCACCATAACTGAATTGTTTTTAAACAACAAATGGAAGTTATCTATGTCACAAAGTCTCTATATTCATCCTAGTTTAATAAAAACAACACAAAGACTTTACTTGTCTTCATTTGAATGAGCTGAGGTTCAACCAATCAGTGCTTCGAGGTGAGAGTAAGGGTAGAGGAGACGCGGAAGATCTGCGGCAGCATGTTGCTCAACTGGTAGAACATTTCCTCTGAGATAGTCTGTGAGTACAAAGAGACACACAGAGGGGTGACCGGGTTAGTGAGCAGACTGAGGTTTGCACGGAAACATCTTCCCAAAAAACAATAATACAGCTGAACTCTTGGCGTCCAGTCAAGTATTAACAGCCTCGGCGGCGTCCTGAAATGAAGCGAGCTCAGCAGCTGTGACTGGAACAGGGGACACACTCCAAGCACTGCCACCCGTCAAGTAAGAATGTAAGTAATCCTAAAGCAGAAGCACCGTCCCGCAAACACACGGCTTATATTTAGACACAGCGTTTCTTTGAGTCGCAGACAACAATGTCGTTTCAGTAGCTGCTATTTTGAATGGTGTCTGAGCATGTAGCTGACAGGAAGCCCGTACAGTCAGAGTCCTTTGATGCCGCTCGTTTTATCATCTTATCCTGTCGGCGGGAGCTCGTTCTATAGGATCCACCGCCCTCCTGACAAACCGCAAAAACTCTGCATGTATAGCTTCGCAAATAGTAACGGCCGTGATTCATCCTGCGCGGCAAGCTTCAATCAAAATAACAGAAAACCTCGCTTCAAAGTTAAACCCAATATTTTTTCTCTTTCCTTTATAACTTAAATAATAACAAATGAACATAAGACCTGGATTTCCAACAAAGGGAAAGTGATTACACCTCAGTGTTGGCGAGCTGCACACTAATCCCACTGCTTATCACACATTTATGTGATTGAGTCTCTGAGCTTTCTTTTATCACAGCAGTGCAAATATGGAGCTAAAATATCCTAAAGCTCTGTAATCTATGATTTATGGCACGCTTAACTCTTCGTAGTGTGCAGTCGGAGACATGCACTGCAAGGCCAGGTGTGCCTTTTGTTACATTATGTACGTGCGAGGCCTTAAGTATACAATTCTTTAAAAGAAGCATGAAGCATGGCCGGAAGGCAGTCACTCAGAGAACAACAGCGTGTCCACAGCTACACGTTTGAAGCCTGAATAACTGATCTCACCTTTGGCACTAGAAACTGGACTGTGCGTGACACACCGCCGTCCCACGACGCCATTTCCATCATAAAACCTGCAAAGAAAAGTAGCATGAACATCACCATTCATTCTTACATTGCTGCATGCAATGTTAAGTGCAATTATTGTGTATTAATACATAATAAAGTAACAGTATTAAGTATTCTGTATATTTATGTTTGACAGACGGTTGAACGACCAATCAGTATGTCCATAAATACTGTGCAACAGCTATGCATAACGTCCATGTTACCTTTGACACATTTGAATACAAGCTCCGCCCTTTTAAGACACCACGGTATGGTCATCTCCTGCAGTTAACAGAGAAGGTTGGTGTGAAATGAGACACACGACTCAAAAATAAAGAAATCATTTCAAAGACTTCATGTAGCACCATCACCTGTAGGGTACGAGCTCCACAAAGTGAAACAATGTTTCAAAAGACTTTTGGCATCTTCTTTCAAATTTGTAACATTTGTAACGTTCTCGTGTTACTTCTATCTGTGCTACAGTTCAAACACGATCAGAGAAAGAAAAGCAAACGAGTTGGTGGTGAATGATGTTACGGGTTAAAATCACAGAACATTAGTACACATTTACTGTTTCCACAACATTACTCCACACAGAGCTGAAGACGTCCTACACACTACAGAGCAGAGAAGCTGTTATATGATGCGTCTTTGTGTCTGATGGCTGCACTTACAGACACACAGTGGTAACACCCACCATGTTAGTGTGGAGGCTTATAAGTAACATTACATTCACATGTCTTTCTTTAAATATAGGAATTAATTTACAGGACAATAAATAACTGGTTTTGGCTTAGAGTTCATTCACATGTCCACATAACACTTCTAAAATAAGTGCGCACATTTTAGTTTACACTGTTATGTGTGATTAATCTTTGTTTCCTGAGTTAGTTGCAGCTGTTCCAGTCCCTTGATTAAGGAGCCAAGAGGTGGAAAGGGGGCGGAGCCAGCTTTAAAGGAAGACTGCTAATTGGTTCATGCCATAACTCGGGACCATGGGGGGGAATTGGAGTTCATTATGTTAGGTTTAGTTAGTTTTTGTGTGTTTTACCCCTTCTCCTGTTTTTTGGGCTGATCAGCCACTATTTAAGTTTCCCCTTTGTCTCGTTATGTGAGGTCAGTTTGTTTGAGTTATCAGTCGTGTTGTCAACTTTGAGGAGAGTTCTGTTATTTTGACCTCTTTATGGGCCCAAGATTTTGATTCTTTTTGCAGGATTTAACTAATTATGTTTTTGGGTTAAATAAAAAATCTTTTTTTTTTACTTTAACCTGTGCCTAAGTTTCCATCACTGTGTCAAATCCAAAGCTTCTTATTAGGCAACTGATGTTGTCAACATGTTCTTTGTGCTAAATCAAACATCTATTTCCTTTCAGCTCTGAGTGTACTCCGCTGCAGTTTGTGCAGTGATCTCATCTTGCAAACTACCTGTTCTCACCGCAAGGAGTGTAACAGAGAGTCTTTGCCACAACGCACACTCTTGTTTACTTGTACGTTTTGTGTTCGGATAAACTGCACAGGCTTTAGTGAGGGATTTCTGAATATTCACTCAGCTTTTTGGTATGACTGAACCGTAAACAGGAGCGCTGAAGGCGACTGTGGTGTTTGCCAAACAGTTCGAGGCAAGAACAAAAGTGTTTCTTACAGCCAGCAAAATGAACACAGCCGTCGTGAAACAGTCAACGTCTGCAAAGCGGCTCCAAATGAACCCAGTGTTCAGTTTTATCTGCACAAACCTTTAACCATATATTACAGTGACACTGAGCATTTATTATGTGAACCTCTTTCCTCAAACTTCAAAGGAAAAAGAAAAACTAAAATAAGAACAACAGCCGTGCTGGATTTGGACTGTGGTCTGTCGTTCATGTAGACAAACTAAACCAGTTGTTGTAACACTACAATAGGCTTGTACAAACAGGCAAACGTCTGTCCTCAAAAGGGAAATGCCTGAAAAAGAAGCTGGCAGATGGAAAGTTTTGAAATGAGAAGCCTTCAATTAAGTATCCTCTGCTTCTCGAGGCTCCAGAAGCTCCAAAACTTTAGTTTTATGAATCAAAAGACTGTTGATTAGGCAGCAGACGAAAGGTTAGGCATCTATAAAGAGGCTTGTTGAACTGATTATGTTATTATTGGTAACATTACTCAGTTAAATAACCAACAAAGGACATCTAATGTGATTAAAAACAAAGAAACAAATGTAACAGACTAAATACAAGAAGTGTCGGCTCGATTCACGTCGAGGCTTTTTCTGTTATTGACCCAAACATGTGAGCACTGACTGTCGCTGTGCGGATGTGCTCTGCACGATTGGTCACCCAAAAAAAGTTGTAATCTGAATTTACAGCGAGTCAGACGTTACCGTACATGAATGAGCTTCAAGTCAGTCTGGGTGTGCTCACAGTTGTTGCACAGCCATCAGGTTTTGGGGTTTGACGCAAGTGCGAGACCACAGACGAACATCACAGTTTGTGACGGACCCTGTTACAACATCACTGAGTAACAACACTCATAGCAGTTTTTCTGGGAACCGATCCTGATTACTCAAAACCCCTATTGCTTCCCCCCCACCTGTATCAAAGAGCTGACAGTAGAGCTTCAAACAGGTAACACAAGAAAAGAAAGAAGGCAAAAACACACGAATCCAAAACCAGAGTCATCGAATAACGAACGTTTCAGCCCCAGCCGGCTGAACTCAAACGCCTCCCAACGTTTCTCAGCACCATTAATCACTAAAGTTTCAATTCTCTACTTTTTAATACAACTGAATCATTAACGTTCAACCACAGGTATCAGTTTGAAGCGTTTATTACAGTGTAATAACACAAGTACCTCTCCTTACCTCTCTGAGCTTCTTCATCCCCACACACCCTGTCGGTCTCTCAGGTCAGCTGACCAGCTGCTCCAGGAGGAAGCTCAGAGGGGGCGGGGCCTTCTCTATTGTGGCTCCAAAATTATGGAATAATTTGCCCGTGCACGTTAGAGAGGCCCCTTCACTGTCCACTTTTAAATCACGTCTTCAAACCCACTTTTATTCCTTGGCTTTTAACCTCAGCGAGACTTAGTTTCTCTTTTAATTGAAGTAGTTATTTAATTAATGATTTCACTCTTTTATTTGGTTTTTATTTATATCTCATGTAAATTTATTTTACAGTTCCAATGTGCAGCACTTTGTGTCAGCTGTGGTTGTTTTAAATGCTTTATAAATAAAGTTGATGATGATGATGATGACGTAC
Source organism: Neolamprologus multifasciatus (assembly GCF_963576455.1). Classification (NCBI taxonomy): domain Eukaryota; kingdom Metazoa; phylum Chordata; class Actinopteri; order Cichliformes; family Cichlidae; genus Neolamprologus; species Neolamprologus multifasciatus. The sequence goes on from NC_140445.1 coordinate 66,199,649, forward strand.
AAATACTCAGGTTGATCTAACAGGAATACTCCAAATGAGACTTTTTTTCTACCTGCCCAAACTAAACCATCAAACATCCACGGCAACCCTGAAACGTCTAATAACCCAACAATGGATCTGTCCAGCTCAACCATTCACCCGTCCTGTACTTCCTGATCATTTCTCTATTTAGAGAAATCTGATCAGTTTGTGTACTCGTGCAGTTTATGGGGAAAAAGCAGATTCAATACCCGGACGTCTGCTGGTCCAATAAACTTACAGTCAGGCTCATTTGCTCCACTGAGATTATTATATCACAACATGCAGTTTACAAGCTTTTATTCTTGCAGCTGCACTCGTGCGAGCATCGGCAGCCTCTTCTTACCTCGGACATGTCGTGGACGAGCAGCAGAGGGATGGTAACGGTGGTGATGTCGTGAGTGCAGCACACCTTGAGGATGTTTCTCAAGCCCATGATGGCGGGGTCCCGGGCAGTGATGTTCCCCGATCGGACGTTGTCATCCACACACAGATGGAAGACGGCGTGGACCTCCGACAGGTTGGAGTGCCGCGTGATATAGAACTCGCCTTCAGGAAGAGATGTCGCCGACAGTTAAAATATAAAACGATGCTCTAAAAATAATCACAAAGTGTTTTCTTAATACCTGGTAAGATATTCGAGGGATTTCTTTCAACATTTTTGCTCTTATCATCACCGCCGTTCTTTTGAGTCTCTGTAAGGATACAGGATTGCAGAATAAAGCACAAATCAGCAGGAACAATGCTCAGCACACAGTGTTAGCAGTGGATCTGTGACAGGCTTGGACACCTCTACTCAGTAAATCACTTATGCTGCGATAAAATCAACATCTTCCATTTCCTGACAGCTTAATCCCGCTCTCGTACTGCTAGCATAACGCTGAAACGTCGCAGCTCCACGAGGACCTTTCAGTGTGAGCTTCGTGTAAAAGCCGGACTCGTACAGGCAAGTATACGCGTTTACTTGCCTCCTATAACTTTTATTGTATTGTTTGTTTGAGAAAGGCTTGAATTTTACTCATATGTTATATTAGGGTATTAAAACAGGAGATAAACATCTTGTTTTCCTAAAGAAACAACCATAGCATCAAGAATAATCAGATTTATTCCCCAAGATTTCGGGACCTCCAGGCTGAAATGTCTCACCGGGCTGGTCTTTGTGCTTGCTGCTCCGCTGGGCTCTGGCGTACAGCACCACCTGCTGCACCTCCTCCAGCTGCTCTTCTAGGCAGGGGAAGTGGAAGTCTGTGCACTCCTTTGCCACAGTTGCAAAGTCTGTGGGTTGACACAGAGTAGGCCCCAGATGAACTCAAACACAGTGAGTGAATAAAACACTTAAAGTTTGGCTTCTCCCAGTAAAAGAAAAGAAGGTAAACAGAAACTAAACACGTTACAGCCAAAAACGACTCTTTGCAGGTAAAAGCAGGAATCAACATACATGTATGTAACTACATTATACGCCGCGTGCTCCCTGACCTCTCTTGATGCCACTGTAGGAGTTGACCCTGTTATCGACCAGGAGCACCAGACCGCACAGCGAGAAGGAGTACAGCGACAGCGCCGTCTGCAGCCGCCGCAGCTTGGCTCCGCTGCTGCCGTGTCGTCTGTGTTTGCAGAAATCCAGCACATCCGCTCGGACCAGTCGCAGGTTGTGCATCGTCTTTAGCTGCGCTCCTGCAAATTTTTATTGTGTTAACTCTAACAGCGATCCCTGATCTGTGCACAAATACCGGGGAAGCATGTGAAGTACCTAAGTGTATGGTGAAACTCTCCTCCAGCTGAGGCTGTTCCTCGAACATCCTGGCACCCGAATCTGCGGCTTCTGACAGCTGGCTGGGCTGCACCTTAATCTCCTCACTGGAAAATTGAGAGGGATGAGAAACCAATCCTTAGCACGTCTGCGGATTCAAGGAAATCATTTTATGGAACCGACAGTTATAAAAAGCTTAAGTTTAGCTGCAGCTGAGGTTTAGTGGGCGAGTGGGTGTGGGTTATACAGGTTAATAAAGAGTTTGATCCCAGGATGTTGTTAGTGTTTCATAAATCATAGCTCAAAGAAACATGAAATGATATAACTCACAACTAGAGCTGCCACGATTAGTCGACTAGTCACGATTACGTCGACTATCAAAATCGTCGACGACTGATTTAATAGTCGACGCGTCGTTTGAAGCTTTGTAAGATCACAAAAGACGCAGGAATAAGTAGTAGGATTTAAGAGTGTAATAACGGACTGAAACAGAAGATGGCAGCACTGCATGTACGAGGATGCCAGCTGCCGTTAAACCCCGAAGAAGAAGAAGCTGTGTCCCAGAATTCATAGCGCAGCCCAGCTCAGTTTCCAACAATGGCGGCAGCTAGTTAGTTTTAATATTACTCTTATTATTCTTTCTGGGTCACAAAATAAACGTTTAACATATTTTCAGGCGAGAATGTAGCTGTGTAAACCTCAAATATCTGCTCAGTTTATCAAGACACCACATATTTTCAAAAGCGCTCCGACGTTTTCGGAGATGTCTGTTAGCCACTAGCTCGATAGCTAGCCGGGGGCTAGGCTAACTAGAGCCGTGAGAGCACTGGACTCCCGGCTAATCGTTTTCAAACCCACCGCCGTCTTTCGCTACTCAGGTTAAACATGATATATAAGTCACTTAGATAACTTAAAAATGTTATTGTTTGGCTTTTTTTTAGTATTTTATTTGTTCCTGAGTAAATCGGTTTGGCTGAGATTAAAGTTATAGTTTTTACACAGCTGAATAAACATCAAGCAGACAGCTGATTATCAGAAGTGTGAGATGCTCGAGAATTTACTCCGGTGTCCTGTTATATTTTAGATAGCAAGGAGTTTATTAAACTTCACCGAAACAATCTGCAAATTTCATTAAAATTCAATAAACTATCATCTTGTCTTTATTTTTAGTTAGCACATACCTTAAAACACTTAAAGCTGTAAGCTAATGATAGTTATATAAGAGCAGATGCTGCTGGTGCAATAAGCTGTACGTTTTACGTCCAATGGATGATGATCTGATTAGTCGACTAATTGCAAAAATAATCGGTGACTAGTCGACTATCAAAATAATCGTTTGTGGCAGCCCTACTCACAACTCAAACAGAGGTTTACGGTTTAAGAAAACGCTTTGTTGATGAGCTCAGTTTGAGCCTCGGGTGGAACCAGGTTTTATTTAAATGTGGGAAACAGACGGAAAAGTAAAGACACCTTATCAAAGAAATCCAAACCCCGACTCAATTTTCGCTTCGCAGCTTTAACTAAAAGTGCACGTTTAGAAAACGCTCCGAGTGCTGATGTCGAATGTTCTCAGTTTCATCCACACGTAATAACATGACGATCAGGGTCAGCACGTTGTCTCAGAGCCACAGATGTTCTGGTGATATCTGTTTTTCCCTCTTTGGTCAGAATATTAAACACATGCTGAATAGTGACTGAATACAGACGACCGTCAGTCTCCCGCGGACCGGGGCTCCATGCAAGATCTCACCTCGTGGGGTGAGATCTTGCATCTTATCACTGATGATAAGAAAGGTGAGGAATCAGCCCAGAGGAGTTGCTCGATGACATGAAGAGAGCTGGAGCACAGTTTCATGCATTGCATGGACGGTTCCCCTGCTCAAGTCACCACATGTTCAGGCCCGTCTGAAGTTTGCCAGTGACCATGTGGATGATCCAGAGGAGGCGCCGGAGAAAGTCATGTGGTCAGATGAGACCAAAACAGAACTTTTTGGTCTCAACTTCAGTCGCTGTGTTTGGAGGAAAAAGAAGGATGAGTCGCATCCCAAGAACACCATCCCTACTGCGAAGCATGGGGGCGGGAACATCATGCTTTGGGCTGCAAAGGGGACAGGACGAGTGCACTTCATTAAGGAGAGGAGCAACAACCTCCTTCCCTCAGTCAGAGCATTGAAGATGAGTCGTGGCTGGGTCGTCCAGCATGACAATGACCCGAAGCACACAGTCAGGATAACTAAGGAGTGGCTGCGTAAGAAGCATATCAAGGTTCTGGAGTGGAGGGAGCTGAAACTACCTGACAGACCCAGAGGAGATCTGTGATGAGGACTGGGCCAAAATCCCTGCTGCACTGTGTGCAAACCTGGTCAAGAACTACGGAAACGTTTGAGCTCTGTAACTGCAAACAAAGGCTTTAAATGTTAACACCAATTTTCTCAGGTGTTCAAATACTTACGTGCAGCAGTGCAATACATAATAGATAGATAAATTCTTTAAAAATCATGCAGTGTGATTCCCTGGATTGTTTTTAAATGCTGTCTCTCACAGTGGGAATGCACCCACGTTACTATTCACATTACTGTGAACCACTTTTAGACGTTTTTCACTCGTTTTCTCGAGACAACGGTCTGAACTGCTACAAAGCTCAAAATCAGTCAAAGGCAACTTGATGACCTCTTGTAATCACATTTACATCGACATTAAAGCAGACGTTTATAGTAGTGTAGTTCTAGTAATGTGCAGCTGTTACCAGTTAAGGTTAGTTTTGTTGTGAAGATGGAAAGCAGCTGATCGGTTTCATGTCATTTTATGACTTTTCTCATTGTTATTAAAATTCTGCGACCCAGCTTTTGTTTCTGACTTCCTGTCGAGTTTTCAGGTCAAACATAATAAGTCCAAAGTTGCATTTTGCAAAGAAAGCACCCACAGGAGTGGAAATGTTTGTTTACAGACACACACACGCCCAGCTCAGCTCAGCTACTCAATAACACGAGCAACCCAAACTAGCAGGTTGCAAAGTAACTGATGAGTGCACGGGCAATACACTCACAACACAGGTAATCTGCCAACAATAATACAGTAGCATAGAATTTATAATCTGTTTCTCACAGACCAGGAAAACACAGCAGAATAAATCTGTAACAGCTCACCTATTTGAGGTGAACACAAAACATTTTTTCTTGTAAGTTTGTGACTGATCTGCTTAAAACTTACTTCTGCCGTGGCAGGTAAACCTCAGCCTTGTTTTTCAAGTTTAAGAAATATATTCTGGACCCACGAGTGACACGTGCATTGCATTAACTATTCTCACCAGTGTCCAGTGTAAAATTTCATAAACCAGCATTAAACCCAGTGTTATTATCACAGCACATACATAATGATGCTGCACTCACTGCAGGTTTTCTCCTCTAAAGGAAAGAGTGAGAATAAGCAGCTGACTCTGGTGTTTATTATCTCGAATCGACTGTTTTTGGTAAATGGCCTGTATTTGTATAGTGCTTTACTAAGGACCCCAAAGAAGCTACAATGTAGCTGTAGCCACAATGTACAATCTACATTGTGGCTGTGGCTACAATGTAGCTACATTGTAGCCACAGCCACCCTGGGGCGCACTGACAGAGGCGAGGCTGCCGGATACTGGCGCCACTGGGCCCTCTGACCACCACCAGCAGGTAACGGGTGAAGTGTCTTGCCCAAGGACACAACGACCGAGACCATCCAAGCTGGGACTTGAACCGGCAACCTTCCGATTACAAGGCGAACTCCCAACTCTTGAGCCACGATTTTGTTGTACCTCGAAATCCATGAGGGTATTGTCACGCACCTGAAAAGGCTAGCTCAGGTAAATGCGAGCAGAAAGTGAGGTTTCATGTATCAAATGAACAAACACAGACAGGCTGCACTGCAGTGTGCACACACAGATACACAGAGAAGAACTCACTTTATTTTGCTGCTGTTGGTGGATTTCTGCAGGTCCTGGTGCAGTTTGACCACCCAGTCTTGGTATTCATGCTTCTGAATGCCCGTCACTTGTTTAAGCTCGCTTGCCCACTTGTTTTCGAGCACCTGTTCATCGATGACAACGTCAAACATTCAGGGCTCTAAACAAAAAGTTTACTTGAAAACAAACCACCTGCATCTCCTGAAACGTCACAGCTGAAATCATCTTTTCTGCTCTCCACTGGAGTGAACCAACACTTCCACTAACACTGAGACAAACTACCGAGCACCTCAGCTTCCTTTCACCTGTTGTGCATCAAAGTGTTGAGAAGCTACTGCGTTCACATCCTGGTCACTGAGTGTGTTTCCCAGCTCGTGCATGACTTTGTCCATTTCTGCCGCTTGCCTACAAAACAGGAAAGTATTTATTGATTGTAAAACAGATTGTTGGGAAAGTAGATAAACATTCATAAAACATGATAAAAAATTATCTCTGTGGTAGGAAACAGATATTAAATCATCTGAAGTGTGGTTGCTTAAAGGGAAAAAAAGATCTGACCTAATTTAGTCCATGGAAGAAATTTAAGATGATGATCTATTTGATAATAGTTGTGTAAGGGGGGGGGGGGGGGGGGGGCTGAGAACTAACATTGGCTAACAAACTAAAGGCAAAACTGTTGGCAATAAATATTTAGAAATAAGACAGAAAAACATGTTCAGGAAATCCAAAAATCCCAATCCAATGCTGCCGAGCACCAACCTCTCCTGAAGCTTCTTAATCTCCATGTCTCGCTCGCTGATGAGCTCAGAGATGCTAACAAAGTAGTTGTGCTCCAGGTTGAGCAGCGTATCTGAGGCAGGGGAGTGGATCAGCTCATGGTACACATTGGCAAAGTCCTCATCCCAGCTGGGCTCTTCAGGGCGCGCATGTTCCAGTGTCGTCTGCAACAGGAAGCAAAGCATCTTTTTGTTAGGTTGTAAGCAGTTAAAGAAGGGTGGAGGTACCAGGGTGGAGGTACAGTGCTTAACTAGAAAGAGACTAGAAAGAGAGAGCATATTTCTCCTGTTTTGGCTTCCCTTCATTGGCTTCCTGTTAAATCCAGAATTGAATTCAAAATCCTGCTCCTCACATACAAGGTCTTAAATAATCAGGCCCCATCTTATCTTAATGACCTTGTAGTACCATATCACCCTATTAGAGCACTTCGCTCCCGCTCTGCAGGCCTACTTGTTGTTCCTAGAGTATTTAAAAGTAGAATGGGAGGCAGAGCCTTCAGTTTTCAGGCCCCTCTTCTGTGGAACCAGCTTCCAGTTTGGATTCAGGAGACAGACACTATCTCTACTTTTAAGATTAGGCTTCAAACTTTCCTTTTTGCTAAAGCATATAGTTAGGGCTGGACCAGGTGACCCTGAATCCTCCCTTAGTTATGCTGCAATAGATGTAGGCTGCCGGGGGATTCCCATGATGCACTGGGTGTTTCTTCTTCACTCACTATGTGTTAACAGACCTCTCTGCATTGAATCATATCTGTTATTAACCTCTTTCTCTCTTCCACAGCATGTCTTTATCCTGTCTTCCTTCTCTCACCCCAACCAATCACAGCAGATGGCCCCGCCCCTCCCTGAGCCTGGTTCTGCTGGAGGTTTCTTCCTGTTAAAAGGGGGTTTTTCCTTCCCACTGTCGCCAAAGTGCTGCTCATAGGGGGTCATATGATTGTTGGGTTTTTCTCTGTATCTATGAAGCGCCTTGAGGCGACTTTTGTTATGATTTGGCGCTATATAAATAAAATTGAATTGAATTGAATTGAATTGAATTAACCATGACCAGACTGTGAACAAGAACAATAAGCAAGCAGCTTATTTTCAGCACAAGTAGCCAAACAAAGAAGGCAAAATGCAGAGTCGCATACGAGTATGCAAAACATACGAGGCCAGTTGACCCAGTAAATGCAGAATCACAGCACTCTTCAGTGCGAGCACCCCTCATCTACACAAGCTCGAGAATGTTTAGGCAACAAACTCTGTGCAAGCGGGACTGCAGGCAAACTGCTGAATGTGCAGCGGGAGCTGATCTCAGCGGCCTTCCTTAAACATGAAACGAGGCATTTGGGTTTAAATAAATGTCTCAGTGAACACACACACACACAATTTCATTAGGAAACCACAAAGTCTGCTTCTCACAATTGTGTTTGTTTTCTATTTATCCACAGCACAAAAGTAATGACTCAATTCTCGGGCATGTGAATATATTCCATCTCTGGTGGGAAATGCATCAAAGTAACCAAGTGAAATGCTTGCGAGAGACATTAAACACAGCATGAGGGCTCGTGTAATGAGATTTTTTTTGTTTGTTTGTTTGGGGGTTTTTCTTTGAGGGGTCCAGAACTCATGAATAATCAATTACTGCTCCAGTTCTGTTTAAATGGCTTTAATGATCCATGACGGCTCCAAAGTTAATTCAATTCAATTCAATTCAATTTTATTTATACAGCACCAAATCACAACAAATGTCGCCTCAAGGCGCTTCATAGATACAGAGAAAAGCCCAACAATCATATGACCCCCTATGAGCAGCACTTTGGCGACAGTGGGAAGGAAAAACTCCCTTTTAACAGGAAGAAACCTCCAGCAGAACCAGGCTCAGGGAGGGGCGGGGCCATCTGCTGCGACCGGTTGGGGTGAGAGAAGGAAGACAGGATAAAGACATGCTGTGGAAGAGAGACAGAGATTAATAACAGATACGATTCAATACAGAGAGGTCAGTTAATACATAGTGAGTGAGAAAGGTGACTGGAAAGGAAAAACTCAATGCATCATGGGAATCCCCCGGCAGCCTACATCTATTGCAGCATAACTAAGGGAGGATTCAGGGTCACCTGGTCCAGCCCTAACTATATGCTTTAGCAAAAAGGAAGGTTTTAAGCCTAATCTTAAAAGTAGAGATAGTGTCTGTCTCCTGAATCCAAACTGGAAGCTGGTTCCACAGAAGAGGGGCCTGAAAACTGAAGGCTCTCCCTCCCATTCTACTTTTAAATACTCTAGGAACAACAAGTAGGCCTGCAGAGCGAGAGCGAAGTGCTCTAATAGGGTGATATGGTACTACAAGGTCATTAAGATAAGATGGGGCCTGATTATTTAAGACCTTGTATGTGAGGAGCAGGATTTTGAATTCAGTTAGTGAGAGTGTTCAAGGACACTTCCAAACCAGGCTGCTGTGCTGCTGCAGAAACATGCAGCTGTGTTTATCAGGGTCTGTGAGGCAGCCAATGAAATGTATTGTTGGAATACCTGCCAAGATTAAAAAGTAGCGTCCAGAATATTAACAGATATTTTTAACAGAAACATTTGTCCACAGTTTTACAAATTTCTGTATTGAATCTAATCTGTTTCCTGCGTCACTGAATGAGACAGTCGCAGCATGATTCCTTATTCTAACGGCCAAATGGCATTTTGAAGTTACAGTTTAAACACAGTGTTATAGAACAATAGCGACACTTATGGAAGATGTTTTCTGTAACTTAGGCTACGTTCACTCTGCAGGTCTTAATGCTCAACTCCAATTTTCTGATCAAATCCGATTTTTTTGTCTGATCGTTCACACTACAAATAAAATGTGACAGCAAACGTGCTCTAGTGTGACGCTCAAAGCGTCCGCATGCGCAAAAGAAGACGTCACACACAACGCGCTCTGTTTAGACCCAGACCAACAGTATGTTTGACTGATGGACTTAATATAAAGACTTCAGACTTTACGTTTCCCACTTTTGCTTTAGTTTTCAGTTTTCAGTTTTATTTGTCATATGCAAGTTAGCACAGGGTCAACATTGCAATGAAATGTGTTTGACGAGCAGCAGTCACTCATAATAAAATATAATAAAATAAAATAAAATAATAAAAAAATAGAAAAATAGTAAGGAGCAAAATATTAGAGAGACATGGTAAAAGAGAAAAGATGACTAAATATATATGTATCTATAAATATATGTACACACTAGTGATTAAATAAGAAAATCTTGAAAAGAAATATGACGGGAGGGCAGATGGGATATTGCACAAGAATGAGCAGCAGAAAATTACAGTATTGCACTTTTATATATAAATATCAATAACAATAAAGTGAAGTAACCAGTGCAGATTAAACAGAGTACTTACATTAATTACATTTAAGTTATAAAGTTATTTTGTTATTTACATTTGGCCTAATAATGATCCTTATTGCTGTTTTAGAGGAGCGCTGCTTCAAAGGATAGTTACAGATTTCTGTCAGAATCTGCAGATTATACAGAACAAATAAAATGTTCACGTTTCTCCAACATTGTCTTCCCAACAGTTTCACCGGATGGCCAGGAAGCGTTCGCGATGTCTTCTCCGGCACTGATAATTAGCGTCTGTCTTGTGTCAGTGACGTAAAAGACGGATTTAATGCGATGTGACCATCAAACAGCAGCTTTCTAAAACATCAGATATGTATCGGATTCAGCACCACATACAAAAGTGACCCAGATCGGATTTGAAAATATCGGATTTGTGCCGTTCACACTGTCACACCATGATGGATATGGGTCGCAGAGGGTAGAAGAAGCCTAGAAGAGGCACCTATGATTTTCAGAAAGGTTGACCTCTGAACTATCCATTCTCTTAACCACTTATCCAAAATATCTTGGCTGTCACAGAGTAAGCGGAGGGGTGCATGCTGGGGCCTGTACTTCAGCATATCCAAAGGATCTTTCAGTTATCTTGTTTCAGTTAGTCTAACATCAGCAATCAGGCTAAGCGGTCACATGAAGCTGGTTATCTACTCAATAAGTTAACCAAGGATTTATCAACCTAGCTACGAATGCATTAACACAGAAAGGGCGACACTGACAGCATCTGATCGATTACAAACATATTAGAGGAAGATAAAGGAAGATAAAACTACAACATTAGAAAACTATGAAAAGGTTAAACACATAATACAGACTAGATATAACATTCATATTTAAAAGAAAGAATCTATGATTCTTACTGATGCCAGTCAGAGAAAGGCAAAAACTTTGAGACACTCCCACTCTCCATCCAAAGGGATCTTTCAGAAATTTCTGGAGAACTGATTAGTCAGTAAGAGGTGATCGTGTACCTGCTGATCTCTAATCTATAACACAACCTGCTCCAGAGCATGTTAGGTTTTCAAGCGCTGCCCCTCTGGTAAGAAGTGAACCACCTCCTTAATTCTGAAAACTCAGGGTTCACCGTTAAGGTGCATGGATGCAGCGAATTCCTGCTGTGTAGAACCAGGCGTCTGGACAGGCCACCAGTTCATCACAGGGTGGACGCACAGAGACAGATACCCACTCCACACTCACACCTACTTTTCCTGATGTGCATGTCTTTGGACTTTGGGCCCCAGGTTTCTGATGGATTCGAACCCAGGCCCTAGTTCACACAGTGCTGTGTTTAACACGATAAAAACACAATGAAATGTGTTATTACCTCCACGTAAGACCTGGTCCATGCACTGGTGAGCTTGTTTACATCTACGTCTCCTGTCGTGAGTCTTTGCAGGGCCAGCTCTGCCTCTCTGTCATAATCCAGAATCGTCTCCTTCTCAACGAAACCGGAAAGTGAGTTTTTCAGTTCTAGAGCAACAAAGGACACACAAAGCAGATATTTAAAAAAGAAAGTCTTTCAGGTCTGTGCAAGCAAAGTGGAAAGTGCAACTCTGTAGCTTTGTGCAAAAAATGTAACAAGCTCCTGTAATTGAATGCTTTAGTGCAGCTTCTAGCTGTCTTATGTTACAGTCAGGGCCGTGGTTATACTCAGGGAAGGGGAAAGAATAACAATCTCACCACTTTCTAAGTAGCAGGGCATTTTGTGCAGCAGCATCAGGCGTCCGTGGAGGTCACTGATGTTCTCCTGCACAGGAAACTGCAGGGGCACTTTAAGGACACAGTTGTGTTTACCTGCCCTGAACTCGAACACAAACTCCTTCTCAGTATTGCTGCTGGCCTTGGCTTTGTTCTTCTTCATGGTCACAGCTGAAAAAAACAAAAACAAAACAAGATAGCAGAAAACCATGAATGAATTCAAGCCTCTGGTGCTGCGCCACTTTTACACTGTCGCATCAAATCTGTGACACAACCGATGTTTGCGCACAAAAACACGGTATTCACAAGCTACAACAAAGGCCGTAAATATTTGTAACTTAATCCCTGCTAAATAGCTGCTCAGTTTGTTAACGTGAATCTCAACGTTGGCTAGCAGCGCGGCTAACAACTGAAAGTACCACATATCTAAAAATAAATAAATAAATAAACAGAATAAAAATAACAAAACACAAATCTGCCAAGACGGCCACAGTATTATTTTTTTCAATTTCATGTGATGAACATGAAACCTTTTAAAACTCAAAATCACCTGCGTCTGGATGAATGTAATAACGGTATTTCCTGTAGCCTTCCTGTTTATCGTTGAGCTCGCAGTCAGCTGACTGTGACAGCAGAAGCAGATTCGCGGCGCAGAAGCTCGGTGGTTATTTTTATAATTTTTTATATTTCAACTCTGGGTCACTACTGCTAACACATTTGTATGCAGCTCTGATAAAATTTAATTTTTGTATATTTTTTAGTGTTGGACTTTTTAAAAACGCTATTACCGTCACGAATCTGCTGACTTGAAAGATTTGACTTATTGGGATTTTTTCCCTTGGGCTCTAGCTCCCCCTGCTGGTTTAAAATAGTGTCGGCTGGATGGCGTGGTTATATATCAGCTGCCAAAAAGAATCTATTATTTCTCTTAACAATAATTTCAAGAAGAATAATTATTTATATAATATTCAGTATATTAATATTTATTGAGCTATTCAGAGGTGGACTGACTGGTGTGTTTCAGATCATTGTTCCCCTGCGAATTCCAACTGCGCTTGAGCTTCATAACATGAACCGATGGGCAAACACTTTTCCTCAGTATTTAATGTTAGGGAGAGAATTTATTGTTCCATCACTTACAGCAGACGTTCCCAAAGTGTGGGGCCCGCCCCGTAGGGGGGGCGCAGAGCCGTTGCAGGGGGGGGGGGGGGGGGCGCGGCATGAAAAGGGAAAAAAAACAACAAAAAAAAACAACGCTTGGACACTGCTAGCACGGGGCGCCCACACAAACGCAAAGCAGGAGATGAAGCATAGCTGAATGTTTCCAAACCAACTTCATTCTAAGCCAAAGACTAGAAAATATGGTGAAGCACATCTTCCCTTTGGTTTTACCTGCACAAGTGCCGAGGTAGGTCTCCCTGCAGGATTGGTTTTCCCTTCGTCGGGAGCAGCGCTGGGCTGTTTAAATCACGGACAAACAGTATCCCACATTCTTGATTTGTAGTTCACAAACACTTGTTGTAATGACTAACTACTCCTGACATTTTGGAGATGCTAGCTCTTTATACAGTAAAGTTACAGTGGGATACAAATAATATCAGGCTGATCCTGCCACGATTTGTTCCCCCGGTTCAAATCACGGACAAACAGCATCCAACAGTTGTTTATGTTTTTGAACCCATTTTGCAGAGGGATTTTTTGAAAAATGTATTGATAGCAATGTTAAATATTATTACACAGGAAAAAAAAAAACAACTACATGTAAAATAATTACACCGTGACGCCTCTGCCTTTGGAGGACGTGTTCTTGCGTGCGTGCGCGCGCGCGAGGGGGGGGGGGGGGGCGCGAACATTTTTCTTGTAAAACAAGGGGGGCCCAGCAAAAAAAGTTTGGGAACCACTGACTTACAGCAAGTAATTCCGGTCCCGAAGCAGCAAACAGCCTCAGACCAACAGACTACCACCACCACGCTTAATGGTGGTATGATGATCTCTTTTATGATCCAAACCTTTCAAAAAGTTCAACTTTTGTCTCATCAGTCCTTTTTTCTCTCCAAATGTGGTGAGATGACTCTTGTTTTACTTTTGATCAGCAACGGGTGGTCACCGATTAACTTAACTAGGGCCTGCATTTCACCACTATTCCAAGTTTTCTCCATTTGTAGATAATGACTCTCATTAGCCAAGGGAATTAGAGAATGATTTTTTTTTATTCATTTTATTTTATTTTATTGTATATACAGAGGGACGTGTAAGTTTGCATAGCTTTTTTTTTTTACTCCTTAATAAAATATTAATCATTCAAACACTGATTTTGTTGAATTTACTACTAAGAAATCAGGAAGGGATTTAAAACAAATTCACACGACTATAAACGTCAGCCTGGACTTTGTGTAAGATGCTTGTCTAAGTTGGTGGTAAACAAAAACATTCAAATGAACAATCTGCAGTGTACAAAACCAGCATGCCGACAAAAAAGGAGAAGTACACCACGCCTTTCCCTAATGTTTTCAACCACATGATCTTTTTTAGCAGATAAACATTTGAATTTGGTCAGCTGCCATGAAGAGTCAAATGATAAATACTAGAATATGAATCACTGATACGTGTACAAGCGCGTTTAATATATAAAAAACACAAGATTGTACATTTAATATGCAGACTAAAAATATGTCGAATGAATCCAGTGAGCGCTGTGTGCAGTCTGTGGCGCAACTTATACTATTTATTTATATAACATATATGAAGATATTTGTGTGTGTGTAGTTTTAAAGGACTTCTTAATTCTAAATACTCTATACTCTACTATCCCGTGCGCACGCAAGCTAGCGTAGGCGTGTACGTGCTTTGACGCGTGCGTGTGTTTTCTTCAAGTTTGAGTCAGTAAGGGTGCGTCTGAAAATAGCACTACTACATTAATCCGGAAAAACTCAGTGTTGTAGCTGTAAACGAAAATAACAGCGAAAAGAATTTGCAAATTAACCTTTAATTGCGAACAATAGAACGGCGCACTAGAAACAATGTAATGACTTTACAAGTCTTGGCGCTGTCGCTTTATTCCACGCTCTTTGACGATGGAGTTTTCGCAGACACTCCCTTGAATGATTGAACCGTCCCGTCATACCTCGCGTGGCCAACGGCTCTCCGCCGACTGTTCGCTCATTGAATTACCGTGTTCAGCCTGTTCGACTTGATTTGGGACAATAAATTGGAGAAACGCGGGTTACACCAGCACATTTGAACGCCGTCGCGCTATCCCGGCCTTCTGCTTATCTGACTGGGCGTGCTTTCCTGGGCTCGCTGGCTGGATTTGGTCGGGGAGGCAGGGGGAAGTACGGAGCTGGTCCCGAGTGATGATGGAGCTGGAGTCGGCCAGTAACAGAGGCGACCTGGTAGCTGTGGGAGACTCGCTGCAGCCGCAGACCCCGAGCAGGCACGAAAAGAGCCTGGGGCTGCTCACGACCAAGTTTGTGACTTTACTACAGGAGGCGAAGGACGGGGTGCTGGACCTAAAAGCTGTGAGCATGCAACCCGGGGTCTTTGTTGTTAGCTAGCACATGTCATTTGGAGCCTGCCCGCTGTCGTTACACTTTCGCTAGCTTGTTAGCCTAGCCTAGCTATGACAGGCTAATTCGAACGGTTTTCTTTCGTGGCACTGCAGTTTCAATACACCCGGGTTACTTTCAAACGCAACTTAAATGTTGATCTCAAGTTTTTAGCTAGAGAACTGAGCAAAGACAACAAGTGAACTTTGAGAACACCGGTCAACTTTTCAGACTCTGCCCCCTGCAGATTCAAAGTTTAAAAACTGGGTCAGCTTTTGTCGCTTTCTTTTGACTCGACCCTGCTGCATCTTCACACATGAACAAATTTTCTCTGATTGATAACATCTTTGTCACTTAACGACATGCATTCACTGTGTTAGTTTCCCCGCAGCTACTCGGAGAGCATGTGTCCTAAAGGACAGTGCATTCAGTCACCATCCTTGTTATAAGCGCTTCTGATATGACATAATGAGCTGCTTTTAGATGAACTTGAAGTAACTGGGTACTTGATAATTGTGCTCTTCTATACTTATAAATAGAACTACAGTCTGAAAAGTCTAATATTGTGCTATTTATACTATTTGGCTTCAAAGTCCTAAAGTTTAAAACGTGTTTTAAAGTGAAAACCAGACTTTACCGAACTTCTCAGCTTGTGTTATAAATAGAAGCCTTTCACCAAACTGCCATTCATGTTTTCTTCAACAAACCAGTGAACCAGAAGGCAGCCTGACCAGCCAAGCATTACTTGAACTGTATCACAGTGGCTGCTGGGTCTTAGCAGATAGATTGGCTTCATAGCTTTTGACACTCGTAGCTGCACTGTGCAATGCTGATAAAGTGCCAACCCCCTTTTCCCTCCCTGTCTCCTCAACTTTAATGTTCACCAGTTTATTAGAATGGAATAAAATAGCCCTTTTATTGTCATTGTACATTTACAACAAAATTATGTATATATTAGTAAAGACATCAGGAATAAATGGCAAACAGAAGAGATGTATACAGTCTATATATAAAACAATGGAGAGCAAAGTGCTTGGAGGTAGTGCAAAAATGCTATGATAATAAAAACAAATTTACTGATTCATTCTGTTGTTATACTCTGTAACTTTCACACAACAAAGGACTTTATTGCATTTTTCCAGGGATCCTGTTATTGAGAGATGGAGCCATTACGAAAAACTGACAGAAATTAGTTTGGTGCCAAAAAACAATTTTCTCCCCTGATTTTTAGGCTGAAAATAAATAAATAAAATAATTGAAAGGCCATTTGCGTGCTGCAGGGTGAAGCATTTTATGTTGGGAATGTATATGAATTTATGTTATGTGAATTTTCAAATAGAGCTGTCTTTAAGGAACTTCCATGAGTCCACTTTAGCCACAGGCCTTGATGATAACGCGTGGGCTTACAGTATCAGCACTTGCCATATGGTTAATGTTAGCATGTTGCACATCAGATGATTTGGGCTCTAAAGGAAGGAAGTTAAAATTATGCCACCATTTTTGGTGTGACTTTAACAGTTTTTTGTTGCAGGGCACCTGTTGGCCTAGATACCACAGTCCCTGTCTTTGCGTTAGCTACATAAATACTGTCGTCTGTATTTTAAATGAATTTTTCTTGTCTTTCAGGCGGCAGACACCTTGGCTGTGCGTCAGAAACGGCGTATCTATGACATCACTAACGTGCTGGAAGGTATTGGACTGATAGAGAAGAAGTCCAAAAATAGTATTCAATGGAAGTAAGTCCACATTTCATTTTGTTCTTTAAGTGATTGACAGAAGGATGATGATGCTTAGGTAATGATGGTATAAGCTATTTGAAACCATGTTTTGCAAGAACTTGCATCACTCCCAAACCTTCCACTCTGCACACGAGGCATGTGCTACACATGCAGAGAGGCGGGGAAGTAGGTGAGAACCTGAGGACTGTGGTGCCTGTTGGTGTTGTTCTTTGCATGTTTGCGCTTCATGGAAGACGCTCTCGTGGCTTTAGCTTAGTGGTAACAGGACAGAAATGACTAATGAACTGAAAAGTGCACATTCACACTTTCAGTTTGCATAACTCATGAGGGCTGTAGGACTGACCACAGACCATATGCACTATAAATGCCACCGGCTGAATAATAGAAAGACCCCGTCTACCGTAGCTGCAACTTCTAGGATAGCCCCACATATGTAAGCTGATAATATACATCAACATTTCATTTTACTCAGGACAGAAAAGAAAATCAAAGCTTTAATTACGCATAAGTAAACTTTCTGAAATTTTCAAATCTTTCAGGTTCGGGCAAATTAATGTGAATCTGAGAGTTCAGGCCAAGAGTTTTGTGTGTGCATGAAGGCGTCTTTATCTCCTCTCTGTACATAAACATGCTATTACCGTTGTGTTTTAGGGGTGTTGGTCCAGGGTGCAACACCAGAGAGATAGCCGATAAGCTGATTGATCTGAAGGCGGAGCTCGATGACCTGGCCCTTCGGGAACACGAGCTGGACCAGCAGAGAGTCTGGGTCCAGCAAAGCATCAAGAACGTGACAGATGACTCCAACAACAGCCCATATCCTTCACTGCACAGTCTGTGGGTTTTAGTCTGTCCTGTGGTCAGGGTTGCTTTAACACGATGGCTTTATTGCTCTTGAAGCTGCTTGTTAGATTGTACATTCATTTTGTGTTCTAGTATTTCATTAGAGCAGTGTCAGATCCAGTGCACACCTGTGTGAGAGAACTAGTGGGTACTGCAAGGCAGGTTTATTTATATAGCACAATTCAACAGCAAGGTGATTCAAAGTGCTTCACAGAGACATTGAAAACAAAAACAATAAAAAGCAGGATTTAAAATTGATTAAAAAACAGTAGATAAAATCAAAAGTTAAAATGTAGGTTTTGAAATTTAAGCTTAAGTGCAGATTTGGTGCTTTATTCAAATGCAGCTGAGAACAGGTGAGTCTTCAACCTGGATTTAAATAAACTGAGTGTTTCAGCTGATCTGAGGCTTTCTGGGAGTTTGTTCCAGATATAAGGAGCATAAAAGCTGAATGCAGCTTCTCCGTGCCTGGTTCTGACTCTGGGAGCTGATAAAAGACCGGATCCAGATGACCTGAGGGATCTGGAAGGTTCAGACTGGGTCAGGAGGTCACTGATGTATTTTGGTCCTAAACCATTCAGAGCTTTATAGACCAGCATCAGAACTTTAAAGTCTATCCTCTGACGGACAGGCAGCCAGTGTAAAGACCTCAGAGCTGGACTGATGTGGTCCACTTGTTTGGTCTTAGTGAGGACTCGAGCAGCAGAGCTCTGAATGAGCTGCAGTTGTCTGACTGATTTTTTTAGGTAGACCTGTAAAGATGCTGTTACAGTAATCAAGCCTACTAAAGATGGATGCATGGACTAGTTTTTCCAGGTCCTGTTGAGACATCAGATCTTTTATCCTTGAAATATTCTTGAGGTGATAGTAAGCTGATTTTGTTATAGTCTTAATGTGTTTTTCTAAGTTTAGGTCTGCATCCATCACTACACCCACATTTCTCTCCTGGTTTGTGGTTTTTAGGTGTATAGATTGAAGTTCTCTGGTGACCTGTAATCGTTTTTCTTTGGCGCCAAAGACTATTACCTCAGTTTGTTTTTGTTTAGCTGGAGAAAATTGTGGCACAACCAGTCATTAATTTCCTCAATGCATTTACCAAGAGCCTGTACAGGGCCTCGGTCTCCTGCTGACATTGTGATATATATTTGTGTGTCATCTGCATAGCTGTGATCGTTTATTTTGTTGTTCTTTATAATGCTGCAGGTTCATAAATGTTACTCTGAGCAATGCCAAAGATCTGACTTGATCCAGCTGTGGGTGTTGGCATACACTGCCAGTCAGAAGTTTGGTTTTTCTTTATTTACATTGTAGATTCTGACTGAAAGCATCAAAACTATGAATGAACACATTGGAATTAAGTACTAAAGGAAAAAGTGTGAACTAACTCAGAACAAGTTTTATATTTTAGATCCTTCCTAACATCCCCTCTGCTTTGATTCCTGCTTCGCTTTCTCTTGGCTTTCTCTCCATGAGCTTCATGAGGTCGTCTCCTGAAGGAGTCCACAGAGATGCTGAGCACTTGTTGGCCCTTTGCCTTCACTCTGCGCTCCAGCTCATCCCAAACCATCTCCACTGGGTTTAGGTGACTGTGGAGGCCAGGCCATCTGACACATCACTGCATCTCTCTCCTTCTTAGTCAAACAGCCCAGACACAGCCTGCAGGTGTGTTTGGGGTCATTGCTCTGTTAAAAATAAATGATGGGATGTTGCTGCAGGATGCTGTGGTAGCCATGCTGGTTCAGCGTGCCTTCAGTTTTGAATAAATCCCCAACAGTGTCACCAGCAAAGCCCCCCCACACCATCACACCTCCTCCATGCTTCACCTTTGCACAAAAACACGGCAGGTGGAACCAAAGATCTCAAATTTGGACTCATCAGACCAAACACAGATGGTCTAATGTCCACTCCTTGTGTTTCTTTGCCCAAACAAATCTCTTCTTGTTGCTTTTCCTTAGTCCTGGTTTCTCAGCAGCTGTTTGACCATAAAGCCTGATTCACACAGTCTGCTCTGAACATGTAGAGATGTGTCTGCTACTGGAGCTCTGTGTGGCATCTATCTGGGCTCTGATCTGAGCTGCTGTTAACGGTTTCTGAGGCTGGTGACTTGGATGAATGTGTCCTCAGCAGCAGATGGGACTCCTGGTCTTCCTTTCCTCGGGCGTCCTCATGTCAGCCAGTTTGATCGTAGTGCTTGATGGTTTTGGGGGAGACATCCAGAGTTTTAGTGTTTCCTGGACTGACTGACCTTCAGTTCTTAAAGTAATGATGGGCTGTCGTTTCTCTTTACTGATTGGCTCTTGTCATAATATGAATCCTAACAGGGCTGTCAGCTGTGCACAACACACCTGATGGTCCCAACCCCATTAAGAAGGCAACAAATTCCACAAATGATCCCTGACAGGCCACACCTGTGGAGTGAAACCATCTCAGGTGACGTGAAGCTCGTTGAGAGAAGGCCGAGTGTTTGCAGCGCTGTCAACAAAGCAAAGGGCGGCTACTTCCAGGAATCTAAAATATACGACACATTTAGTTATTTATCAGCTTTTTCTTTGCTACATGATTCCATAAATCTTGCTTCATATATTTGATGTCTTCAGTATTTATATAAAATAATAATAATAATAATACATTTTATTTGAGGGCGCCTTTCAGAAACCCAAGGTCACCTTACAAAAAACACAATTAATAAAAGCAACAATCATAAAATACATCAAATAAGTTAAAATTACAAAACAGAGCGTGACAACAGATAAAATCAGCATTAAAGCGAATGAACCAGTTTAAACAGATGTGTTTTGAGCTGTGACTTAAATACGGAGAGGAAGTCAATATTTCTTAGTGCAGGAGGAAGAGACTCCGAGGAGCAGAGCGACTGAAAGCTCTGCTCCCCACAGTGATGAGGTGTGAGGATGGGAAACAGTGGTGATATGGAGCAGGTCACACAAATATGAAGGAGCAGATTTATGGACACATTTGAACGGGAGAAGTAAGATTTTAAAGTTTATCCTGGTTTCTATGGGCAACCAGTGAAGCTGCTGGAGAACTGGGGTGATATGAGCTCTTAACGGAGTAGGGTTATGATCCGAGCTGCAGAGTTTTGAAGAAGTTGGAGTTTATGAAGGGACTTTTTAGGGAGACCAAATAGGAGGGAATTACAGTAATCAATACGGGATGTAATAAGACTATGGACAAGGACGGCAGCAGCATGGGGAGTAAAGAAGGGGCGGAGTCGGTTAATATTACGTAAGTGGAAGTAAGCAGACCGGGTTATGTAATTAATGTGAGACTGGAATGAGAGAGTATTATCAAGTATGACACCCAAACTCTTACCCTGAGGGGAGGGAGGGTGGGAGAACGTTCAATGTTAATGGAAAAACTGTGGGATTTGGTTAAGATAGATGGTGTACCAACAAGTAAAACTTCAGTTTTATTACTGTTGAGTTTGAGGAAATTGGAGGATGTAGGAAGTAGTAAAAATAAAGAAAAACCATGAAATGAGCAGGCGTGTCCAAACCTTTGACTGGTAGGTTGGACTACAGTCGCTGCAGCATAATGAAAGACGACCATGACCCTGTATATTAGTGTTCAAAGGTCTTCAGAGAGTATGAATTACAGGTGAAGCATTTCTTCCGTGGTCCAAGAAGGAGACTTTTAATGTCTCCTAATGATGTCACAAGGTCCTTCTGAGGGTGTCTAATAAATATGCAGTTTAGTTACAGATGTACGTTTTTTTCTTTCAAGCTTAAACTTGAACTCTTTCAAATACTCGTTAAATGTCTCTCAGTCATTGTTAGTGTTTGTGTTGACAACACTTGAGTTTGTGTCGCTGCTGCACTTAACACATTCATACTATGGCCTACGTAAAACACGAAGATCTCTGTGGAGCATTTAAAGGTAAGAGTTTCACACGCTTGGATTTGCAGGCATTTCGCTCTTTCACTCAAAAGCAGCTTTTCTCACTCCCTGCCCTCCCTCCACAGGTGACACTCTCCTCGCCATCCGTGCTCCAATAGGCACGCAGCTAGAGGTGCCCATACCAGAATCTGTAAGTGACGTCTGTAGTGGATTTTCCTCTGCGCTCCCGGGTGCGGTTGTTGTTTCGCTCATGTCTCCGACTGTGTGTGCAGGTTCTCAACGGGCAGCGAAAATACCAGATCCGTCTTAAAAGTACATCTGGTCCCATTGAAGTTTTATTGGTCAATAAAGACCCCTCCAGTGCCTCGCCCGTTGTTTTGCCCGTTCCTCCTCCAGATGACGTCCTGCAGAACCTCCCAGCTCCAACACCTACCTCCCAGGTGCCCACTGCCAGCACACAGGTCCACACAGATATCACTTTCTCTTTGTTTAGTGAGTCTGAAGTGCCAATAATAAGAACAGTGATCTTATACTCGAGTACTGGACCACCTTGTTTGTTTCCTCTTCAGGTCCCCAAAACAGCTGTTGCTCCTCCCACAAAAACAGCTCCTATCACATCGGCTCCGTCGGCCATCCAGACAGCAACGGGTAAGGAGAGTAGAGTAATCTTTTAATTGTCCCACACGGGGAAAATTGGTTGTAACAAATAGCGCCTATAACGTTTTCTCTCAACAGCCACACTGTTTCCTACATTTTGTCCAACATTATGTCAAACTATGTTTTTGTTGTGTGATTCTTGCCTTTATTTCAGAGGTGACGGCCACCGCAGCGCTCAGCCCAACAACCGAAACGCCCGCTGCAGTTACTCAGCAGCTGCAGTCGTCCGCCTCTCTGGACGGCCCCGCGGCGTCTTCTGCCTCTGCAGGATTCGAACCAATGAAGTCAGGTCCATCTGAGTGTGAGTGTTGACCCCGTTCTGCCATTTTGGTGCAATAAAGGTTTGGTTACAGTCGACTGCAACACTGTTTTGTCTTTTCTCTGCAGTGCTCGACTTCTCTGAAATGTTTGACCCAACAAAAGGTAAACGTCTCCTCAGCTTAGCTACATTATTCGTTGCTGCACATTGAAAGCGTGCATTGGAAATATTTCCCAGATCGTGACGTTCTGGCTTCTTGCAGAAGTTGATGTTTCCTTAGGAAAGTTTCTGCTGATGCTTGTCTTCATTCTCCTGCAGACTCGGTGCTTTAAAAATGTCTCTTGATGTTATTGTTCCTCTGACAGAGATCATGAGTGGTGACCTGCTAGAGGACTTGATGTCATCAGAAGGTATGTTTGCTCACAGACGAGCTGGAATATTTGTATTTTTCAGGTGTTCCCAGAAAGATTCCAAAGTGGAGCGTTTGTGCAGGAAAATCGTAGCCAGAACGTGTTTGAGCTCATTTGGATGAAAGCATCGTTTATCCCTCGACTGTTGACATGACTCTCCAAATATCTGCGTTCTGTTTGGAATTAAATGTCGACTCTGTTGGAGAAGAAGGAAATCACACCACGCTGTAAGGTGCCTGATCTTAGTTCTCTATAACAGGTCTCATGTATTTCTCTTTCACCCCCAGTGTTCTCTCCTCTCCTCCGCCTGTCGCCTCCACCCAGTGACCACGACTACATATACAACCTGGACGAGACAGAAGGTCTGTGTGACCTGTTTGACGTCCCCATTCTCAACCTCTGACCTCCGAGGTTGTCGTCAGAGCAGGAAACAGTTGGCCCAAATATAATCTACCCTCATTTTATCCGAGTTTTGCCCCTCCCTCTCCGTGACGGTGGAGGCGTGAGGAGGTGCAGGAAAGCCATCCCCATCTGAGGAGCATTTAAGGCACCTCTGCACTGACACGATGAGCTGCAGCTCCGTGTGCCGCCTCCTGAAGAAACACAGGCGAACAAAACGTTTTACTTACCGATTTTCCAGGAAAAAAGAGTCGTAATTATATTTTTGGGGGATTTTTATGTATCATAAGGGGTTACGTTTGTGTATCGGCTTCCCGCGTGCTTGTGAGCAAGCGTGCGTGGGCACACTTGATGCGAGTGTGCTTGTGTGTCTGCGAGTGTGTTTTTGTATAGACCGATCTCTTAAGTCAGAAGTCTCCGGGATTTAAGAGAAACCCTTTTACTATCAGGTTAAAAGTCATGCATGACTTCACTGAGTCCAAACAGAGCTGGTTAAAATGCACTGTCCTCATGTACATAGAGAATATATATTTTGTATTACCAGCGCATTAAAACTTCAGAGAAATCATTTGCAGGTAAACCAAGTCAGTTAATCACACCACGTAATCTTATACGAGCTGCTTTCTTTAGAATAATGGGACGTTTCCAAATCTTTCAGGGTTCGAGTGGTTTTTGTACCAGTTTCATGATCTTAATGCAAAACTAAGCCTATTTAAATTTGTGATACGAGGAATCATGGACCAAAAAACATCATTTAATTAAAATGTTGAACTTGGTGCTTGCTAAAATCAAAAATCTTCTCTAAACTTCACCGTATAACTGACTTCAAGCTGGTACTAGAGCTTCGAAACTTGCAATTTTCTCCTTTTTTAAGAAATTCAGGCTCACTTTAGTCATCAACTCGTGTTTGTCAGAGGACAAACTCCCCTCTGCTTCCAAAACGACTTCACTTTCACTCATAATGTATGTATATGAATGCCATCGTTTGTATGTAAAAGGCATTTTTGATGTACTTTTTATTGCTGCAGTGAAATGTGTATTTCTTGAATTATCCTTTTTTTTTTAAGTGTATATGTGGCACAGATCCTTTTTCTGTAGTTTTAATGGTTTTTGTTGTAAGCAGAAAATCTGCCCATCACTCTAAATCACACCTGAGTTTATTCTCTGCGCAAAGGACACACAAGTGCTTTCTGTAAAATCATTTCATTGTGTAACATCCTGTTTTACCCTGGAAGACGTGTATGTTTGTACAGTATGTACTGTGTATATCCCCCTCTACTGCTTGTATAGAATAGCATTTATTTTTTATACCAGCTAGATATATTATTACAGGATTCTCGCCACCAATTCGGAGCTACTCAAGAAATTTATCGACAAAACCTGCTTCAGCAAAGCGTCCTTTCCCGTCGTTGCACTTTTGACGTCACTGTGGACAGACTGGTTGCTACTCATCCTCTCCTCAGTCGATATCCAGTGTTTGTGTTTTGGACAGTGTCGTGAGCTGCCGGGGTTCAGCAGTAGTCGCTGAACAAATTGTATCCGTGTAAGACTCGAGTATGCAGTCAGTTTTTAACAGGATCACAATTGCTAAGCTGTAGTTGCATCAAATGGAACACAATAAACACTTAAATATTATTTTGAGTGGCTTGTTACTTACTGCTCGTTTCTTACAGTTCACACTTGATTTCATTCCAACTGTAACCTGATTATGAGGAACTGTTGAAGGATAAAAGTAATGGGATTCTGGGATTAGACCTTAAACTCTACTGGTCAACACATAGAGGACCATCTGTATAGAGTATCCTTCTATTATATATCTCCCATATGGCCTTTAAAGCTTCTGCACATTGTGATGAAAGTAGAGAAACTGAGTCATGGTAGCCGTTTGATAAACATTACATCCCATTTTATGAGCTTCCTGTTGGCTCTCCCGGCTATCTTCCTCCTCGCATTTCGTGTCAGTTTTACTGTCATCTGTAAACAAAGGCAGAAAATCTGTGGGAAAAATATTTCGCATATAAGGGGAACATGATCAGCAATATCTTGATAGCACTTTAGCAGGACAGGAAGAGGTCTTTCTGCTTCCTTTTTTCTGACATTATCCTGATACAAACAGAAGTCTTTCTGCTGGACTATGAGGCGACAGCAGGGGGCGGCTGTAACCAGCTGTACGCCACCGGAACTTTGAATTCAATTTTATGTGTTAGTGAAGAAATGTGAAAGAAAATATGATAGAAGTCACCATAAAGAGCAACGACACATCCGGTATGTATGTCGTTTTAGTTTCAAAGTAAAAGAACTGTATCGCTCGAAAGAAAAAAACGTGACGGTCAAAGGTTTCCTGCATGAACAATAAAGTAGTAAAATATAAAATAATATATGGCGTTGGTTATTGTTCCCATTTTAATTTTTCTCTTCCTTATCTCTAGTTTTATTTTCAATTTAAACGTTTAATTAATGTGAAACGCGGGAGGGGTTTTATTGTGAAAATCCAAATCGGAAACTGGTCTGTTAATCAGAGATGATTGACTCCAAAAAAAAAAAAAAAAACTCAGAAAAAACGCTCGACCAAGAGTCTCCAGCCGACCCGGAACTTTTAGGTCAACTTATCATAGTTAAAACTTTTTGCAGAGACGCTGGTACAGATTTAGTCAGCGGTCGGATGTTTTTCTAGGGAACACACCTCCGCGGACCGACTCGGTTCCTCCTGAAGAGTAAAAAAGGAGCTGCAAATGTTTCTCGGTCCGACTGCGGCGGTTCCTGCAGGATAGTAGCTCTTGACTCGTCTTCTCATACCAGGTAGGATTCAGGGAAAAAGAAAGCTGTGCTCACATTTCTTTTCTTGTTGACTGTTTCCAACTCGCTGTGGCTGCGCTCATATCAGATTAGGTGCACTTTTAACTTATTTTTTTAACTACTTTTAACTAAAACATTGTTTAGCTGCTAACTTAATGCAGCAACACATGACTTTACTTAACTGACATGTGCTATATGTAAAGCACAATTGTCTTATTCTTAATTATTATAAGAAAAACTCGAATATAAGTGTTTCTGTTTTTTATTTTTATTTTAAAAAGGCAGCTTCCAGTTTTCTCTACCATATAAATCCCTTTTCTTGGAAACCTGTAGCATTTGGGATTTACTGAGTGTATGTGCGGCTCTGTCAGGTCAGGAATTTCAGGCAGCTGAGCTCTTCCCTCCCTACATACACACTTCCAGTGGGTAGGGGGGTCTGCCAGTCCAGGGGGTCTCAGACACACACACACACACACACACACACACACACACACACACACACAGGATCTGCAGGCTAACAAAAGCTCTGAGCCTGCTTGTGGTTTTAAGCCTAACGAAGCAAACCGCTCACTGAATATAGACGGTGACAGCTGAATGTGGCTCTAATCTGTCTGACATCATCTCCTTTAAATGCATTTATGTTTTTAATGGTCTGCGCAGTTCAAACTCCGCACACTTCAAACTGCGCACAGAGGGAGCCCACCTATTCCAGCCGCACAGTGAGCGAGTGCGCACAGAGATGTGCTCTCTCTCGTCTATTGTAGCAGCTGGAACTTCCCATATTATAACGACCTGTTTGTTGTTACATTTCTAACAACTTCCGTTCAGAAAAGCAGAAAATTGTATCTGATTAACCGCAGCAAGGCTGACTTTTCTTCTTCTCCTTCTTCTTTGATTTACACATAAATTTGAGTAACTGCTGGCCTGTAAAATGAACCATGTCTTGTCTTTGGCTGTCAGATGGAAGCAGCTATTATCCACATGTGTTACACCGCTGAGGCTTTTTTGTGTCTTTTAAAGATTGGCTAATCTCTTATTTGACCAGTTGTTCAGCTTATTAAAGGATTTTTGTTAACTGGGATCATTACATTTAGAGTACTAAAGTTAAACCTCAACTTCTCTTCTGTTTTAAGCCAGACAGTGGGTGTGGTTTCAGCTTCCACTCGGTTAATTCTGGGGGGCATCACAGACAGGCACAGACAGGTACAGACTGAGGCAAGCACGCACTGGTGGTTAACCTCTGCTGGAGCCTCACATGAAAGCTTCCCTCTTTTCCTGAGTAAATGAAGCAGCTTCCACAGTTTTGCTGATCAGCAGCTTTTTAACTTTCGATACAAGCAAGTTGGGTTTAGTTAAAAATGCAAAAAACATCTTTTAGTTCATCTTTCCTTGTCTGCGGACGTTCGTTCCCCTAAAGAAATGTTAACTTCTATTAATGAGAGGTTTTAATTTATTCTAATTTGTATTTCTGCCATCGTGTCGTGTTCCTGACCATTAATGCGTTAAATGTAAAGCTGTATAAAATCAATTCAGACACTTTAAGCATTTCCTACAAAGTGTTTTTAAAGGATTAGCTTAAGTTGATTCTTCTTGGATGACAGGAATGCAGGCTGATCTCCGTCCTGGACAGGCCACGGTGAGCGAGTCTGCTCAGATTAGATCAATATTCAAGCTTCTGATTGAGATGAACTGAGATGTTCTATTCCTGTCGCCAGGCCACATTCGTCTACAACCTCACTTCCTTCTTTCTGATAGATCGTATAGTTTGCGTATAGATGCGACAGCAGTGTTGCAAAGCTGTGAGCTCTGAATGCTCTGGTCTACAGATTATTCTTGTACAGAGTCACACTGTCAGATGATGCCTGCAAAGATTCACGGAGGAGCTGGAAACATCCTGAGGTTTTGGTCCATGTTGACGAAGTAGCTGCAGATCCATGATGTGTCACCTTCGACCACGTCCCCACGACGCTGTGCTTGGATGAGATCTGGTGACTGTGAGGGTTCTTTGGCTGCCCTGAACTCACTGTCATGTTCAAGAAAGCAGCTTGCAATGATTTGACACAATGTCCTGCTGCGAGCAATCATCAGAGGACTCTGTGGTCATAAATAGCTGGGTGTGGTCTGCTACAGTACTCGCTGTGGCGTTTAGACGATGCTACCGAGAGCCCCAAAGTGTGCTGAGAAAATATCCCCGACATCGAGGCTCATCAGACCGTGCAGCACTTTTCCAATCTGCTGTCGTCGAGCTTTGGTGAGCCTGTTCTCAGCTGACAGGAGCGCCACGTGCTGTGGTCATCTGCTTCAAGGTGTGTTGTGCGTTCACAAACTCTCTTCTGCTTACCTTGATTGTGACGTGGTTATTTGAGTTGCTGTTGCCTTTCTGTCAGCTGGACGCAGTCGGGCCATTATCGCTGACCTCTGGCATCAACCATGCATTTCCTCCCAGAGAACTTCTGCTCTTTGTCTCTTTAAGTGGAGACGCTTGAGCAGAAACTGGCTGATTTGTTATATTTGATGACGTAAATAACGCCAAGCAGGTCGCGTGTTTACTGTGAGCGCCACCATCCTCTCTGTATTTATCATCACAACATCGTTATCCTGCTATTAGTGGTGTCTTATTGTAACTTACGACGCCAGTCAGTGTCGACCTGATGATTGTGCTCACTGGGAAAAAGGAAACTTTGTGCCAAGTTTCACTTTTACACTTTTACAGCGCTTTGACTGATGTACTCGTCATTTTTCTATTGAAATGTTGGATTTTGACACCAGGCCTGAAGTTAAGTTCAGTTTCCACTTGCAGGCTGATGAGGAAACTGGTGTAGTCAAAGCTGAGCTATATGACGCAGTTTATGTGTAGTTGTTTGGTTAGTTCTTTGCAGCCGAAGCAGTAACCACAGCAAGTAGCCTACACGGGCTCAGTTTCACATTCTTCATTAAGCAGCTTGGACGGCTTAAAAACCGCAGGTACTCAGTTATTGTTAATAAAACCGTCGCGTGACAGGTTGGCCTTTGAATTCGATCAGTCAGACGCTGAGTAGACCTCAGTTTCTATAAATCTCTATTAAGATTAATACTTTATTTTCAAAGGGAAGTTGACCTTTGGCACCACATCCAACATACCCGAACAGGTTTAGCCCTTCAGACTTCTCCTTCCATCTAGTCCATGTGAATTACCCCCAAACAAAGATGGATGTTTGACAGGTGACATCCAGGTATCGGCTGCATTCTTATCGTTACTTAAAACGGCCTTTTTTATCAGACAGCGCCTCAGGGAGGCGAGGAGGCCTCGAAGCATGCGGCTGTGAACTGCGAGCTTTCTTTTTGAGGCTGGAAGTGACAGGATGCAAAAACCATCCAAGAGATCGAGCGCAGGCTGGGCTGTTAATCACACCAAGCCAGTGAGTGTACAGAAGACTCAACATCAGACTGTGTGTGTTGTCCATGTGTGGAGAGGCTGAGGAGGAGGACGAGGAAGGGTTTGAAGCTTCTTTATCCTCTGGGAAAAGTCTCAGAGCCGAGGAGGAAGTGAGAAGAACGATGGAAGGACTGGAGCTGCCTGTACAGGCAGGTTACCTGTTTCAGCTTCACTCAGCTCGCCATAAATAAACGGTGAAAGAGGAACCGCCGCGTTCTGCAGCTTCACGTTGAAAACGTTGTTGGATCAACACAAGGCAGCCATGAGATTCACAGACTGTCAGCTTTCACTCTCTTATTCCACCTTTCTGTTGTCGAATGACGGAGACTCGTTTTTTGTGCAAACTCGAGTCCATTTTGGTCACATGGTTCTGAAATGGGACACAATGTATTTCATATAAATGCCACAGGTGCCCAATAACGCTGTTTTCCCGTTAGCAGC
This sequence comes from Neolamprologus multifasciatus, assembly GCF_963576455.1. Lineage (NCBI taxonomy): Eukaryota > Metazoa > Chordata > Actinopteri > Cichliformes > Cichlidae > Neolamprologus > Neolamprologus multifasciatus. Next base: position 66,229,555 of record NC_140445.1, read on the forward strand.
TGAATAGCGGTGTAACCACGAGGGGCCGTCATGCCGCAGCAGAAGGACATCGTGAAGATCGCCATCCAGATGCCCGGGGCCTACCCCCAGCTCATACAACTGGACCAGGTAATCACACATTTATACAATGTGCACGCTTTTAACTGATAACGTCCGTCGCGCTCTGGTTGGTTAAAATAACGCCGTCTGTCACGCTGAGTGTCTGATGTGCTTTAAACCACAGGGGACTTTGTTTCCCGCCGCGGAGCATCTTACCTCATTTACTCGTCTTGTTGAGTTGAAAGCTGTTTTCACACGTGCACCGCAGCCGTGAACGATGCCCTACGATCGTGCAGACGTCTGATGCAGCAACATTAAACGTTCTTTAATGCGTGATCTGACTGTTTCTGTGTGAGAAAGTCGCTCGTAGTGAAGTCGTCGCTCTCTCGATGCTACGTGTGAAAAGGGACGACTTAGAAGAGTTTCCTGATCTTATATTTCTGACATTTTGGGAGTTTTTGTGTAAGAAAAGATGAGATTGTGCAGGATGGCGTGTGAGGACCTGGCAGAGCTGTGACCCTCAGCTCTGAGTTTGTTGCACCGTCAGCATCCTGGTGAATATAAAGCTGCTCGGTGGAATCAAACAGGGGAACCTTAACCACAGTTCTGCAGCCATCGTGAACACATTTCATCAGAGAGTTGGTCAGAATGCAAAGGCTCTGATTGAACTCCAGGTTGTGACATGTTTCAGTCAGGCTGCATCAGGTAACGTGGTCGATTAATTCAGGTTGGTTTTAGTCCAGCAGAGCTGAGACTTTCTGGCACGTTCACAGCAGCACTGATGAGTCACAGGACAAAAGGCTGCAGCCAACGCCAGACCACAGAGACGTGCATTCATCTGAACAGTGTTGGGCATTTTCTTGCTGGGGGGGAATAAAAAGGTGTCGCCATATTGGCCCGTGTGTCTGTGAAGGCTCCGCCCACTCCTGCTCGTGTCAGTTCAACAAGAGAGAGAGAGAGAGGGTGAGAGAGAGGGTGAGAGAGAGGGAGGTGAGTTAATCATGACTCTAGAAACTGAAAGACACTAATAATATTGGCACTTTTAGGTGTGTGTGTGTGCCGATGGTGATGATCCTCCACTTCCTCACCGCTGTGGTTTGAAACAGCTGCTGTAACATGAAATGTTTAAATTAGCTGTCAGAATAACACTTCAGCTCCCGACTGTAAACGCGATGTAAGACTAACAGTTAAACTCAAATGTTCTCACTTCCCGCTGCACCTACATGAACTACATGCAGTGTTGGGGAGTAACGGAATACATGTGCCGCCGTTACGTATTTAAAATACAAAATATGAGTAACTGTATTCCGTTACAGTTACCGTTTAAAAAGGTGGTATTTAGAATACAGTTACTTTGTTGAAATAAATGGATTACACGGCGCTACTTCCCTGTTTCATATTGTGGCGGGTCAGGACTGTTTGGGTTTTGTTTGACAGCTACGTTCTGTTGTTCCAGGCAGCGTTACGGTTGCCGTGGTTACAGGGTGACGCTCTCTCTCTGCGACTGCGTGTTTCCTGGGTGAGAGAGGCCTTTTTGTTGTTGTTGTGCTAAGCTAACAGGCAGAATGCTACAGGTATAGCTCTAAAGAATGTAGCATCATGGGCAGTGTAGTCCGTGCTGCAGGGAGAATGGACTGCCATACACGTTATGTGTCTGTGAGCGAGGGAGGGAGAAAAAGGAAAAGTACGAGCTGTCATCGAGCAGAAACGGGAGCTGGAAGCATGTAAATATAATAATAACCACTGCAGCCAAGAAGAGAGCCTGACGAGCCCAGCTGTAAGTAAGCTATTAAGACTCGACTGTACACCGTGTTCGTGTTTTCCTCTGAAACAATAAGTTCTGTTGGAGCAGCCTTTCAACGCCTCTCTCTGTCTCTGCTAGCAAAGTTGACCCAGACAACAAAGTAAAGCTAGTTTTCAGCTACGAGCCGACACAGAACCCACCGTATTAGCCAGAGGTCCCTTTACTACGGTTCGGAGCCGCGGACCTTCAGTAACAGTAATAAATCACAGCAATAGTACATTCATGTAGTTGTAAACAGCATGATAATATATTAAGTAATCCAAAGTATTCAGAATACGTTACTCTCATTGAGTAACGTAACGGAATACGTTACAGAATACATTTTGGGGCATGTATTCTGTAATCTGTAGTGGAATACATTTTAAAAGTAACCTTCCCAACACTGACTACATGAAAGCACATATTGATATAATATCACAGAAGCCACGCCCCTTTCACACTTTCTCTCTGCCTTCACTTCAAATTTCCACAGTGATGCACTGATGTGAGTTTTCAGCTTCCTCTCAGTCGCTCTTGTTGGCGACTCACATGACCGGACTCTGCGGTCGGTCTCGTGCCCTGGGAGTGACTGTTTCACATGAACATGTTGTTATTAATACAGTTGTTACTCGTTCTGGGGTTTTGTGTTGATGTGAGCCATAAAAGTGTTTCATAGCAGTGATGCTTTCTGTGCACACGTCTTTCCCCTCCAGCTGCACTACGTGTGATTGTGGGGAAGTTTTCCATATGTTTCCCAGAAACTTGGGGGAAGTTGTTTCCTTGCGCAAGACAGTGAAGTGTAGTGAACAGCAGGGCTGTGAAGAGTTGCACACTAGCGTCGGCTTAAACAGGTTCCCAGCCAGCGCCTTTCACCCACTAACAGAACAGCTGATAATCTCATCGGGATTATTCTTGGAGGAAGCATCACAATAAGTTATTGAGGAGTGTTACTTTGGGCCTTTCTTGACACAATATTGGTCGTTTTAAATCGCGACCAATTCTACCTCTCCAGGAAAACTTCCCATTGGCCCGAACGTTTCCAGCAGACGCATCTGATTCGTTGACCCTCTTTGCTGCCACTAATGACAGACCGTCCACTGGGTCGACCACAGAACCTGAAGACATTTTGACAGGGTAACCACAGGGCTGACCGCTAATAGCAGGATAGCTGAGAGGCAGACATGGAAGTAGTCTGGCTTTTATTTCCGTAAGAGGACTCTGGGCACCGAGGGCAACATTGTTCACACAAAGTGTCGGCGAGCTGTAGGATTCCCTCTGCCCAGCAAACAAGGCTTCCAGCCAGCGGGAATAGTTGTGGAACCGCGATCCCATAAGAGCATGTCATTACTGAAGCATGGATTCGGCTCCCTGACAGAGAAACATGGTAGTTGTGCAGCAGGTGTGTTGCTTTATGCTGCGTCTGCATCATGTGTGACTAAGTGCTGTTTTGTTGTGTCTCTGCAGAAAAAACCTCTGTCTGCTGTGATCAAGGAGGTGTGCGACGGGTAAGTCTGATGGAGGGTGGAGGTCGTTCTGACATCATCGTGCTTCATTGGTCACACTGAAGTGTGTCTGTGTGTGTGTGTGTGTGTGTGTGTAGGTGGAATCTCCCCGGGTCCGACAACTACGCCCTGCAGTATGCTGACGGAGTGCAGATGTACATCACCGAATCGGTCAGTCGGCAACAGTCAACATAACGTCTGTCGTTGGCTCAGGTTTCTGCAAAAACGTCGAGTACCAGACCCTCAGCCTTCCAGATGTTTCCATGGTTACGAGATAAGCATCTATCTCTGCCACTAGATCAGTGAATCACTACTTTGTCAGCGCTTCGCCTGCGTTTACGAGCGTCTCCTGGAGCTCAGTCGTCAAAGACGAGCGTGAAACAGGACAAACAGAAGCTACAGCGAGAAGCAGCTTCACTCAGATTCCTCTTGAAAGCTGCTGAAGCTTCCCTGCTCTCTGAGATAAGACAGGAAAGATGCAGACGAGGCTTCTGCAGCTCCTGTACAGTTAGCGTAGGGATGGTAGTTAAACACAGATGTTTCAGGTTAAGGTCGGCTTCTTGAGGAGTCTGTGACTTATTTGAGGCAGTCGAATACTGCTGCTGATTGTTTCCTGCTTTTAGTGGCAGTCTGACTTCAGAAATGTGCGTGTTAATATTATCAGCAGCGAGGTGGTCGGTGGTTTTCTCTGAGCTGTTTCTCCGACCACCAAAAACCGCTAACGTGCTGGGTTCATCCTGTCTGCACAGGCAGACTCACAAAACAGACTTGACTGCAAAGATTTGACTTTGTGCTTAATAAATGTTAAGAAGAAGAACAGCAGAAGCTCTTGGCTGTGACATTTATGCAAAGCTGCACGGCTCATTTGTAAGTGGCATGAAGAGCAGCGACTGAGATGCTTTATTGGAGATGAGGAGTAAATGTGGGCTGAAAGATTTTGTCACGTCTGTGTTCACGTGCATTCAGTCTTATATGTTCTGCTCTAGATTTAAAAGCCAAACAGGGTCGTGGTGCAAACAGCAGCCGAGCCTCAGACGGCCTGCTAACCCGCTTTAACCTCGGTCTGTTTGGCCTTTGGTAAATAAACAGTACATATGCAGGATGAGTCATTCTTTGATGATGTGAGGAATGAGCTTCTTGAGCTTCTGTGCCTGGACGTGCCGTCCTCTGATAGACACACAAACTGCAACAAAATGTGTGCGCGGATTATTTTTGGTGTTCTTCTTAAACCTTTTCTCCGTGTCTGCATGCCTGCTCGTTTGTGTCGCAGAATCGCCTGGACATCAAGAACGGCTGCATTCTGCGTCTGACCAAGGCACCGGTGAGTCTGCAGCCTGTTTCATCCTTCTGCCTCTGAGTGACGCAGCGAGACGCTACATGCTGACAAACTACGACTCCAGAGGTCTAAACTGTTGCATTAAAGCTCCATGGATGATTTTTCTGAGCCCGTGCGTTTCTCTGTGTGTGTTTCTCTGTATGTGTTTCTCTGTGTGTGTTTGTCTGTGTGTGTTTCTCTGTGTGTGTTTCTCTGTATGTGTTTCTCTGTGTGTGTTTCTCTGTATGTGTTTCTCTGTGTGTGTTTCTCTGTATGTGTTTCTCTGTGTGTGTTTGTCTGTGTGTGTTTCTCTGTGTGTGTTTCGTCGGCGTGGATGAACTCAGGGCCGCTGCGCGGAGGATTTGTTCAAGGGTATCCAGAGCTCAGACGCAGGCGTGCGCTGCGATTCGCTGAAGGAACTCGCGAGCGTTTCAACAGACGTGACCTTTGCTCAGGAGTTCATCAGCCGAGACGGACACCTCTTATTGGTCAAGATTGTAGAAGACTCTAATGAGTTAGTATCCTCGTCAGATATCGCCGACTGATTCACTGAAGTGATGGTAGCAGCAACACGATTGGCTGAGTTCTCAGCGATGCAACACGTTACTGTTACTGACTTTAAAGCACCGACTCTGATCGTGTGAATGTCTCATGCTCGCCTCTTTTTACTGTCTTTCAGGAGTAATGTGATTATGACGCACACGCTGACGGGGTTCATGGAGCTGATGGATCACGGGATCGTTTCGTGGGAGAACCTCTCTTCTGTCTTCATCAAAAAGGTCTCCGCTGCTCTCCGCACGCCTCGCGCGTGTTTTCCGAGTTTGATTTTCTGAAGCTCGCGTTTCTCCCTCAGATCGCCGGCTTTGTGAACGCCAAGTCGACCGACGCCTCGATACAGCAGGTGTGCTTGGACATCCTGGAGAGCATGGTGCTCAGCAGCCACAGCCTTTTCCTGCATGTCAAACAGGAAATCACCATGGAGAGGCTCATTGCTCACCTTCAGGTGTAAGTAGTTCATCACGCAACAAGTCACTGTTGCATCTTAAAGTTCAAAATCATTAATCTGCATCATTTGCTTTCACTTAATCTGGCACATAAATATAGCGTCGTGTGAAACGCGTTCGAGTAACGCCGCTGTAACGAGGTGACAGTAAGTCACAGCATTGTTTCTGTAACAGGAAGTTTAAATATGTAAACTGTCCAGTTTTTACTGCATGAGTGCAGTGTGGTGATATGAGAACTGAAATCTGTTAAAGGAGCATGCACGCATTTCCATGTGGCTGCAAAGCTGTAAACATAATGTTTTTGTGTCTCTGACCTTTTTCAGGACAAATCAGCAGATACAAACCAAAGCCATGGCCTTACTCATGGCCCTGCTGCAAACAGCCGGAGACTCGGACCGAAAGGTGCCTCTGCTTTTCAAACCTTTCATGCACTTCCTCTTTTCCACACTAGTAAAACTTCAAAGCGTGCAAATGATCAGGTGTTTTAGTTTGGCTCGGTGTCTGCCTCCAGGCAGCACCGTGCATACTCTTCATCATCAGTAACCTTAAAAGATTCAGGTGAATAAATGTGTCCTAGTGACAGCTTTTAAGGATCAAAAACATTTAAACTTGATGCTTTGTGTGAATACAGTGGGGCAAAAAAGTATTTAGTCAGCCACCGATTGTGCAAGTTCCCCCACTTAAAATGATGACAGAGGTCAGTAATTTGCACCAGAGGTACACTTCAACTGTGAGAGACAGAATGTGAAAAAAAAATCCATGAATTCACATGGTAGGATTTGTAAAGAATTTATTCGTAAATCAGGGTGGAAAATAAGTATTTGGTCAATAACAAAAATACAACTCAATACTTTGTAACATAACCTTTGTTGGCAATAACAGAGGTCAAACGTTTACTATAGGTCTTTACCAGGTTTGCACACACAGTAGCTGGTATTTTGGCCCATTCCTCCATGCAGATCTTCTCAAGAGCAGTGATGTTTTGGGGCTGTCGCCGAGCAACACGGACTTTCAACTCCCGCCACAGATTTTCTATGGGGTTGAGGTCTGGAGACTGGCTAGGCCACTCCAGGACTTTCAAATGCTTCTTACGGAGCCACTCCTTTGTTGCCCGGGCGGTGTGTTTTGGATCATTGTCATGTTGGAAGACCCAGCCTCGTTTCATCTTCAAAGTTCTCACTGATGGAAGGAGGTTTTGGCTCAAAATCTCACGATACTTGGCCCCATTCATTCTGTCCTTAACACGGATCAGTCGTCCTGTCCCCTTGGCAGAAAAACAGCCCCATAGCATGATGTTTCCACCCCCATGCTTCACAGTAGGTATGGTGTTCTTGGGATGCAACTCAGTATTCTTCTTCCTCCAAACACGACGAGTTGAGTTTATACCAAAAAGTTCTACTTTGGTTTCATCTGACCACATGACATTCTCCCAATCCTCTGCTGTATCATCCATGTGCTCTCTGGCAAACTTCAGACGGGCCTGGACATGCACTGGCTTCAGCAGCGGAACACGTCTGGCACTGCGGGATTTGATTCCCTGCCGTTGTAGTGTGTTACTGATGGTGACCTTTGTTACTTTGGTCCCAGCTCTCTGCAGGTCATTCACCAGGTCCCCCCGTGTGGTTCTGGGATCTTTGCTCACCGTTCTCATGATCATTTTGACCCCACGGGATGAGATCTTGCGTGGAGCCCCAGATCGAGGGAGATTATCAGTGGTCTTGTATGTCTTCCATTTTCTGATGATTGCTCCCACAGTTGATTTTTTCACACCAAGCTGCTTGCCTATTGTAGATTCACTCTTCCCAGTCTGGTGCAGGTCTACAATTCTTTTCCTGGTGTCCTTCGAAAGCTCTTTGGTCTTGGCCATGGCGGAGTTTGGAGTCTGACTGGTTGAGGCTGTGGACAGGTGTCTTTTATACAGATGATGAGGTCAAACAGGTGCCATTCATACAGGTAACGAGTGGGGGACAGAAAAGCTTCTTACAGAAGACGTTACAGGTCTGTGAGAGCCAGGGATTTTCCTTGTTTGAGGTGACCAAATACTTATTTTCCACCCTGATTTACGAATAAATTCTTTACAAATCCTACCATGTGAATTCATGGATTTTTTTTTTCACATTCTGTCTCTCACAGTTGAAGTGTACCTCTGGTGCAAATTACTGACCTCTGTCATCATTTTAAGTGGGGGAACTTGCACAATCGGTGGCTGACTAAATACTTTTTTGCCCCACTGTATATTACCTTATGAAAGTATGTGTCAGTGTAGCTGATGTAGGCGTCCGTCAGGTAAAGGTGGCTGTAGCAGAACGGACTGCACCAGGAGCCTGCACTTGTTCCTGGAATAATTTCATTCCCTTTGTTTTTATCTCATAATCTGAGAAGACTGCAGTTGCACATGTGCCTCCGGGTGAAGGACAGTTGTTGTCCATGCGTGTCAGAATCCCACAGGCACCGCTGCAAACGTCTGCAGACAGTCGAGTCTTTCTGCTCCTCTCTCCATGTGCACAAACGGTTCCTTCATTCGTCTCTTTTCTCTCAGGCTCTTTGTTACTTCCTCACTTTTACATCAGGTCAACAAACCCGCCCTTCTTATCAGCAAAATAGTTGTGAACAAAAACGCGGTTGAGTCAGAGATGCACGTACCAGCAAGCAGTGATTTCGTCACAGAGGTCAAAGTCCCTCAGGCTGAGCCTCCTGCCTTACGCTGCCCGTCGACTCTATATCGCCACCCGGTGGTAGAAGCAGGTCTCTGCAGCCCAGTGACACACGCTCTTCTTGTTTTACAGGATATGTTTGATTTCCTGACTAAGAAGAATGTCCGTCAGTACATATATAAGGTAAATTATCTTCACGATCACGTTTCACAAATTCTTTTAATAATGATAAAATATAAAATGTATTCATGTCAAATGTGTCTCTGGCAGAATATAATCCACAGTTCTGGTTCAGTCCAAGACGAGATGGCCCACTACCTCTATGTCCTACAGTCAGTTACCTTGAATCTCCAGGAGCCCCGCATGAGGACGCCTCTGGACTGTTGCAGCCAGGTGAGCCGCAACACAGCGGGTCAGGTTTCAGGGAGCTCGGAAAGAAAAGCGTCCGGACTTTAAGTTTCCTTGAAGACGTTTCATCCAAGAAGCTTCTTCAGGTGTAAGAGTAAAGCCCGAGTCCAGACGCTTTTCTTTCCGAGCTCCTTAGACTACGACGACCTTCACAGACATGTTAAACCCACGTTTGCACATTTATGTTTTTACATTTATAATCCTGAAATCTTATGAATAAAATACCCTTTCTAATGTTCTGTCACGCACTGTGTGTCCGCCTGTTTTCACCTCAGGAACAAAGAGACATCCTTCACGGTCTGAGGCAGGCAGCGTTCGAGACGGAAAGCGAGAACAGTCTGAGTCACGAACGGCGGCGTTCGCTCTGTGCTAAAGAGTTCAGGAAACTGGGCTTTTCTGTAAGCGTGAGATCGTACACAGTAACTGTTTGTCTGCCAGCTTTTCTGTCGTTTATGTGAAACATTGTTGTCTTCCTTCCTTTCAGAATAATAGTAACCCCGGTCAGGACTTGTCACGAACGCCTCCTGGTCTCTTAGCTTTGGACACCATGTACTACTTTGCCGCGCGTTATCCCGATGCCTACAGCAGGGTGAGCAGGACTTATCTGCAGTTTAGTTAGACATAGAAAACCTCTGTCTGAAGATGACAGGGTGCATGTAAGCGGCTGCGTTTGTTACATTCAGCTTAGTTTCCGCTCTGTCTTCAGTTCGTCTTGGAGAACAGCAGTCGAGAGGACAAACACGAGTGTCCCTTTGCCAGGAGCAGCATCCAGCTCACGCTCATCCTGTGTGAAATCCTTCGGATCGGAGAGCCACGTCAGTCTGATCTCTTACGCGCTGCGATCTCTGCTTGTTCTTGTTCGAGCTCTAATATATTTTATCTGTTCACAGCCTCGGAGACGGGATCCGACTACCACCCCATCTTCTTCAGTCAGGACCGGCTGATGGAGGAGCTTTTCTGCGTCTGCATTCAGCTGCTCAATAAGACCTGGAAAGAGATGAGAGCCACACAGGAAGACTTCGACAAGGTACAGCAGCAGAGGCGCTCGCTTTGCTAGAAGGAACTCCGTCCTTATACACCACGCAGTCCTCACATAGACGGGAGTTTGCTCTCTTCATCTAGAACGGCCTAACTGGTCGTTGGCTGTGGCAGTGTGAACCGGTGACGTGGGGCAAGTCAGATCCAAACCGTCCATGGCCACATGTGGGATGTTTGCTAAATGCAGTGACAGTCAGTCTCACTTTCCCACGGAGTACTTGGAGTCATTTGCGGTACACCCAACCACAAAAACGCTTCCATAAATCAGAAAACAATGAGTGGAATCGAGCCGGTGACCAAACTGAAGTGAACGGTGGCTTTTTGTAAATTCTTCTATGTGACGTTCGTCGTTTTACACAATAGCACCAAACACAGCTCTTCATGTTATATATGTTAGATGCATGTGTGTGGTCGGGAACAAAACACTTTATATTCATAGCACAGAGTCATACATGCATATGAAACTGTGGTTCAGTGTCCAACCCGAGGATGCTTCATCGTGCAGACCGGAGGAGTCAGAGGGAACCGCTGGCCTCAGGCTCAGGAAGTTCAAGGGTAGTACAAGGTGTCATCAAAAAGTTCAAAAAGCAAAAAAAGTTACCTTATTTAAATATAGTCAGGCACACAGAGGTCAGTAGTCCCCCTCCGCGGGTATTTGTGCAAGCTATGCTGGATCTCTTCTGGTGAGCTTTTGTTCAGGAAGTAGAACAAATCTGGTGAATAGATCTGCTCCACAGTTAATCCCATTTCTGCTGAACAATACAAATCAGCTGCACTCTGATTTCAAAAATTCAATCCAATTTTATTTATACAGCAACAGTCTCCTCAAGGCGCTTTGCATCGTAGACCAGCGCCCCCCAACCTGATGGTTTAATGTCAGACAATATTTTCACAGACCGACAAACCCAACAATCATATGACCCCCTATGAGCAGCACTTTGGTGACAGTGGGAAGGAAAAACTCCCTTTTAACAGGAAGAAACCTCCAGCAGAACCAGGCTCAGGGAGGGGCGGGGCCATCTGCTGTGATTGGTTGGTGAGAGAAGGAAGACAGGATAAAGACATGCTGTGGAAAAATGCTAATTCAGAGGGCGGGAAGCCAACACTTCTTCATCGCCCCTCAGTTGATGTTTCGTATTCGAACCGCTGCAGAAAATTGTGGTCATAGCTGGAGATGATTGAGGCCAGTGTGCAGCAGAACAAATTACAGTAAAATGTAATTTAAGGTCTGTGGAGAAGCTGCAGAGTGCAGGTGGAGGAACTGGACTTCCGGGGAATGATCTGGGAATAGCTGCACTTTAATCCCTGTGGTCATGTGGGTGACCTTGCATGGGTTGAATGGGAGACCTTGAATCCATTAAGGCCCATTGGTGGACTGTTTTGATCACACCTCACAGGGTGTTTCCACTCAGTTATCTTAATGAACTGTGACACAAGTAAATAAAAATGCTGATATAGTAAAAATGAAGCACAGAGAGACTGAAATGTAAAAGCAGAATGCTTTAAATTAAATTTAAATTGTACATTTGTCTAAGTTTGTATTTTGACCTGCCCCCACACGCACAGTTACTTTGTGGTTTAAGCCAAGCTGTCAGCAGAGCGCTCTCATCTTTGATCTTTCATCTCAACAATCCTTCATCCACACAGTGCTCATAAAACCCTGTGACCTTTTGACCTCTCCGGTGCACGCCAGTGTCCTGTGTGCCAGACCAGCAGACTGGCCTTTTGTTCCTGCTCGTGTCCAACCTCCCAGGGTGCTTTGAGGCAAGGACAAAGCAGCATTAGGTGGACAAAGAGAACCGCGGCGAATGGCAGAAACAGAGGGAGAAGGAAACGAGGAAAACAAAGCGCCCAGGGCATCGGCAGTAATGACACGACAACAGAGGGGAACGTAAAACTGGAAACGATGTGAGAGGGAGAGAAGGAAAAAGTTTGACAGGGAGAAGCAAAGAAGAAGAAAAGCTGAGGCTGTGACGGCGCATGTGATATCGCTTATTTAGGTTTTAGTTGCATGTGCGCCTCCAACATTAAGAAATCTCCTCGGTCCACTTACAAACACATTTGTGTAGCTGTGTTATGATCTGAACAGCCGTCCTCCGCTAACACACATACGCACACTTAGCGTCCGTGAACACGCTGCCAAACAGAGAGGCAGCTGCCGTTGCTCCTATTGGCCCGCTGAGCTAAACGACAGAGGGGCCGGACCCGGCTGGGCGTGTGCATGTGAGCACCAGCGTGTCTGTTTACCAAACACTCAAAGGCCTCTGCTGTCATAGGTGATCTCTCCATCTCACTTTGACTCCGCGTCACGTTTCTGCGACTGACCGAGGGTCAAAATTGAAGCCGTGGTTTTAAAATAATCGTCTGTTGAGGAGGAAGAATGGAGGTAAGATAGTTTCTAACTAACTGGTGCACACAGAGGCCAATATTAAGTTTAAAAGTGATTCAGACATCAAAGGCTAAAAGGTTTTTTGTTTGTTTTTAATGTGTGACAATAGAAGCTGTTAATAAATCGTTACAATGTGTCGATTAGATTTATTGTCGTTGCACATGTAAAAATACACGGCTGTGAAATGCAGTTTGCATCTAATCAGAAGTGCAATAGGAGCAGATTACATACAGATAAGGGCAGAATAGAAAGTACAGATGTGTACAGATGAGTGGTAAACAGATGTACGGTGGTGGGAGCGTGTTGTGTGATTGCTGCTGGACGTTTATTTTGGCTCTGAGGACGTGAGCAGGCAGCCGCGCTGTGACACTGTAGACGCTTGTTTCATGTTCAGTCTGGATTTCACAGCGTTTCCACTGCTGCGGGACAAAAACGGCTCCGCTGTTGTCTGCAGTCATGAACACTTTGGTCACGTTTGTGAGAGCGAGCGATTACTCTGAGCTCTGAGAACGAGTCGAGGCTTCTCGACGTGTCGCGCTACACTTTAGACGCTGATTGTTTGCAGTCAATCAAATTGGGCGTGAACAGGAATGATCTAGGTCAGCTACGTATGTGTGTGGGTGAGGGGGTGAGGGGGGGGTGACCGCAGCAGCGCAGAGTTGGCTCGGTCTTTTAACACTATTGATTTTTATATAGATTTTCCACTTTTTACGACTGAGGGAACCATAGATTTAACACGTATGTCACTGCGCTGAGGGTCACCTCCCGTCTCTGTGTGAGCGTCACTGTAGAAACACACTGAAGCACGGAGCTTCAGAAAACGCTGGGCGATTCAGTTCGACCACCATCTCAATAAAAACAAAAATAAAGTAAAAATTGAGCTAAAGAAACACTTTACAGGCAACGATAGAAACCAGTTTGTCATCGAGCAGCACGAACAGTTTCCTGCACAAAGACGACGACCTCACCAGTGTTGACTCCAGTATGTTTCAATACAGACATTAAAGCAGCTGCTGGGTGGAGACCACCCTCACTAACTCCTGATGCATGAACGAACCGAGAGCTCGAGGGGTTTGCTCCTAACCTCAACCCCCTGAACCCCCCACGGACCGACAGGTGAGCTGTGGACAAGAGACGGGACAAGAACAAACTATTATTCTTTACGTTTAACATCCAGCAGCTTAATAGAAGAACGTGAAAGAATTTGAGGAGCAGTTTTTGTGTCGAGGGTGCGCGAGACTCGAGCTCAGGAATACTGCTCACACTGTCCCTGTTACTCACATCCTGCTCATTAAAGCAGCACATAAAGAACGTGTTGCAATAACAGAATGATAACAATTCTATCAAATATTCTTAGAAACACTGAAAACATTCAGCTTCTGCAAAAATAAATTCTTTGTTGTCCTCGTTTAACCGCAGTTTGTCGTGTTTATATCAGATTTAAGCTGCGAGTCGAGCGTTCCCAAATATTTACAAGTATCCACAATTTGGAGTCTCACTGTGTTTGATTCTGGCCTTCGGTTTACCGCCATCTTTCCTCTAACCAGTGATTAACGTCTTAGTCACATTAAGGTCAAGGAAGTTATGATGGCACCGTTTGGCAAATGCAAGCAAGGCCATCATGTGAGCTCGTGCGTGGAGAGGATATCGCACTGATGACTGAGCGGCTCTGAGTCTTCTTTTGCCCACATGAAGGAATAATATTCAACCATTGTGCACAAACGTGTTAAATAGGCAGGCTGACATGCCGTGAAACACCAACAGCATGTAACCCGTCTGTGCTTCCATATCTGTCCTCAGGTGATGCAGGTGGTGAGGGAGCAGATCACCAGGACTCTGTCGAGTAAGCCGACCTCCTTGGAGCTCTTCAAGAACAAAGTTAACGCTCTCAACTACAGCGAGATCCTCAAACTGCGGCAGACGGAACGACTGCACCAGGAAGAGACTCTGGCTCCACCTGTGCTGTGAGCATCAGCAGGTTTACGTGCTGCGTACCGGTCTGTGTTAAAGGAGTTGCCATGTGCACCAACTGTCCTATAGTCTGTATAAACAGATGTTTGTCTATCTGTAGGCTATCTGTAAATGGATAGGTTGTTTAAAAGCTACCAGCATTCATCGCATCAGATGATCGCCCACTGCTTCCCAGATTGACTTCTTGCCTTTTACAGTTGAAGTCATTTACTTTCTGCATGTCAGAGAAATGTCGAGGTCTGCAGTTCCCGCCGTCCGTACTGATTCAGTCATGCGAAGATCAGATTTGTAACAGAAGCTTGAAATAAACGAGCTCAGGTTCAGTGTGTTTGTGATCCACACACAGTTCGGCTGAGCGTCCCGTGTGTTGACCCCACATTCTGGAAACGATTCAATAAAAATGGAGTATGTGATTTGTTAAACTGTCCGATCAGCTGTTCTGCTGACGACTCCAAATAGTTTCCACCCGTATGGAACAACCAGCAGGTCATACTGGTGTTTGTTATGTAGCTGTTTGTCACTAAACACTCAGTGTAACAGAGTTCTGCTGCTTGATTTTTGATTAGATTTGAATTAGGGCTGCCACAAACGATTATTTTGATAGTCGACTAATCAGATCATCATCCATTGGACGTAAAACTACAGCTTATTGCACCAGCAGCATCTGCTCTTATATAACTATCATTAGCTTACAGCTTTAAGTGTTTAAGGTATGTGCTAACTAAAAATAAAGACAAGATGATAGTTTATTAAATTATAATGAAATTTGCAGATTGTTTCGGTGAAGTTTAATAAACTCCTTGCTATCTAAAATATAACAGGACACCGGAGTAAATTCTCGAGCATCTCACACTTCTGATAATCAGCTGTCTGCTTGAAGTTTATTCAGCTGTGTAAAAACTATAACTTTAATCTCAGCCAAACCGATTTACTCAGGAACAAATAAAACACTGAAAAAGCCAAACAATAACATTTTTAAGTTATCTAAGTGACTTATATATCATGTTTAACCTGAGTAGCGGGAGTCCGGTGTTCTCACGGCTCTAGTTAGCCTTGCACCCAGCTAGCTATCGAGCTAGTGGGTAACAGACGTCTCCGAAAACGTCGGAGCGCTTTTGAAAATATGTGGTGTCTTGATAAACTGAGCAGATATTTGAGGTTTACACAGCTACATTCTCGCCTGAAAATATGTTAAATGTTTATTTTGTGACCCAGAAAGAATAATAAGAGTAATATTAAAACTAACTAGCTGCTGCCATTGTTGGAAACTGAGCTGGGCTGCGCTATGAATTCTGGGACACAGCTTCTTCTTCTTCTTCTTCTTCGGGGTTTAACGGCAGCTGGCATCCTTGTACATGCAGTGCTGCCATCTTCTGTTTCAGTCCGTTATTACACTCTTAAATCCTACTACTTATTCCTGCATCTTTTGTGATCTTACAAAGCTTCAAACGACGCGTCGACTATTAAATTAGTCTTCGACGATTTTGATAGTCGACGTAATCGTGACTAGTCGACTAATCGTGGCAGGCCTAATTTGAATAAATGTCATCTGGGCGATAGTGATGATTTATGTCTCAGAACAACGAGAAAACTGCTTGTGACGTTTTCAAAATAATTTTATAGCTCTTTGCTGCTTTTCTTTCCAGTGAACTCAAAGAGCGGCTGAAGCCGGAGCTGCTCGAGTTGATCCGGCAGCAGAGACTCAACAGGCTGTGTCAGGGCACGATGTTCAGGAAGATCAGCAGCCGCCGCAGACAGGGTGAGAGCGCTCACAGGCTCGCGTACAGCAAACGGCAGACTGAGCGTGTCAGGCTAACCCACGTCTTTGTCTCTTCAGATAAACTGTGGTACTGTCGCTTGTCGCCCAATCACAAAATGCTTCACTACGGCGATGTGGAGGAAGACACGGAAAATCCACCAATAGAAACACTGCAGGAGAAGAGTGAGTTCAGTTTTTCTACACCAAATGGCTCGAGCCATATTCATGCTCAGGTTTATCCATTAAAATTAAATTGTGAGAAATTGTCATGTGTGAAATTCCAGTTTATTATGCTCATTGATTAATCATCAAGCATCAGTGCCCAACAAACCCTGATACAAAGTGCAGAACAGTGCAGCAGTTTTTATTAGTTATTTATTCGTTTTATTTATTATTTTATTTATATTTTTATATATATATATATATATATATATATATATATATATATATTTATTTATTTTTTTTATTTATTAGTTTTATTTACACAGCAACAGTCGCCTCAAGGCGCTTTATATTGTAAGGTAGACCCTACAGTAATACAGAGGAAAACCCAACAGTCTTTTTTTGGTGACAGTGGGAAGGAAAAACTTCCTTTTAACAGGAAGAATCCTCGGGGAGGGGCGGGGCCACCTGCAGCTACCGCTTGGCACTGACAACCCTTTGTTATTCAAAACAGAAGAAGGAGCTAATATGACTCCGACAGATAGTTTTTATTGACATTATATTTAATTGTCTGAAGTATATTAACCACATGTGTGTTCTGATGCTTCCTCTTCAGTTCCAGTCGCAGATATCAAAGGCTTGCTGACGGGTAAAGACTGTCCTCACATGAAGGAGAACAAAGGCAAACAGAATAAGGTCAGCTGTTTCACCTTCTCAGTACCACGGTGACCACCTCCCGCTGTCGGTGGTGTGGACAGTCAAGGGAGAAATATGGAGAGAAACTAAACATGACTTGTCCATCGATGGGCTCACTCAGGGTATCTGGGGTCACGCTGGGGCGTTCCCAGGCCAGGTGAGAGGTGTGGTCTCTCCAGCGTGAAGTCCTCACCAAGCACACTGGGACGTCTCTGCTGCTCTCGAGCTTCTTTCTGTTTAACAATAATTCTTGTTACTGGTAATGATTGATAATAAGTGTGGACGCTGTCTCACTGAGCTTTCTCTGTAGGAGGTCCTCGACCTGGCGTTCAGCATCACGTACGACGTAGAGGAGTACAGCCTGAACTTCATCGCCCCGTCCAGAACCGACGTGAGTCTAAATGCTGCTCCGTCACCTCCTTCAGTTTCTTTGTGATATACAGAAACCAAATCTAACCAGCTTCCACTACGTCTTCAGTTCTGCCTGTGGACGGACGGACTGAGCGTGCTCCTCGGCCGGGAGATGAGCAGCGAATCGATGCGGAGTGAGCTGGAGATCCTCCTGTCTATGGAGATTAAGCTCCGCCTCCTAGATCTGGAGAACGTTCCCATACCCGACAACGCTCCGGTCGTTCCCAAACCTCCGAGCAACTTCAACTTCTGCTACGACTTCAGCCAGACGGAACAATGAGCGTGTGACTGTGTAAATACGTGTGTGTGAAACGAGACGTTTGTGTGGGCGGAGCTATGTGCACGCGCTCGTCATCGTAATCACAGATTTATAACTTTGACGCTTGAGTTTTCTTATTTTAAACATCCAAGTGAAACGAGTGAAGCACGTCTGCACTGAAAGCTTCACACAGGTACTGAGCAAAATGTAATTCAATACTTTTTAATATAACCACTCAAGTAATGGTACTTTACACTTGTTTTACAATCATTTTATATTTTTGAATTCTCTAAATGTGTGTGAGGAAGACTCGCGTGGAAAGGCTTTGTTAAAGAGGGCATTAACTACAACACGGTACGTCATTTATTCTGCAGCAAAGACACACAGCAGGTGTTCAGTGTTACACAGGACGCAGCTTCATGCACCTGCAGGCACTCGTCTTCATATGGACCTCAGCAGCTCTGCAGCAGAGATGCATTAAATGATTTTTAATCGTTGTTACAAACAGGCACATGTCCCTCTGTCACAATCACACGGTACATGCAGTGGATGACTTTTGGCTTTTTGGATCAAATTTCATTGTAACTTTAAAACTGATGCTTTTTGTCCACGGCTGGTTTTATAATGTGAGCGCTCAGTGGCGCCACCTGGAGGAGCTACTGGGGAACTGACAGCTTTCATTTTCAGTCTTTTCTGTAAGGGGGTTGATTTCAGCACAGCTGCTCCACACTGACACACTGACCTCTGACCTCTGTCCACGTTGAATCATGTGCTTTGATTTAATTCACATGAATAAAAACATTTGATTTATACAGCAAAAAAACAAACTTTGGTTTATTTATAAAAGACACCTTTGCACACTTTGGTCCATGATGAGTACAACAGCGTCCACAGTGGAAATGAAACTCGCTCGTTTTGGCATGATGCTCCCTTTCCAAGAACATCTGACACTCGATCATATTTAAAATCAACTTTTTTGAAAAGCAATTAGTGATTAAAACCTGATTTACTTTGTTTTAATCTAAAAGATGAAGTTGGGGAAACGTTTTCACTCCACAGCATCAAAGTGTCCCGTCCTACATCCTGCTTTTAACAACATCACAAACAAGCAAAGACTGCCAGCATTAAAACAAAGGAAATGGAGCGTCGCTGGCATCGGTCTACAACAATCTCTATAATCAACATGTTCTACGTCTGTGACAGCAGTATTTCATTTAAAAGCACCTCAAAGAATTTAAATATAAAGATCAAGTTTTCCGAACAGTAAATACATGAAATACTGACGACTTTCTTCCTCCTGTGGTGCTTCGAAACCTTTAAAAATAACATTTGGTCCAAACTGGTGATTCCTACTCCACACAAAGGAGCAGATATTTACTCAAGAGATGACATAATGAGGTCCTGCTGTAAACTTTAAAGTATTTTTCCTCTCTTGCACAAAATATTGACATGTGCAGGCTGAGAGCAGACTACGGTCAGCAGGTTTTCTTCTTCACGTCCCAGCAGCCTCTCAGGATGTTCACTCAGCCTGTCAGAGGCTTAGGCTAAGATCAGCCCCACCTTTGAATTTGTAGTGGAGATTCTCCAGGAAGGGCAGCTGTGTCTGGAGGAAGTCCACCGCTGCTACGGAGATGTTGTTGCACCTGGAGATGTCGAGCGTCCTCAGACGTTTGCAGTGCTGCACCAGGAGGAGCAGGGATCTGCGGGGTTTGGAGAGCAAACAGCGTAAGAATTTGATGACTTTCCGATGAGCTGCAGCTACTTGTGTGTGCTAATCACCTGTCGGTGATGTTGTTACAGCAGGAGAGGTAGAGATGTTGCAGTCTGGGGAGGTAGGGCGCCGCCTGCGCCACGCCACGGTCGCTGATACCTGGGCAGTGGCTGAGCACGAGACTAGTGAGACTGCGGCAGTGACGCGCCGTCGACACTAAGCTGTCGTCTGTGATCTCCGGCAGCATGGAGAGAGACAGATGGTGGAGATCTGGGAAACGCATCACCTGAGAGACGAGAACTTTTCAAATATTTTGCATTGCAAACTGAAACCTCCCGCTGCCCGTCCTCCTCCTACCTGAGTGATGCTGCTGTCCGTCAGTTTGGAGCAGGCAGAGAGGTCCAGTTCCTGCAGCCTGCTGAGAGCTAGAAGAGAAGCTCCAGCCTGCTGTCTGAACTGCTCCAGGTCATTCGGAGTCACCAGCTTGGGTCGCTCCTCGAAAGGCAAGCGAGGAGGCTTGAAGAAGCCCATGTTGCCAAAAGTGCGGGTGAACCTGGGCCCCTTGTCTCCCTGTTAGAGCGAATTATTATAACAAGCACACGTGCTCAGAGCAGAACATCGACACAAAGCTGGGATTCTCACCGTCTCCTCGTCAGGCTCACATTTGGCTCTTTGCACCATTCCCAGCAGACCCCAGTCTGTCACTTCTTTACACCAGCCGAGCCGCAGCACCACCAGCTTCTGCAGGTAGGTGGCGACGGCGCACACAGACAGGTCCGTCACATTACTGCAGGAAGTCAGGTCGAGCTCGCAGAGAGTGTCCCCGAGCAGCCGGGCGAGAAAGAAAACTGCAGGATCCTAAAAGAAAGGCAGGAAGTTACGATTTTTCTGTTTTAAAGCGAATGAAGCGACGCGGACAATGACCGACCCTGATGTAGGTGCAGCTCCTGAGGTTGAGCGTCTCTAGCTGTCGTCTGGCAGCATCGGATCCCTTTAAGCCTTTCACCATCTCTGTGCCGTTGATGTGCAGACACTCAGAGAGGTCCAGAGAGCGCAGGGAGGGCAGCAACAGCAGGTCCGACAGGCCTGTGGGTAACACGATGTTAATCACAGAGGCAGCGTGAGGAGCTGCGAGCGTGAAGAACCGAACATAATAAACTTGCAGTTCTATTCAAATAGAAAAATGCTGATTATTTCATTTGTTTCCCCCTTAAAGCTGCTGCTTTTAGTTTGTTCCATCATCGTGATTACGGTCACTCCAACGATAATATCAAATATAAAAATGATCACATGTTAAATACACAAGAACGTGCACGGGGGGGGAACCTTTTTCTGTGATCCTCCAGTCCTGCGACAGCGAGAGGTGCGTCAGTGACTTCAGACCTCGCGCTATGGCCTCCACAGACCTGCTGGTCAGCTCCGTGCAGCCGCTGATGTCCAGTTTGAGGAGGCTCGGCTGGTGCGTCACCAGAACTTCCACTGAGTAGTTGGTCAGCTCCTTACAGCCGTGCAGGATCAGCTCCTCTAAAGACAAACCCTGAACCTGCAACACAGAGCGACAGCTCTCAGTGGACGGATTCTTAGTGACGCTGAAACTTGTGCCGACATCCGACCTGTGCAACGGTGCGCAGCGACTCAGGGGTGATGGATGTTCTGCTGAGGTCCAGAGCTACGAGGGTGGATTTCTGCTCCATCAACAACCTCCTCAAGTTCCTAAGCGACAGCAGAGCTGAAGAGTCCTCGACGGCCCCCACCGGGCACCCTCGATACGGGTCAAACTCAAAAGCAATATGGCAGCCAGCCAGCGAGAGCCGACGGAGACGCGGCGTGCATCCGGTCAGCCGGTTGAAGGTGAGGTCAGACAGGTAGCGCAAGTCAGACAGGTCCAGCTCTTCCAGACCGCACAGTGCTGACCGCACCTGGAAGCAGATTATGATTGCTCATTTTTATGACACCATAAAAAAATTTATTGTTCAGATTTCTTATTGCCCGTCTCCACCCACCTGCAGTCTGTGCTCCTCCCTGGAGAGGAACGCTCCAGACATGAAGAGGCTGTCCAGACCTCTGAGGTCCAACCTGCGGAGGGAGGAAAGCCGAGGGAGCAGGCCCAGCAGGGAAGCCTCTGTTATGCTGCTTCCAGGCAGGGCCAGGCTCTCCAGTTTAGGGCCCAGGCAAAGGCCCACCTGAGGAGGAGGCAACACAAAACAGGAAGGTTAGCAAAGGTGCTGCAGCTGCTATTTCAGTCAGTGGGAAACAGGAGAGTGGGCTCCCACGTCAGTCTTGGCAAAAAGCATTTTAATCTAAATGAGACTTTTATGTGAATTAACAAGAACAATTATAACATCTGCCATAAAAATGATTTTTTATTATCACCTAAAGCTTAAAATCCACACGCTGCTCTGACACCAACACAGGTGGACTAAACTTGGTCCTTATCTTCGTGTGATAATCCAGCGTTCACACACACAGATGTACATGATTGTGATAAGCATGAATTATTAAGTAATGACCACAGCTGCTCTGAACTTTGGACCGTGGCGTTTATTTATGGCGTGTCACATGTTTATCCTTGTGACAGGAAATTAAAATAATAAGGCTGTGACATATATAAATGTTAAAACAATGCTAGTGTTTTTCTAAGATGACTAGAGTCCAGACAAATCCACTGTAAAAAAGAAAAAGTTTCCATTGCCTGGAGGTGTGTGAATTATGTGAGCCTACCAGGAAGCTATGATTGCTTCTTTGTGGGTTTGTCATCACATGACGTCAGGAATAGAGTTTCACAGAAGGAGCAATGGATGCTGAGACATTTTATATTAAACACAACAACACAAAACCACCTGGACCCCTAACATGTGTCAGACAGGAGCTGTTTAACTCGTCAGAGTACTGCACCTCCAGCAGCAGCGACCTGGAGATGCTGAAGCCGTCGAGCTGGCTGATTATCAGGCTGCAGCGGGGCTTTCGGCCCAGACCCCTGATGAGCTCCAGGGACGAGGCCGAAGCCGGGAAGCGGAAGGTGATGTTCCTCTGCAATTTGAAAAAAACAAAGTTAAAATGTGCAGCCACCTTTCAATTCATCGTCTCTGTTGTGGTCTGGGGGGAATGACCTGAAAGCGGGGGTCCTGGCTGGCGCTGTACCAGCTACGGCAGACCAGCGACGCTTCCTTCCTGTCTGAAGCGTGGAGAAAACTCAGGATGTAAACTACGACCTGCGGATTGAGACAGAAATGCTGGATTAGATTAAACATCCGCGAAGAGATCGATCCGAGCTAGGCTCACCTGAGAGCGCACTGTTCGACAGGTACAGTTGGTCATGCGCAGTGGCTGACTGCCATTAGATCCTGTTACTGTAGCTCACGAGCACTGGGTTTGTATTGGAGGAAAAATGCACTCACCTCCACGGGCAGCCCAGGAGTTTCCACTGCGTCCTCCTCATCGCTGTCCCCCATCGTCAGGACCATCTCCAGTGACTCAGCTAGCCAAACAGCAGCTATCGTGAACTAAGTTTAGCCTTTAAGCTAATGCGTCCACAGCACCGAGAAACGGTGTCCGTGAACTAATAATTACAGCTACAGGTTTCCTTTCATTGCACGCTCATTAAAAGCTGCGTTACCTGCTGTCGTTCCCCTGAAAGCCCCGTTACGTTAGGCTCTGCGCACGCTCAGTCTCTTCAGGTGCGATCAGCTGACGGCAGAGGAGGCGCCGATGACGTCAGGGGGCGGGGCGCTGTGTTTTTTTTCCAGCACGCTCGGTACCGGCGTAGCTTTGATCTGTTTTGTTTTTGACGCTTTGACCTAAATGTACGGAAAATGTGCTGTTTGCCCCACACAGACGATGGTGCGGCCCAGGAGAAGCGGTCAGCTGTTAGATCCGAATCAGAAAGGCTTTTATTGCCAAATGCTGAGCAGGTTTACAACAGTAGGAAATTGTTTCGGTACTTAGTGCAAAACAAGTAAGACTACACTTAAATAAACATAAAAATAAAAGTTAAAAGTGCAAAGCGGATCGATATATGCATGAATGCAGGTGATGATCAGTGCAAAAACGGGACAGATATGACTGTGGGTCAAATACTAAACATCCGCAGTGAAAGTTAACGTTTGGAAAATCTTGCAAAAACATTTAAAATGACTTCATGCAGAAAAATCTCCCCTGTATGAGAAGACTGCAACTTAACTGTGGGGACTGGCTGTTAAGAATTAATTAACCCACGTATTGACCTGCAGAAAAGAATATTAACTAGATTTATCATTCAAGCCCCTTTCCCCCCAACAAATACTACAAACCTCCAGTTTAATATCAGTAAAGTTAAAATATGTTGGAACAAACACCAGGAAGTAAAAATGTCAAATTTGTTCTTGATTTGAACTGGAGTGAACCAAGAACCAGATCCTGGTCTGTGGTTACTGTTTCAACCACCAGAACTAACTGGTTTCACATCCTGTTGTTTCCTGTTTAGTTTCGGTTTGTTTTTTCTTTTCAGGATATTTTTTTTTCTTTTTACCTTTATGACAAGTCAAAGACAAGAACAGATGCTAAAATATGACGAAAACTCATTTATTTCAATAAAATTTACTCGAAAAAACAGGCCTTTGTCGATGATTCCTTTCTATGGTCTGACGGTACGGATCACTGGTTTGTGGCTACAGTTAGTACATCTATACAAAAGTACTGCTGTGCGATTATATTAAGCATTTACAGCACAAGTGAAGCATTTTGCATTTCTACAGTTATTGTACTCTCGTGACAACACAAACAGCACAGTGACTTAAAATTAAACTGTGAGAGCTAAATAAATACAAAAACAGATATATTTACATTATTGTACAAAAAAGAAAACATAAAAAGATCCACCGTAGTGAGGTTAATTCAATCAGTAGGCTAGTTCTTAGTACATAGTAATAAACTGTTTGCTTTACAATTACATATGTATCAATGTGTAAAATATGCTGTTGCAGTGTGTGAATGTGAGAGTGAATGAATAGTGGCATTGTAAAGCGCTATATAAATGCAATCCATTATTATTATTATTATGAAGTTAGGAGATGTTGCTACAACCTTACCCAGTATCTTTGTTCAAAACAAAACGTACACCAACACAACACAGAGTCAGACATGTAAGGCAATCGTACTTTCAAGGTTACAAAAAGAATCCGTAAACATTCAGGAAACAACAACAGCAAAAACATTTTCTTCTTTTCCTGTTTCACAGAAAGACAACAAGTTCAATCCTGCAGAATTTACTCAGGTAAACTCAGTGCAGACGATGAAAATGGGCCAGAATCGTGGGACTGATAGTTTCCTGTTACGTTAGATGAGCTATAAAACTTAACTAGTACAATGTGTTAAATGCATTAGGCTATAATTATAGATATAATTATTTAACGATCATTCAAACTATTATTGAGACCCTCCCTGAGCCTGGTTCTGCCGGAGGTTTCTTCCTGTTAAAGGGGAGTTTTTCCTTCCCACTGTCACCAAAGTGCTGCTCATAGGGGGAAATCTGATTACTGAGGTTTTCTCTCTGATATCATCGAGTCTTTCCCATAAAGTCTAAAGCGCCTTGAGGCAGCAGCTTTGGCGCTATACAATAGAAAATACATTTAAATAAATAGAAAGTAATCACGACTTCTTTTCTTTCCTCTTCCTGTTTCCTTCATCATCACTGATTGGCTCCTCTGTGACTGTGTCACTGTGGCACTCAGAGGGTGACTGAGGCGTCGCAGAGTACCGACACCGGGAAGCAGAGCGAAATGTGGGAGAGCCGGCAGACAAGGGTGACGGCGTGTCCACTTCCCTGTCAGGTTCCAAGCTGGAGGCGGGGGATGGAGGCGGGAGGGGGGAGGAGATGGACGGCTGAGAAGGGAAGAGGAGAGTAAATAAATCTTCTATTCAGAGTAGATGATTTGCTGGGTTAGCTCAGGGTTTGATCATGTTTACCTGTAAGGAGATGCTGGACTTGTTCGTCTTCTCTTTGACTTTTGCCAAAGCGCCTTTAAGTCCCGACGATCTCTCCGTCATCTCAAGAGCTGCTTTCAACAGTTTGGGCGTCTCTGCCCTGACAGGAGCTGCTGGTACCAGCGGGGGGTCCTTAGCCTCGTCTTTAGGTTCAGGTTTCTTTCCTTTGTTAAGCATCTTCCTGTTTGAGACAAGGATAATCCGGCTAACGACAACTGTAAGTAGTCATACCTTCCTGGGAAAGCAAAATGTTTTAGAGGTTTTCCAGTCTGGTTTTAAACCCTTTCATAACACTGAATCAGCCCTTTTAAAGGTTTTCTATGACATATTTTTAGCGACTGATGCTGGGGATCCTTTTCCTCTCTCCTTTGGAGCACTGGGTGGGCATTAGGGGCACAGCACTCCCCTCTTGTGTGGTGTCCCACAGGGCTCAATTCTAGGCCCCCTCCTCTTTTCTTTATATCTGCTTCCTCTTGGTTCTGTACTGAGAAAGCACAGCATTGCTTTCCACTTGTATGCTGATGACTGTCAGATCTATGTCCCTCTAAAGAAAAAAGGCAGATTCGACGCAGCCCAGTATGTTAAACCAGCCGTCACAAACCTGGGGGTCAAAGCGGACGGTGACCTGAGGTTTGACAGTCAGATTAAGGCAGTGGTCAAATCTAGCTTCTTTCAGCTGAGGCTAACATAAAGCCAGTTCTTTCACAGCAGCACTTTGAGACAGTGATCCGCGCCTTTGTTAGCGGTCGGCTGGATTCCTGTAATAAAATTATTTTAAAGCTCTCCATGGCCTTGCCCCATCTTATCTCTCTGAGCTAAGATGTTGTTTTCTTGCTTGTTTTCTTTTATTATAGGGCTGTTTTAATTTTTATGTATTATGTGTTTTATATATTTATTAATTTTTGCTGTTTTCTGTTATTCTTTTGTTTTTAACTGATTTTCTGTACACCTGTGCTGGGTGTTTTAAAATGCTTTTGGATTGGATTCATAGCTACTTGAACTGATGATGGGTGGCCGACAGCACCGAAGCGTTTGATGAGCTGGCAGTGAGGGGAAATCACACAGTACAGATACAGGAAAATATTATTTCTATTCATATTCCACCTGGCTTTCCTGCGCAGCAGTTTCTTGGACTCTGGATAGTGGACCAGGATCTCATTCAGGTCTTTTTTGTCCAGGATGAATAGATTGGCAAAGCCATGAGCAATCACATTGGCTGTGCGCCTGTTACCACCGCCGACTGCAAGCAAGCTACCAAACAAAGAGCACTGTGGTTAAAAACAGCATTATTTAAAAGAAAGTTGCATTTTTACATTTCAGGAAAGAGGAATTTCTCTGTAAGTGTAACTGTTTGATTTGATGTATAAAAATGGTTCTGGGACCTTGGAGTGTGACCATCACTGTTTTTTGGCTCTATGCTTGTTTGCACGTGTGAAAACATTTTGTTTTACCTTTACTCTTAATTGTGCTCCATGTCTTTACCTGATTTCTCCAAACACTGATCCTGCTCTAAGAGTGACAAAGACAGTCTTCCCATCTGGGCCTCCGACCACCTGCACCTCTCCAGCCTTTATGATATACATCTCCCGACCCACCTCGCCCTTAGACAAGTGAAATACCCGAGCCAGCTGATTAGACAGAGCTATTTGACATTATTTATACACCAGAACATGGAGAAATAAGCACATGTACCTTTTTGCAGACATAATCCCCCGGGAGGTAGACGACCGAGCGCAGGCTTTTTAGCATGTCGAAAATCATCTGTCTGTCACAACCCTGTCAGGAGGGAGAGCCACAATAAAACAACCTCGGCGTCACTTCTCCAGATGCATAAAAGTATTTTAAAAAGTGAGATTAAGTGAAACCAGTATGTTCTACATTTTGTATTTCTAATTCCTACCTGAAAAAGAGGGACTTTGCTCACAATGGAGTAGCTGACATCGATCGCTATGTCCAGACGCATTTTATCTGGCAGCTGATTCAGCAGCTCCTGCTCGTCTGGACGGTAAAGGAAGAAGCAAAGGGTCAGGTGTGACGGAAACATCGGATGCGTAAGATGAATGCAAATATATCACGTCCTCCTCACCCAGCATGCCTTGTGATTGCCACGTATAGTTATACCAGGTTTTGACCCGGTTCTGGACGTCTCTCGGGATGCGGTAGGAGGACATGTATTTGATAGTGCTGTCCATGCAGCTGCGGTAGTACGTTTGACTTGCTGTAGCTGCACCGACAACATCTCGCATCTGACAGACGAATGAGCAAAATGAGGATTATTAGTGTCCCGAAACAATCACAAGCTTTTAATGTTACACACGTTTGCCCCCTTTCTGATTTCTTTTTCGATATTTGTCACATTTAAATGTTTCAGACCATCACACTGCCACCACCACTGTGGACTGTTTGTATGATGCTGTGTTAGTCCCGTCCACACAATATTTCCCCAAAGTCTTGACAATCATCCAGACTTTTTTTCACTCCTTTGGAAGCTTCACACGTTACGTCCTGGTCTAGGAGTACAGGAGCGCCACATAAGGGTTAAAAGGAGAGTGACCCCGGCCCGGTCCCCAAAGCCATATCCAGAAGCCAATTTACAGGTTAAGGTGGTTTTATTGTTACCAAAAACCGAAAGCTTTAACTCCGGGGTGAACAAAGGCCAAAACAACAAACAGAACAAGCTATTCCAAAAAGGGAGGTGCTAGCAAACACAAGACAAGCGCTACTGCTAACTCCCTAACTGAATAAACAAGAGAAGGAAGGCAGTCCACGTCTTCTGCTTCAGAGCCTATTTATAAGTGAAAGCATCTAAACACTGTATACAAAACTTAGCAATTCTCCGAAGTCACACACGGAAGTTTATCTCAGATAAAGGTTTGGAGGACGGCTCTGCTGCTGTCAGGGGTAACAACTGCTGGAGAGGGTTTTTAAAACAGCCACTTGATGATGGAACCAATCAGCAGCTGCCAGCTCTCCAATCAGGAAGGACCTGCAGAGACTCTTAAAGGCACAGGACACACAGAACAAAATCCAGCCAACGTGATCCAAAATATGGCCACAGTGTTGGTCAAGTTACTTGAAAAAAGTAATCAGTAACTAATTACTGATTACTTCCCCAAAAAGTAATCCCGTTACTTTACTGATTACTTATTTTCAAAAGTAATTAATTACTTAGTTACTTAGTTACTTTTTAAAAACACGATTTACAACCTGAATAGGTGATAAAGTGATAGATCTTTCAGCCCAATATTCTTTTTCTGCATAATCCATCATACAAAATGTAATCAAATGGAAAAGTCTCTTTTTAAAACTTGTTTTATTAGTTTTAATCTTTTAACTTTATGCATCAAGCAAAAATTTAATTATCTGCAACATTCTCTGACTGGAAGAAATTAGTTTAACATTTAAACCTATTTTCTGCACATTCCAGCACATAAAATAAAATATTTTGTGTGTTTACACTCAGTCTTTCAAATAGATGCAAGTAAAACACAGCAGAAAATAAATAAAGTCAAAGACTAGCGGTCCTGTTGCTCTATTTTCACCTGTAAAGCAGGAGTGGGGTAGGCGGAGGGTTACCCTGGTGCAGGTGTGCAGCGGTCAGTGGAAGAATCCGCGAGTTTCTCTGTGAGTTTCCCATTACGTCGTAGCTACTCGGTGCTTGTTTGGAAGTTTAGGGGTTTTTTCGCTGTAAAAAGAAGTTTTCTTCCCACGCACAACGGACACTAATGTT
This sequence comes from Neolamprologus multifasciatus, assembly GCF_963576455.1. NCBI lineage: Eukaryota > Metazoa > Chordata > Actinopteri > Cichliformes > Cichlidae > Neolamprologus > Neolamprologus multifasciatus. The sequence continues at coordinate 66,258,347 of NC_140445.1, forward strand.
TTTGTCACTTTTTATGGAATCAAACTCAAAGTAAGGTCAGTACTTCCACGCTTTAAACGCTGCACGCTCATACTCTCTCTGCACTCGATATATGATCCATTGTTGATCTGCACACAGCTGTTGTCACGAACGTCGCACTCGCTTACGTCACTGTCATGAGACATTCTCGCAAAAAAATAACGGTTTTAGTAACGCAGTAACGCAGCGTTCCTACGGGAAAGTAACGGTAATCTAATTACAGTTTTTGCAACAGTAATCCCTTACTTTGCAGGGCCATAACACACCATAGTTTCCAGTCTCTTTAACGCTGGAGTCCCAAAACCTTAGAAATGCGCTGTAACTCTTTCCAGACTGACTTTCTTCATGTTTGTTTACATCGTGCAGGGATGAGCTGCTTTCTGTTAGCGGACTTCACTTTGTCAGACATGTTCCAGTGTCGGCCTTGTGCGTTAGTGAAACTGAACTCAACTGTCCAAAAAACGTGATCAGTCGCAGTTAATTCATCATTTAACCAACAGGTCAAATACTTTTTCACACAGGTGCAGGTAGATGTTGGCTTTGTTTTCATCATTTAAAAACTGTATTTTATACTTACTCAGGTTATCGTTGTGTAAAATTAAAATCTGTTTGATGATCTGAAACATTTAAGTGTGAGAAAAATATTTAAAAAAGAAATCATGAAGGTGGGCAAAGACTTTTTTGTGCGCCTACCTGTCCAATCATGATTGAGAAAGCAAAGACTCCGATAAAGTAGTTGATGAGTTGGAAGATGGTCTCAGACAGGGTGGTGGGATCTGGCAGACCCCCAATGGTAATCAGGGTCTTCACTGCGAAGTAGTAACAGCGAATGTAACTGAGAAGAGAAACACTCTGTTCTTATCTTCAAAGCAGTCATTTGGTTAAAAGACACATGGCCACTACTAAAAACAACCCACCAACCTGTTGCCCTCGCCATTGTACACCCACTGAGTCAGTCCCAGTCCTATGAAGTCAGAGATCGAGTAGTAGAGACAGGCATTAAAGTGCAGACAGTAAAGAAGATAGGTGGTGGTACGAATCACCCTAAGAGACGGAAAACACAGGAAAACACATGAAACGCACATCTGACAGCAGATTGTTCACCTGTGACTCGGTAGCTTTGTATGTCTCTTAAAACTTTATTTCAAAAAGGAAACGAGGACAATACAGTCACAATTTTTTCCTGCCACTCGAGTGCTAACATATCAGGACACGACCAGCAGTGTGACGCTGACCTGTAGATATAGGCTTTGGTCAAGATGGCCTCCAGACGCTCGTTGAACTCAAAGAAGGACTTGATCTGCAGATATGGAAGGAAAATATTTGTAGAGCTCAGTATTTGAAACTGTAAATGACTGATTCCTAAAACTAAAGGTGATGTAGAGCCCAGGAAATGAGCGAGCAGCGAGATTGTTGGAGGAAACGTTGGGTGTGTGGTGTCAGGGTTTCACCTTCAGCAGCCGTGGTAAGCGGAGCAGAGGGTTGATGCCAGTTTTAAAATAGAAGAGCTCAAGGGGAACAAGGCTGACCACATCAAACTGAAAACAAGAGGATCTCACTTTACTGATTCTACCCTTTAAATGCAAAGAAAACACGACCTTTGACATGTACCTCACTTTCTTAATGTTTTACCTTAAAACGTTTGGTTTTCATGTAATTCTTCCTCATCTCCTTTGGGTCACACTGTAACAAAAGCAAAATGTGCACAATTATACTCTTAAACTACAACAAGTGTCCATGTTACTCCTTTGACCCACTCACCACTATGTCCCCTCCACGCACAAACTGCAGGCGCGGCTGAAAAACAGCGATGTCCAGGATGTAGATGAGGTCACACAGGTAGTCGGTTAACAGCCAGTAGTAAATGTTGTCCGGGGTTTGATAGGGGAAGGCCCAGCGCACCGGGATGAACCACACGTTCCAGTTCCAGGCCAGAGACACCAAAAACATCCACAGCACGTACATCAGGTCTGACAAGAGGAAGAAATCAGGGAATTAAGTGAGTGGACGGTTCACAGAGGTCAGAGTGTAACTAAGAAAGCATCAGCTGCCACCAACAAGATCCAAGTGCTACTAAAGAAAACATGCAAAAGAATAAGAAAAGATAAAGTCTCACAAAGAAAAGTAAATGGTCGATGATTGCAACACGGGTTTCTGTAAAACAGGACAATGCAGTCGTTTGACCGTTTCAAAGCCTCACATGATGTCATGTTTCTCGTGTTCTTTTCCTTTAAAGATAAGAATCAAAGCTCTTGATAAGTGTGTGGGGTTGTTTCTCAGAAATATCTGGTCTGATTTGTGTGGCTTAGCCTGTGGGTGTGTGTGAGGTATGATTCCAGTAACTGTCCAGCACAACACTGAAGGCGGCAGACGGTGACGCATTCGCTGGGTTCTCACTGGTGAAAGGGTCGATGCTGGCGGGGAAGCGGAATCGCACACAGGCTCGTATCCACCGAGGTGTTTTCACCTTGCAGCAACGGCCAGGCTCCTCCTCCTCCGTCCCGCTCTCTCCTCCTCCTCCTCCTCCTCCTGACGGACCTGCTTGCGTCTCATTCTCATCTGGCGGCTGAGCTCCAGCAGCAGGCTGAGGAGCTGGAGGCTGAGGAGGAGCTGGAGGAAGGAAGGAAAGAAAACAGTGCCTTAAAGATAAGATTCAGCAAAGCTTTATTACCTTCTTAGCATTTGGTAGACATTTATATAAAAATCGGTTACTGGAACAAATAAAGTGTTAAAGGTTTATCCATCTGTAAGCAGACCACAGGACACTGCAGCTGTTTACAGGGTGCCACAGACGACATGTTGGACAGTTAAAAGTGACACAAAGTGTCAGTTTTTTGTTACACTGACCAGCGTCTCACTGGTGCTATAATAACAGATGCTAAATGTAACAAGAAGCTGTCGTGACAACAAAAGAGAAAAACGTGATCGGCCTGTTGTCAGAGGTGTTTGTGGCGCACGTGTGCACACAGACCTTGGTTTGGTTTTATTAGGATCCCATTGGCTGCAACATTTTAGCAGCTTCCTGGGGTCACACATCTTTATACACGGACATTTCTCTATAAAACAAACCTCCTTGCTAAAAACAAAGCACTGATTTATCTGTTTGTCTTGAAGACTGTGACCTACAGGAAGCTACTTTGGGAAGCGCTTAACTACAGAGTGAAACTGAGGCATTCACTGAATGAGCGACACTGTGGGTAAAACTCTGTGGGTGGCAGAAGCTGCTCACCTGTGTGTGACAGTCACTGGGCAGTTTTATGTAATTTTATCAGTCTTGTGTTTGAGTGGCAGCTTTCATGGCCGTGCGAGGCTCGAGACTCTTTGTACCTGGAAGTGAAGTGCACCGTAACACACACACTGAAATGTGCCGGCAAATCTTTTTGACTTCTTTTGTTTCTGTGTGAGACTCACAGGTGATGATGCTGTCTTCATCCGAGCTGTCTGGGTCGATGAGTTTCTCCTTGGCCTTCTCCGTTCTCTCCTTAAACATCCTGACGAGCTCCTGAAGCCTCTCGTTGACCACCGTGCTGGTCTGACTGGCAGAAGATGCTGGACGTTCTTTCAGACTTGGACACAGAGACATGAATTTATTTAGACGATGCTGATTTTTCTTATTGTAAATGTCACTTATTTATCTCGGTGTGTGCACGCTCACACGTCGTCTGTGCTGTGCAGGCTGGACTGGCTGGGCCAGGCTCTGACGGGCATGTTTGCCTCTTCATCGTCATCCTCACTTTCAGAATGAAGCCTCCTGCTGTCAAAGTCAGGCAGACTTAGTCACATTATTCTCTTTATTTCACACAGTAAAAGCTAACATCACTGCAGATTATGGTCAAAACAATGACAAAAGAAGTAAGAAAAGCTGCATGCAGCTATCCATGTTAATGACTGAAAATAGAAATGATGACTGAATAAATAAGTGAGCCTCAGATGGGAAAGTGCACGGACCAATAAGGATCAGATATCTTACATCTTTGTCCAGACGCTCCTGCGATTCCTTCCACTGCTGTCAAACAGAAGAACGGAGTTAATCCAGGACACAGATGAGGAAGTCTAAATCACTCGCAGTGATGTGACCGGCAGGTGACACAGTGACGAAGCAAGCGCAGGATTGTGATGCATTTGTTTATTGACTTCTGCTACGTTATGAAAACAACCAAAAGCACAAAGCCGTGCAAAAGTAGAAACAGAACCATCACACTTTACAACAGAACATCACAAGACACAGCAACACAAAACAGGAAGCACTCTTTCCAAATGGCTCATAAAACAAACTGTTTTCTGTGTTCTGCATAAACTGTACGTGCCGGTTTCCTCGTGTGCGTAGTTTTTTTGGCAGCTTTCAGAGTTTTTGCGTGCAGAAAGGATAGGACATGTTTCTGAGTGCACGCACATCGTTCTGCAGGACACTAAAATACAGACAAAAGCAGCAGCAGTGACTCTGGAAAGACTGCAGAGCAACAAGATGGACAGTAGGGGGCAGTAGGGTGAATCACAGAAAGCATAACAGACTGTAGGAAGTGTGAAGCATTTCACTCCAAAATGGAAAATGTAATAATAAAAGACATATGAGACAAACGCCTTTTATGATGAAACATTGCACAACTGCATTTCTAGTTTTTCTGCTACAAATATTTGGATGAAAATGCTTCACATGACAAAGAGAAGCTCGCACACAGATCATGTATCCCAGTGAGTCTACTTCTTATTTCTGTGTTATGACATATAATGGCAGGGTTGCATATATGCTACACAAATACATCTATAGTGTCATGGTGGAAGTGGTCACTGTTGGAAGAGCGTGCACAAATGCCCCAGGAGACAATTCAAACAGGATCCTTACTCTTTATCTCCTTTACTGTAGATGCAAAGCGTAAGGAGAGAGAAAAGGGTTAAAAATATTTAGTTGAGATGAACTGAGATCAAAACTTGAGTGCAAAATGTTAAATGTAACACACACTAGTCTGTTGACAACATACAACCAAAGCTGCATTTACAGACAGAGAAAACAACGATATTGATATTGTTCAGCATTAACGGTGCCCTCACAGACATGCTATGGGCACTAATCTGATTACAAGCTGCACAGCTGCTCTCCTCTTTAGGAGGACGCGGCATGGACAGCTTCTTATCTTCATCGTTTAGTGTATCTTACAAAAATAACATCTAACAACGTATTGTTAAATATTTAGTGTTTAATTAAATCTTACAGCGAGTTTTATAGAAGCAAGTCAGTTAAGAGCATAATTATTTTAGTTAGTGATCATACTAAAAATATGGATGTTTATGCAGTTTTATGCTGATTCAGTCTTCTGCTGTGAATTTGTAGAGCAGTGTTAATAGTGTAAACTAGGGCTGCCACGATTAGTCGACTATTAAAATCGTCCACGACTGATTTAATAGTCGACGCGTCGTTTGAAGCTTTGTAAGATCACAAAAGACGCAGGAATAAGTAGTAGGATTTAAGAGTGTAATAACGGACTGAAACAGAAGATGGCAGCACTGCATGAACAAGGATGCCAGCTGCCGGTAAACCCCGAAGAAGAAGAAGCTGTGTCCCAGAATTCATAGCGCAGCCCAGCTCAGTTTCCAACAATGGCGGCAGCTAGTTAGTTTTAATATTACTCTTATTATTCTTTCTGGGTCACAAAATAAACGTTTAACATATTTTCAGGCGAGAATGTAGCTGTGTAAACCTCAAATATCTGCTCAGTTTATCAAGACACCACATATTTTCAAAAGCGCTCCGACGTTTTCGGAGACGTCTGTTAGCCACTAGCTCGATAGCTAGCCGGGGGCTAGGCTAACTAGAGCCGTGAGAACACCGGACTCCCGGCAAATCGTTTACAAACCCACCGCCGTCTTTCGCTACTCAGGTTAAACATGATATATAAGTCACTTAGATAACTTAAAAATGTTATTGTTTGGCTTTTTTCAGTATTTTATTTATTCCTGAGTAAATCGGTTTGGCTGAGATTAAAGTTATAGTTTTTACACAGCTGAATAAACATCAAGCAGACAGCTGATTATCAGAAGTGTGAGATGCTCGAGAATTTACTCCGGTGTCCTGTTATATTTTAGATAGCAAGGAGTTTATTAAACTTCACCGAAACAATCTGCAAATTTCATTAAAATTTAATAAACTATCATCTTGTCTTTATTTTTAGTTAGCACAGACCTTAAACACTTAAAGCTGTAAGCTAATGATAGTTATATAAGAGCAGATGCTGCTGGTGCAATAAGCTGTACGTTTTACATCCAATGGATGATGATCTAATCGCAAAAATAATCGGTGACTAGTCGACTATCAAAATAATCGTTTGTGGCAGCCCTAGTGTAAACCATGTCAGTGGATGGTGGTGTTTATGAGGTCACAGTGTTTCACGTGCGGAGCCATCCATAATGGAAAAATGGAAAATGTTGCCACGTTAGTTTCCCAGCTCGTCACTCATTGTTGTGGCTGTGTAATGTTTCAGAATTTTTTAGGTAAATTAAATTGTCCCTCAAGCTTTTTGGCTTTGCCGAAACAATTGTAATGGCTGTAAGGAAACATCTCCCTCCAGCTGCTCATTGCGTCAACGCGACGTGCAGTTACATCCACGTCAGTTTATGCCGTAGGCTTTGCACCTATGGGACAGATTTAACACAGAAGTATAAATCCCCCGTTAGCTCACCTTTGACGACCTGAAGGGGTCACAGGAACAGTGAGGGTTGTAAGCTTTGGGTCCTGTGGGGTGAGGATTTGGGAGATTTGTTCCTCCCCTCCTCCTCCTCCTTTTGCTCCTCCTGCCCTCTTATGATCAGAGTCAACATCCTCTACATTAACAGCTGGGCGAAGGCTGATGTTGGAGCTCTCTGGAGAAATAGACATTTATTTTCATTTAGTCAAGGCCAACCGCATCACTGCAAACAGGCAACACTGATGCTGCAACGTAAACGTCACGTACTACTGAAAGCAATGCAAAAGACAAAGCAGGTCACAAGTATAAGCAGGAGCAGGGCAGGCTGGGAGAAAGGTCGATTTAGCGGGACCTACAGCGGGCTAATGACGCGGATTCACGCGTGAACTAGGCCACGTATAGACGCCCTGATAGTGAAGGACTAGTTTACTAATCTTGCAAGCGAAACAATCTGGTTAATCTGGCTCATGATTCACTGGCACACTTCTGTCAACAGTCATTTGACAGACTTCATCAAAGTGATGAAGAAAATAGATGGCGTCAGTATATTTCAATCCTTTGGAACACCTTAACTCTTTACCTTACCCGTCTATGAGCCCTCGCAAACTCGGGGTCAGAGGTGAGCTTATTCGAGGAACGACAAAGCAACACAAAAAGACACAAAAATCTACTTTAACAACACAAAGAGCTACTTTTTTACCCTGCACAGACTCTCGAGCTAAACATCTGAACTCAAGCATCCTTTACTGATGGTTCGTATTTGATTTAGTGTCAGATACCTGCCAGGTTGATTTTAGAGTCTGTCACATATGACGAGACATGCAGTATGACTGAGTTCAGGATGTACAGGGAGTGAGAGGACAGTGAACGCTACACTGATGTGGAGTCACCTGCAGGTCTTATTGCTGAGATGTCTGAGTCATCTTCAATGAAGAATGCTGGGTTAGATAGACCAGACAGCTGATGTGACAGGGGTCTGGGTTGCTTGGAAGGGGAGCTGACGATGGGTGGCAGGCGTGGATAGGATGGCACGTTGGGCAACTCGAGGATGCTGCCGTTAGGGGAGGAGGGAGAAGGGGATCGGGATCGCAGCTGTGGATGATGAGGAGGAGGGAGAGGGTCGTGTCGTACGAGCCGGCTCAGTTCTACATCTTGCTGACTGTTGTCTTGTTTCTGTTTTTGCTGTTGTTGTTGTTTCTTAGGCATCTTGAGGCATAAGGCTGTTGAGGTGGTTCCGAATGTTCGTGATATACTGCTGCGCCAAGCTCGGAAACCGGGAGAGCTTCTGCGGGACGTTCGAGAGGCTTTGGGAAATACCGGACAGACTAGGGCCCACTGAGACTTCCGAGCTTTGGGGCAAAAGCTCGGTGAAAGTCTGGGCGATATTTCGGGGAACTTGTGTGAGTCTGATCTGGGAGAGCTCTTGGCGTATCTCTGGGGGTAGGGTGGGTAAGTACTTGGTAAAGTCAGAGAGTTTAGGCACCGAAGGTATTTGGGGAGGAGTGATGCCGTTCTCTTTGAAGAATGCGTTGATGTTGTCGAGGCACTCGGAGGTGAAGGGAATGCGCATCAGGCAGCTCTTAAATGCATCACAGCTGACTGGAGCTACAGAGGAGAGAGGGCGACAGGCAGATACAGTAGGAGAAAGGCACTGTTGGCAATCAGACAGCAATGAAGCCAGTCGAGAATGACAATATCAGACTCTCCAGATGAACTCTGCAGTCACACTCAAGCAGTGAATGAATCTACTATTTAAAGTCCAAAGAGATGAACGAGCGTTACAGTCAGATAAGCAATCTGAGACTTTCCTGAAAGACAATAAGAAGACGGTACGTACCACCGCAGTCATCCCCAGTAGCTTCCTCCTCCTACAAAAACACACACACAACAGTTGGGAATCAGGTATCCGATGAACATTATTATCAGATTTCTTGATAGTAATTTAAAAAAAATCTTTTTAGCTGTACTGAGTCAGTCGGGCAGTTAGCTTTAGCATAACAGAGTCAAGAGTAACGCAGTGATACGGCGCGGGATGTCAAACATTACTTTTTCAGGAGCCTTGTCAGCGTTAGCAGTTTGACCGATGTCTTCGTTTTTCTGTGGCTGCTCAGTGATGGGCTCAGCTTCTGCAGGAGCTTCTGGGCTCTTGGTTTCTGCTTCTAGTGCTTGTTCTGGCCCAGAAATCTCCACTGGCTCGCTGCTCGGAGGCGGTGAGGTCGAGGCTTCCTTCTGCAGCTCTAAGATCCAATAAGCAGGGGTGTCAAACTCAAGTACACGGTGGGCCAAAATTCAAAACTGGAACAAAGTCGTGGGCTAACATTAATATTTATTGAAATATATTTATTCCTCCAGATATAAGAATGAATCTTTTCTTATGGACTCAAACAGGTTTTGCTGAAAAACTGAATATGGAACAAGCAAAGCTTAATACTGAACAATATATATATTAGCTGTATAATACCAGTAGGCCAGCTCTAATAGTAATTTGGTGTGGCTTCGCGGGACAAATGTAATTAGAGTTTGACACCTATGCAATACGGGTTTGAAATGAGTCATTCATTCGTCCTTTGATCGTACACACAGTCCTGCATTTGTAAATACTGTTCAGAAGAGTGTTGATGTTACTTAAACATGTCACGCTGAATGAGAGAAACTCCTCTTAATGATAAAAACATTTTTAATATATATTTGAACTGCATCTACCTGGCTCGTTGACGGCGGGCTCCTCAGTCTCAACTTTCTGCTCCTCCTGAGGAAGACTCTCGTTCTTCCTGCAGAACAGGACAAGAGAACGGGTTGTTGGGCGGCCCAGGAGCGAGAGGGAACACACAGCTGTCCTCTTATGGTGACACAAGTCACAGCTGGTGTTGTCGGATTCTTACAGTGTAATAAGTGCTGTTATTGTTAGCTGGACACATACTGCAGTTTAGGAGAGGCTCTCCTTTGTTTTAACGTTATGAGATTACAGTAAAATCACAGTTCATTCAATTATGACAGAGTTGGTTCCTACTATTTATTTTTATATTTCAGCAGGTTCCAACGTGACACACATAAACCAGGTTACAGTCATTTAAGCCGCTTTTTACTGGATATCAGAAATATTTGTTGTGGATGAAGAAACTTCAGCTTCTGTTTTCTCTCTTTGAGCACAAATTTACCGACTCTGTGACCACCTGTAGCAGAAAAGCTCGCTCTGTACACGAGTTACTGTTTACACATGAAAAACGTTAGAAACTCTGTTTTACCGTCACGTTTTTATAGACGCTTTCTTTCTTTCTTTTCTTTTTTTAAATAGGCTGTGTTTACCTTTATTAGTCCCGACAGAAAAATGTCCACCAGCATCGACACGCGTTAATTCTGCTGCTGAGACGCATAAACTGCATCAGGTGATTTTAGGAATATGAGAAAAACAACGAGGAAAAGGTTCCGTTCCGATATGTCCGTCCATCTTTAATCCAGGGACGAAGCAGCTGCAGCAGGTGCGCGGGGTTACCGGGGCAACAGCTGAGAGGAGGAAAAGAGGCGGGCGCGCGGAGGTAAGAGGGTCCGCTGTTGCCAAGGGAAGCCGTGGTTGCTACGACACAGTGATGCGATGCAAAGATCACATAACGAGAACCCGCGGGATTTGGACCTGCTGATAACAAACTGACCGTGCTAGTGTCGTAACAGAGAGTGATTATTTATTTATTTATGTCCAATATCGTCGCTGGTGTTGACAAACAGACTTTAGTCAACAAGATTTACAAAGTTGAGCCTGATACATGTCACTGTGTCTGCGCTCGATTCTGCCTTATAATAAACTGTGATGGTAGATTTGATACTACTTATATTGCCCATCTTGTACTGCTGCTCACTCCTGCCGCCCCCCCCCCCCCCCCGACACACACACACACACACACGCACACACGCACACACACACACACACCTCAATACCCGTCACTTTCTGTTTCTCTCTGTAAAGTTTAGTGCTCAAAATATCTTTATTTAAACTTGTGTATATTTATATGTATAATAGTCGATTCTACTGTTTTATACTGCAGATTTGTTGTTGTGCTTGTCAGACACATTTCATGTTGACCCTGTGCTAACTTGCATATGACAAAGAAAGCTGAAACTGAAACTCCCTTAAAAACCACATTTTTAATGTCAAGATCACTTTTTACGCGGATAAAATAAAAGGACATAAAATCCACTTTGCTAGAAACTGATTGTAGCACAGGCCTGCAGACGTCCACACATTAAACTGCCCAAAGGTAATAAAGTTTATGAAAATGCATGACGTTGCTGGAAGATGCAGTTACACACTATTCTATGTGTATTTATTAGTACAACATCCTTTATTTCCTATCAAATAACCTAATAAAGTCCTGACTGCAGCTTAAAGTAACCTGTATATTATATTGTTGCATTGCTACTTGTTTCTCAACAAGCTGCTGGATCAATCAGGGGAACAGCAACAACATCAGCATTTATGCACATCTGCTATGCACAGCACAAGACTACTATGACATGCACAGTGACAAAGTCCTACAACGACGTTAACAACCAGGAAGCTCTTATTTGAATTCTTACTCTGGGGCCTTGCTGATCTCCACCTCGCTCTCCTCTTCTTGCAGCACCGGCAGCCTGGTCAGAGTGGACACGGAGCCTCGCGTCAAATCACAAACAGGCTCTCACTGCCAAAGCTAACCTGAGCACATGTACAAACGTTTGCTCTGGGTACACCGTCTTACTCGGCTTCAGGCTCCTCCAGGAGTTCTTGACTCCCCAGCGAGAGCTTGAGGGACTGTCCCTCACTGGCCATCTGTCTAACGGCCATCTCAGCTGTCTGCCTGGCAACCTCTTCAGCCATCCGGGCCATCTCCATCCTCTCCTGAAGCAGACTGAAGGAAAACAGGACAACATGCTTGTGCTGTGAGCTAAATATCCTTTGATGATAAAGAAAATCTCGTCCTTACATTAAATCAGGTTCATTTCTCTTTGTTGGCTGTTTTCATTGTCGTAAGGTGTTAAATATGACAGCAGAGAATATCTTAAAAAAGCATCCTGGTGCTACAATGATGGATTTAAACATTCAGTATCTGATAAGGGACGCAGCTGTTTCTCTCCATTTGTCCGCCATCCTTACCGCTCCTCCATGGTAGCCAACGCCACCCCTTCAGCCTCCTTCTTGATGTTTTCAATAAACGGCGTCCAGCGGCCTGTCTGGGTCTCTGCGTCTTCCAGAGATACTTTTGTGGCACTCTCTGACGGCTGTGGCTCCGGAGGGGCGGCGCTGCATTTCTGCAACTGTGAGGGTTGTGTCACTTCCTGTTGCTGCTGGGGTGCAGGTGACGGTGGAAGCAGGGATGCAGACGGAGCTTGAGCTTTGGGAGGATCTGCACGTTTGTGCTGGCCCTCGTTGTCTGACTCCACGTCTTCCAGCACCATGTCTGGTTTGAGTTTGGCTGATGCTGTGAGAGGGCGATAAGCATGAGAACTGTTGGGTTGGTAAAACTGGGGGATTTTATCTTAACCAGTATAATTATAATTCTATTGGGCGCGAGGATCGTCAGCTGCGATTTCATTGGTGGTAGGAAATGTTGTTGGATTCGAAGACCTCTCAGTTATCGGTGTTATTGATGAAAGCACCACAAAATCAGTTCACACACTGATCCTTTATTATTCTCACTTCATCCTTTACAGTCTTTACTACATTCATTTGCATGACAAGCGTGCTTCTCTTAAATCACAACACACCCCCAGCCCACAGTTCACAGTTCAAGGCTACACAGCAGATACATACGATCAAACCAGCCTCACGCTGCAGCTCGTCTCACGCTGACTCGTGCAGGCTCTGCTTGATGTTACGTTTTAAATATACAGCAACGTGACCAAGAACCAAACTGAGCTCAACTTTCTTTAAGCAAAAAAACACAAAATATTCTCAAGAAACTAAAATTAAATACGCAGGTCCTTTAAAGACACAGAGCTACGGAGCCCCGCAGGGGACATGGGAGAAAAAAAATTAAGACGGACTTTTGCGAGATCTCGCAAAACTTTTGCGAGATCTCGCAAACGTTTTAGCCGCATTCTTCGGACGCTGGCTCAAAGCCGACCGGGCAGTCGAGGCACGATGTGCCGGGAAAGCGGTGTTCCTCCCGGCTGTAGTAGGTCTCGACCTCCCGTTAGCTTCGCGCTAGTGGGAAGAATGCGGCTAAAACTTTTGCGAGATCCCGAGTTAGTTTTGCGAGATCCCGAGTTAGTTTTGCGAGATCCCGAGTTAGTTTTGCGAGATCTCGCAAAAGTCCGTCTTAATTTTTTTTCCTCCCATGTCCCCTGTGGGGCTCCGTACAGAACAGAATCTGTCCTCATCGAACACAATAATAACTGAACATAGCTGCCATTTAATCATCATATCAAGGATAAAAAGGTGTGTAAATCTATGGTAAGTACATCAGGATTGTTACAGTATCTCTTGCTGCTTTTTTTTATAGTGAAATGGCAACACGAACATACGACGCACCCTGACGCAGGGAGCGTCACAGTGATGTCACAGCCCGTTTCTGGAGGTGCAAATGTAATCTCCAAACCATTACTGGACATCACTGTTACAGTCATTTAAGAGAAAAAAGCATTAAAATGATTTTTTTGCACAGCCTACAGTCATTTCAAGCAAACGGCGACTTCTAAAAGCTCCGGTATGAAACAGGAAATGTGAGGATTACAGGATAAAACACATTTTCTGTGTTATATTTAGTTTACAATACATTCATATTAAACTGCACAGAGTACAGTAAGGTGAGTTTAAGATATTATTATGTTCACGTGTTCATTCACAGCTGCCTATCGTCCCTATTGTCTGCTGACAGTTCAATGAGCCTATTGGTCTATCTGTGCGGGTCAGAGCATCCCCCAGCCGTCTCCTCCTGCTGTTTAAGGGGCTCGCAGCACCTTCCCCCCTGAAACAGAAGGAGAAGAGGGACTGAGTTAGGCTCCGGCCGTCCGACCAAAACACCTCTTCATTAACTATAAGGAAAAAACAAGAAGCTGCTTCAACAGAAAGCATGCAAGAGTCTGCAAATGTCACACTGATGCAGAGGAGCTGTTCAAAATGAAGAAAGAGTTTTTACTGGTAACTTTATGTTCTTTTCTACAAACTCTACGCTTTTCTCTAGAATTAGAAAACACAGAATAGTAATCCAGCTGATTGAACTGTGAACTGTGGCGCTCAGGATCAAAAAGGACTGACAGGAAAATTCAGACTCACCTTTCTGAATGACTTCAGGTACAGTCTGAAACAGGGACACATGAGTCAGTAGATGACAGAAGAAGAATCAGCTGTCAGGTGTTGTTTGTTCCCCATCACTTACATTCGCTTCATCCTTGGATGGAGAAACAGGCTGAGGCATCTTCAGACCCAGCCCTGACACAAACCAGTTCACCACACTGTGGAGCAACAACCCAAGTGTCAGGAGTGCGCCTCACACTGTGCAAACATACCATGAGCAACCCCCAAAATGCTGCTTTGCTAAAAAGGAGGCGCTCTCAAGTCCCGCTTCATCCACGTGGATGTTATTAGACTCACCCAGAGGCCTTGCTTTCAGTATCCAGAGAGATCCCACTGAGCGATTCAGGCGGCGGAGACAGAACTGTGGAGCAGACAACACGAAGCACTTTACAAAAAATATATCCTCAAACAAAGTCACAGTTTCTGCTGTTGAACTGGGATTTTCAGGCTTCATTTACTTTTATCCAGAGAGTTGCGGGAGGACTTGGTTGACGGTTCCACGGGCACAGCACCAGGGGGCAGTATGACCGGCTGAGGGACGATCTGCTTTATCCAGGTCACCACACTGAAACAGAGCGAGCAAGGGGGCCGCCTGAACGTCTGCAGCATATTTAACTCGCTGATTTGTGTCATTAGTGTGTATTTAATATCAGGACGCCTGTAAGTGTTCGGGGTGCAATTCAGACAAAGTGCAGATTATTCCTCGCTACGGCTGCCGTGTGAACGTGGAGCAGGAGGCGGTTTACACTCACTTGGGAGGAAAGTGAGGAGCCAAACTCTCCGTGTCCTCGTCGTCTGACACCATCTCCACCACAGGGATGTGAGGAAGTGGATCGAAATCTGAGTTTAAACCCCCCCAGTTTAAACATTTCATTCATGCATTTTGTTATTAACTCACAAGAAGAAACATGCATCCAGTGTGTTTGCATGATCGTGGAACATACCTGGCATCGTGTCCACGTCGTACACCTGGAACAGCAGAGAGAGATTAAAACGCGTAACATAGAGACGATGGCAGGAGCAGGATGCTGGTGTTGTTTTGTTTATCAGAGTAACAAAGAAGTATAAATGTTGGTGCCCTGGTTTAGATAGCAGTGAAGGTGTTTAACAGGATCCCCCCCAACTTCCTTTATAGCCTTGATCCTTATACGCGATTAGTCTTTTAAGCCTGTGGGACAGTATCACGCTGCTTCAGCCAAGTGTCACCCACTTAACTGTTCACTGACCTCCATTAAACACTCAGTGAGTTTAGTGTTGATGTTTCCTAAAGATAAACATGCTCACAGGACAAACTGACACTTTTTAAATGTTGAAAGTTCTCCGGCTTTGTTTTCTAACCTCCGTGTGCTCCTCGTCCTTCGTGTCCTTCTCAGCCTCTCTGTACTTGTCGTCAGGCTGAGGCAGCACTTTGGTCAGACCCTGAGTGACCCAGTTGATCACTGACCTGACAGAGAAGCACAGTTTCATTTGATTTCATGTGAGTTCATTATAAACTCAGCACATGTTCAGTCATACTGTACCTGTCTCCATCTTCTCCGGGCTGAATATATAGAAACAAAGAGAGAAGAGTAGAAAATAAAATGAAGCTTAAATAAAACAGTTTGTCCACAACAGTCCAGGATTCTCAGCTCAGCTCAGTGCATCTTTACACCAACAAAACAAATGATTGTGACACACTCGTGTGTTGGTTCATCAGTCACATGGTTGACGAGGTGATCGTGAGGAGGTCCTTCTGCTTTCTTTTGGTAATTTGAACTAATAACTGTACAAGCTGCACAAACTCAGCTGATAAAACAGCTTCATGTGAGGATTTATTCATGAGAAGGACCCACAGGGGTAAGTTAGTGTTCGTTAGCGTCATTTACAGGACACGAGCCCCCAGCAAACTGTGTGAACATTTGGTGCTCATAAAATATTATTAAACTGTGCTCAGGACATTTCCACATCATAAGGGAGACGATGTGTTTATAGTTCATCTCCTACGACTACGACGTCACAGAAAGACTCACCCTGGCTTCAGAGTTGGCTCTGCTGAGTCGGGGGCTGCTCGCAGGCTGTGGGAGCGCGCTGACGAACCCGTTAGACAACCAGCCCAAGACTCCAGTCTGCGCTTGGCTGTAAAGGATGCGCACGCAGACAGATAGAAGTCAGCAGCTGCGCATGCCCCGAGACACAAAGATGCTGATGGACACAAACATTTACCCTTCCTCTGAAACCTCGTCTGCATCTTTCAGTGCGGCGGTCTTCACTGCAGCTGCAGGAGAAGATAAAGACATTTGCTGTAGATCCATGAGCACATATAGA
This sequence comes from Neolamprologus multifasciatus, assembly GCF_963576455.1. Taxonomy (NCBI): domain Eukaryota; kingdom Metazoa; phylum Chordata; class Actinopteri; order Cichliformes; family Cichlidae; genus Neolamprologus; species Neolamprologus multifasciatus. Next base: position 66,274,619 of record NC_140445.1, read on the forward strand.
GATGAATAAAAGAGAATAAAAGGTTACAGATAATCCTCACCCTCTTTAATTTTGGTTGGCTGAAAGGAAAGAAAACAGACTGTTAATTACTCTGTATGAGTGTGTGTGTGTGTGTGTGTGTGTGTGTGTGTCGTACAGCATCAGGGGTCTTGGCAGCGTCGTCTGTCCCAGCATCAGGAGGCTGAGGAACCACTTTCACCACCCAGTTAAACATCCTGTTGAAGTGAAACAGAAACACATTAAAGAGCCTCGTCAAACATGGCCGATGGTCCTGATGATAATAAATCAGTAACTCGTTACTCGTGGCTTCATTAAAGCAGCTTCTTCAAGTGCTCACACTGTCAGCTCACAGGAGAGACTCCCAGAAATCAGGATCATGCAAAGCCCAGAGTCAAGAGTTAGAGGACGTTAGGAGGCAGGACTTTGTTCCAGCAGCAGCAAACCGTAAGCTGCTTTAGCGAGAGGCTCCGCGGGGGGTCGACCGCTCAGAGAGGAAGAAACACGTCCCGAATGTGGGAACGAGAACATTTGAAGCGGCCTATGTGCACGACTGAAGACGGAGTGTTTCAGAGGCTCCAGGAGAGCCACTGTGCTGACTGATCTCACACATATATGCATGATTATCCATATTGTCCTCGGCGACAGTTCATCAGCCCGCTGAGATAATCCTCATCAGCAGGGGGGAGACGGAGGATGTCCTGCACCGTGATCTCACCGTCCAGGACACGAGACAAACGATTATTTCTGAATGTCAATCACAAGATTGTTCTTTTAAACCATGCGTTTTCATTTTCCTTTGTCAGCATCACTCGTGCCTGAGGGGGCAGCTATCGGTGATTGTGAGCTAACGAGGGCCAAGATTCATTCAGCTGCATCTATAGGTTGGCTCTAGACACTAATACAGCACAATCACAGCGCTCGGAGCTGTCGCATGTTTTCAGCAGTGGGAATCGTTTCAAGGAAGAATCCTGTCGTGGATCCACGGAGAAGACGTCGTTCCCATCAGCAGAGATCAGAGCCTCTTCTCAAATTTGTGGCATTAAATCGTGCAACTCTGGCCCCAAATAATCTACCGACTGTCATCCTCACACATATCCTTATTATAAACGGTCCCTTCACTTATAAGAAAAAAGAAAGAAAATAGTTCAAGATTATAATTTAACTTTGATTGTATTTAGATTTTTATTTTTTAAAGCTCAAATTAAAGTCCCGGCTTCAAAACATCTTTAAGGAGGGTCAGATAGCGCACACGCTCACTCAGCACAGGAAATGAAACCACAATAACTTCACCAGCTGTCTGCTCCATCAGGTTTTAAAGCACCACCTACTTAACCCACAAAGTTGCACATTTCACTGTACGTAATAACGGAGCTGCGTTCCTTACCTGCGTGCCTACAGGTGCCTACAGGTGGTTCTGCATGCCGCTGCTACACGGATCTAGAGTGTGGCACAGCCGGCGCAGGTCTGCTGAGAGCTTCACAGCGGATGCCCGCGGGGCTAACGGGATTAACCCGCAGCACCTGAAGGTCAAGGCCCAATCCCAGACCGTGAGCAATCGCGGATTAGCGGCGAGGAAACTTCTCCGTAACCTATAAACTGCTGTCACGGGAAAACACAGAGCAACCAGCAGGTGGTGGATTGTTTGCAACAGAAAGGGAAAAGATCTCTTTTCTATCAGATCACAGTCATTTAAACATGTGAGCACATGCAGCAGAGACTTATCATAAACGAGTGATGAATTCAATTTGATTATTAAAGTAACTAAATTTCTTTCATCTTTGCTTTTCACAGGAATGTTGATCATTTTGGATTCATTTTCACTATTTTGCTGATTAAAAAGCTCCTAAACTGCAGGGTCGCTGAACTCAGCTGCTCAGCATGTGTGAGTCCTTCACGTATCAGCGTCAGTGTGTTACTGATGAAGTCATAGGAGGAGTGGTCAGCTTTAGTCTGCACCAGAGATGGGCAGTAACGTGTTACTGTAATCTGATTACTTTTTTCAAGTAACGAGTAAAGTAAGGGATTAATATTGCAAAAACTGTAATTAGATTACCGTTACTTTCCCGTAGGAACGCTGCGTTACTGCGTTACTAAAACCGTGATTTTTCTGCGAGAATGTCTCATGACAGTGACGTAAGCGAGTGCGACGTTCGTGACAACAGCTGTGTGCAGATCAACAATGGATCATATATCGAGTGCAGAGAGAGTATGAGCGTGCAGCGTTTAAAGCGTGGAAGTACTGACCTTACTTTGAGTTTGATTCCATAAAAAGTGACAAAAACATTAGTGTCCGTTGTGCGTGGGAAGAAAACTTCTTTTTACAGCGAAAAAACCCCTAAACTTCCAAACAAGCAGCGAGTAGCTACGACGTAATGGGAAACTCACAGAGAAACTCGCGGATTCTTCCACTGACCGCTGCACACCTGCACCAGGGTAACCCTCCGCCTACCCCACTCCTGCTTTACAGGTGAAAATAGAGCAACAGGACCGCTAGTCTTTGACTTTATTTATTTTCTGCTGTGTTTTACTTGCATCTATTTGAAAGACTGAGTGTAAACACAAACAAATATTTTATTTTATGTGCTGGAATGTGCAGAAAATAGGTTTAAATATTAAACTAATTTCTTCCAGTCAGAGAATGTTGCAGATAATTAAATTTTTGCTTGATGCATAAAGTTAAAAGATTAAAACTAATAAAACAAGTTTTAAAAAGAGACTTTTCCATTTGATTACATTTTGTATGATGATTATGTAGAAAAAGTAGAATTGGGCTGAAAGATCTATCACTTTATCACCTATTCAGGTTGTAAATCGTGTTTTTAAAAAGTAACTAAGTAACTAAGTAATTAATTACTTTTGAAAATAAGTAATGAGTAAAGTAACGGGATTACTTTTTGGAGGAAGTAATCAGTAATTAGTTACTGATTACTTTTTTCAAGTAACTTGACCAACACTGGTCTGCACTGCCCTGCTGGGTGTTTCCTGTGAGTTTATAAAACTTGTTATATTAAGTTGCTCTACATTTGTTACGTCATGTATTTTACTTGGTTGTGTTTCCTCCATGACAGAAACCTCCACCACGAATGAAGTGAGTCGCTTGATCATCGTTGCCTTGTTGGAGCACTTTCACCTTTTCCCATCCACGTCCGAGCTTGTTCAGCAGTCTAATAGTTTCGCTCTGTCAGCCCAAATGTCACTGAATCAGTATCGAACTCTGACATTTACTCTGGATCATCTCTCTGTAAATACTCAGCGTTTTGGTGACGTCACTCCTACATCGTATGATGTCATCCAGCTGTGAGCTGCCTCGTAAAGCAGTGACATCATTTACAAAAGCAAAGCAGGACATTTATAGAAAGTTAAAATAATTACAAAGGTAAAAATATGAAAAGAGCATACTTTGTCTTTAGGCCTCTGTCTGCACTTCCTTCCTCCAGACATCTGTTTATTGAACATTTTCAGACTCAATCAAAAGTTCCACACAGATGTAATATTTATAGTAATTGTGAAAAGAGTCGCAGTTATCTTTCATAATCTTATCTGAATCTTATTTGTACCATTATATTCATCACATTTAAATATGTTTGTAAAATCCCAGCTGTAGATCAGACTGGCAGGCGTGGATCCACTTCTCTCATTGGTCAGAGGTGGCGGTGACACCACAGCCTAGCGGACTATTGTTGCTGACGTCTATGATCAGTGTGGGCAGCTTCTGATAGCAGGACAAACACAAGATGTCACAAAACCAAATCATTTAAAACAGATTTCTTCACTGTAACAGTGAATTCGCTGCACTCAACGGCCTGCACGGCCTCCGGACGTCAATCCAATGGAGTGTCTGGTGAAACGAGAAAATCCCATCACGGATGTGGAGCTGAGAACCTGTGTGATGCTGTCAGCACAGTATGAACCAAACATGTCTGAAAATGAGTTGTTGAATAATTAAGAGCCTGATGTCTGAATGTGTGTTTGAATTAGCAGTGAAGACTAAATCGCTCCTTATCTTAGAATAAGGTCACGATGAGGAAAAGTATGAATCCTTTTTTTCCTGTTTCACTATTTTATATCTTCTCAGATTTATCAGCTGGAGCCCAAACTGAAACTGGCCCCTGCATGTGGGACTCACAGCCCGATCTAAGCAGTCACATCTATGAAAACGACGCCCACCATCATCGGTCTGATCCAACACACGGACACGAAGGTAAGGCGTCCAAAACAGTTTTGGGAAATAGGTATGAGGAGGAAGAAAGCACGGCCCGATGCCAGAGGGCGATTAACGAGGATTCAGGGCAGCAGTTGTTAAAAAGCAAACTGGTAAACATGACGTGGCGTGTCGATCGTCCCGGCTGATGGTGTGCGAACTCTAAGGTGGAGCTGAAGAAGAACAACTGCAGTAAGAGGCGATTTTATGGCTATCAGATTAATTTGGTTGAAAGAGCAGATCGTCGGTCTGATCATCCAGGTAAACACAGACTGAAGTGAGAAAGTCCCTGCAGGCGGACAAACATTCACCAGCTCAGATCATTTAAAAAAGCCTCGTGCTGCATTTGAGAGTGAAAACCATTTATGGTGCTGATGAAGCAGGAGGCAGCAGGTAGATCTCATTATCAGCTCAGCGTGAGATAAGCTGAGAAAACAGGCTGATGACACAGAGCTGGATACAGTGCTTCAACACTGTCCTCGATTCTAATCGAACAGCTGGATTAGACCCGGCGAGGCGGCTGGTTTGGGAAAAGATGAGGTATGGAGAGAGCGCACGGATACACAACTGTGTCCAGCTGGGACCCCCCCCCCCCCTAATTTGTCTTGAAAGTGTCATATTTGAGTTAATCTGAGAGATTAGGTGACAAAAGAAGAGTCGAAGGAAAAGAGAGAGCAGCTGAGGATGATCTGTGACGAAACTAATCCTCATTACCTCTGACATCAAGGTGCTCTCATGTACAAGACAAAGGAAGTCACGCAGGAGCCTCATGCTTTACTCAAACCAACAGGAAAAACACTGAAAAAGGATAAAATTCAAATTTCATATGCTTAAAAAAATACACAACAGCAAATTTACTTACTGCGAATATTAGACGAGTGAAACTGTTAGAGGTGGTTTTCATTTCCATCATTTAGACCACAAATAAAGTCACTGCTGACTTTAGATGTAAATAAATGCAACAAAGATATTTCCTTTGAAAGATTCTTATTCATACATCGACATAAATTCATAATATTAAAGATTTAAGTAGGAAAAAAAAATGCAGTTTTGCGAGATTTCACCATTTTCTGGAGCAACGACTCCCTCTTGTGGCCAAAAGCAGGAATAAAACTGCTGAACTTGAAGTTTCAGACAACATGGAAACACACACGGCAGCAAAGACGACTTGTGTTGCTTTTTATTTGAGTTTTATTGTGAAACCTTTAATGTACTCTACACTGGAGTGCACAGGCCTTATCGAACATGCCCTGCATGCATCATCATCATCAAAAAAAATCTACTGCTGCTCTAACAAAACATCTGAATGCACACAAAATGTGCAAAACTACAAATGATAATGTAAAAAAGGAAGAAAACATTTCCCCGTACTATTTATATAGTTCTTAAAAAGACGCCCCTGCAGTATTCACAGGAGGGAAAACAAGTCTCAACGAAACTCGATGCAAAGGTTAACAAGTTTAAAATGCTGATCGATGAGCCGGGAAAGACAATAAGACGAGAGCCCATCCTGCAGATGCTTCTGTGGATTCATTATCTTGTTTATGCTTGAGCTGACTTTCCAGGAGAGTGGAGGAGAAAATGAACACACTGGGGAATAAATGACTGAAAGAAAGAAAAGTGAGCAGAGAAAAAGCAGCCTGTGAAAACAGAGCGGACTCGAGTGGCCCAATGTAGGTCAGGAGGCACAACGCCAGCATTGCTCCTCCTCTAAATCCTTCTAACCTCCCTTCCTCCTTCCTTCCTTCGCTCGTCCTTTTATGCAGAAACCTGAGGAAACACTGACAGAGCCCTCCCTCTCCTTTTTCCTCCTCTCCTCATCTCCTTCCCTCTCATTTCCCTTATACGCTTTACTCACCGCCATCATTTTTTATAACTCCCCCTTCTGCATTTTTCCCGGCTCCCCCGCCTCCCCTCATGCCCTAAATCTGCAACATGTGGCCTTAATGGAAACCAGACCCTCACCCATTCTTCAGGCCTCTCCCTCGTAGACATAATTAGCTTTAACTCTATGTTTAGCATTAAAGAAAGCAATAGGACACAGTTGCTTTTTCACTCTTCACAGGCTGACGCTGCAGATTTTATAAAAGACCTCGATAATTCTCAATAGCGCTCGTAAAAAGGCGAATAAATCCCAACGCCGGCACCGGCCGTATATCAGCACGTCTCCGCTGGGATCGTGTTTGTAGCGCTGCAGTCTGCAGGAGGAGGGGAGGCTGGAGCCTGAGTGTCTGTGCACAAAAAGAAAAAACCTACGTGCTGCGGGTGGACGAGCGAACGTGCACAAATCAGTGCAGATACAAGCTGTTTTTGAGCTAATGTGTGTCATGTGTGCAGGAAAGGTCAGACATAATGGGCTCAGTGGGAAGCGGGCAAGGCACGGACACACAGCTGTCCAACATTCCTGCGCTGGTAGGAGGACGAGCTCGAACACACAAACATTACTGCAGAGACGCAAACTCAGCACAGAGACGGCAAAGTGCAAATGATCTGTGCTAAACAGAAGAAACATGTTGAAGCATCTTCATCAAAAAGCATCTTCATCAAAAAGCTTATTAAAGCAAGCAAACGTGTTTATGTGGCTGTGCTTCTAATATATGTGCTCCAAAGACTTTGTCTGCATTTACACTACAAATAAATCCCCAAACGTCCTCAGTCCAGTTGGAAATGATGCGATCACATATTCCTGGTGAAATGTCATTTTAAAGAAAGGGGGGGGGATTTTGGTGAGGGGGGGGGGGGCTTTTCAGACTTTTGGAAGGCACAAAGAGAGGCACAGTAGAAAAACTACTAAAGCTCCACAGGCGCTGAATTCACAATTTTTTTAATCACGTCACACGAGCAATCAAAGTTCTCCCAAAGACTAACAGGCCCATCGTCAGCTTTTTCAAAGCTTCTTCTCCTCTAACGCCAAAAGTAAAAACCGGACAGCTGCACCAGATGAACGACGGACACCTGCACTGTCTCTTCGATTCGAGCGTCACACCCAGTCCTGCAGCGAGCGCTTGCAGTGCACCAAGGCCCTCGGCGTCTCTTTGTTCTGAAGAGTCCTGAGGATGGCGTAGATTAGGACGAGGATGCACAGGATGAGAACCAGGGGAACGACCACCATAATCAGGGTCATGACCTTTGATTCGTTGTCAGCCACAGCCACGACCACGTTCACGTCCTCCTCTTCCTCTGCGCTGTCAGGCTTGGCGGTCTCCTCTCGCTCAGAGTTCGCGTCGCTGTCCCGGCCTCCGTCTGGCTCTTTGTGCTCATCTTCGCCTCGGTCCGAAGGCTCGACCGGTTTGTCTTCCGGCTCGGTGTCTGCATCGGGCTTCGGGTCGGGGACCCCCACGCAACCCATGAAGTCCTTCAGGATGGAGCGGGGAAAGCCTTTGTCTGCTTCGGATCTGCGATTGTCAAATCTCCAGTAGTTGGTGCCTTTGTAGAAATAGGTGTGAGCTGCACGAGAAGAAGGAGACATTTTTGGGTCATCTTTACTTGATGCTGCATGCACAGTGCTGATGTTTGGGAGCAAGCCCCCCTCATGTGAACAGAGCCTTTCTGGCTGTAGACCATTATAGAGTCAGATCAATCTAACAGTGAATGTACGTAGTTCTCTGTACAGCTGCAGCTAGCTCTCACAAACAACGAAGAGGCTCTGTCCAAAGATACCGAAATAAATTCACTCCTCACATCTTATTAGTCAAATCATCAAAAACATGAACTTGTGGTTTTCCAGGAGTTACGTGCCGACCTCGTCGTGTTCAACAGCGAACCTGCAGAGACGACGTGCAGATTAATCCTGTAACTGTATTTTTAACTTGGTGCTATGAAAGAGTATTTACCCCTCAGGATTTTGCATTATTGTCACAATGTTTCAGATCAAACAAATTCTAATGGTAAATAAAAAATGGTAAATGGCCTGTATTTATATAGCGCTTTACTAAGGACCCCAAAGCTCTTTACACATCCATTCACACACTGGTGATGGCAGTGTAGCTTACATAGCTACAGCTACAATGTAGCTACATTGTAGCTACATTACATACAGCTACAATGTAGCTGTAGCTACATTGTAGCTACAATGTAGCTACATTGTAGCTACATTGTAGCTACATTGTAGCTACATTGTAGCTACATTGTAGCTACATTGTAGCTGTAGCTACATTGTAGCTGTAGCTACATTACATACAGCTACAATGTAGCTACATTGTAGCTACATTGTAGCTGTAGCTACATTGTAGCTGTAGCTACATTACATACAGCTACAATGTAGCTGTAGCTACATTACATACAGCTACATTGTAGCTACATTGTAGCCACAGCCACCCTGGGGCGCACTGACAGAGGCGAGGCTGCCGGACACTGGCGCCACCGAGCCCTCTGGCCACCACCAGTAGGCAACAGGTGAAGTGTCTTCCCAAGGACACAACGACCGAGACTGTCCAAGCCGGGGCTCGAACCGGCAACCTTCCGATTACAAGACAAACTCCCAACTCTTGAACCACGATCGGCCCTACTAACAGAAACTTTTTCACAAGGTGGACTAATAAATAAAATCATCATTTAAAAACAGTCTTTTCTATTTCTCGGGTTATTTTTCTCTAATATTATAAACTTGTTTGATGATCAGAAACGTACGGGTGCGACAAATATGCAAAAATAAGAAAGAAATGGAGAATCGCTGTACATTCAAAGGGTCGTGTGCAAAGACTCAGGAAAGATTTTTGCACACAGTGCGCCGCTTTGGTGACGGCCAGGCCTGACGATATTAGTCAAGTATGCCAAAATTATTGGATAAAATAAAACCAAAATGCAATAAATCCTTTGAAATCTCGCCTTCGTGCACTTACTGACAACATGCTGCATGAATAAGCTCACAGACGCTGCACAGGCTGCCTGCACAGCGTCTGTGGAGATGCTGCTCGCACACAAATCTCATTTCCAAAAGGAAGGACGGGCCGACCCACAGACCATGCTTTCCTTCCTCTCTCTGCTTTGTTGCTCCGGCTTCACCGGTTCCTCCAACCTTTCCTTCTTTCGCTCCCTCCACCTCCACCCTGCTGCTCCGTCAGGCTGTTCTCTTGCTTCCAACAGTGAAGGCGAAGCTTTTGAAGTTTGTTGTGATTCTCATAAACCGAAGCTGTTGGATGTTCCCACTGCTAAAATAAAACCCAGGCAAATTGCTCAATTTAAACTCCTGACTTACCCCCATCATCGCTGAGGAAGGCTCCTTTAGGGGAGGGAGGGATCCTGCCCCATCTGCTGATTGGTTTGGGGAAGTCGCGGTCTGTGGTCCGTGTCTCCTCGTTGTATCGCCAGTACCTGCGAGGCAATAAGACGTATTAAGTCTACGCGGCGTTAAAACCTCTGCGCTCCGTGTATCCGAGTCATACCTGTCTCCAGAGAAGAAGTATGTGTGTCCGTTGGGCTCCCACCAGATAGCCGTGTCGATCCCGTGTGGAGGAACGCCTTTTCCGTAGTGATATAAGGGCTGTGGGTACCCTGGCATCACGTCAGCCTCCCTGAACACCCAGAATCTGTCACCTGTGGGCACAGATGGAGACGACGCTTTGAAGAAAGAAACAAAAGCACACCGAGTCGAGCTTTCCCGCACAGCTCGTGTTTCTGACACGGCCAGAGGGAAAAATCTAAGGCAAAGGTAAATCTGAGGAGAAGAAAGGAAGATGAAAAGAAGCTCATGGTCAGCACACATGGTGTACATCAGGTTCACTCACTGCAGAAGAAAAGCAGAAAAGAGGCAAGGTTGAAATGGCATGCACACATTTTCCAAGACTTCCATATGTGAGGGTTAACTCTGCTAATCTTTGGACACTTTCAGCCACTTTCCGCTTCTACTGCCAGGCTGCTGCGCTGCAGCCCAATAAAATGTACTGAAGTGTCCGAGCCTGATCAGAAATCCTGAAAACGCTCAGTAAAGCAGCACAGCTGCTCACATCTGGAGCAGCGCAGTCAGAGGCTGATGTAAGCCCCTCCACCTCTTTCATGAGGCCGTCCGGGGCTCAGCTGGAGCGGAGCAGAGCCAATCACGGCTGCCACGCTGCACAGGCCTGTTCAAGACACCCAATGAACTCATAAACACACATTAATAGATGCAAACTCGCTGCTCTCGTTCAGTTTGCAGCAATCGTGTCGTAATGTTTTATCTTTTGAGGGGAGTCGTTTCTTTTTCTGTGATGTTTTAAACATTTTTTACTCAAATCCGTGTGATTCAGAACCTTGTAAATCAAGTTGTGCAGGAGTTCATGTTACGCTGCTCCTCAGAGAGGACGCAGAATGAGGAACTAAAGCATCGAGCAGGGAGCTGAACTAGAGTAATGTCGAGGCGTAACACACTCGCTGCTCAGCAGGTGGGCGACGCTTTGTGGAAGCAGCTGTGACGTACCTTTAAAAAAGACAAATTTGCCGTCGTGACGTTCGTACGCTGCGTCAATGTCGCTGGGGAGACCGTTCCAGAATACAGATATCGGCATGGGGTAATTATCGAGGACGCGGTTCCTCCGAACCCGCCAGAACCAACGACCCTGCAAAAGCAAAACAACGATGCACGATTAGTTACTTTCCCTTGCACGACTCGAACGCTGCAGCTGTGAGCAAAGCCCTGTTTGTTTACCTTGAAGACAAACATCTCCCCCCTCAGCATGGTCACTGTATCGAAGTCTCCATCGCAGATGTCAGGGGGCTGGTTGTCTGGCAGCTTGGGAGGCCGAGGAGGAGGAGGGATGTCTCTCCGTGGAGTGACGGGTTCTGGCACGGGCGGGGATTGGGTGGTGGTGGAGGTAGAGAGGATGGGAGGCGAGGTGGGGCCGGGGCTTGGTTCGGGTTGGGCCGGAGGATCCGGGTCGGCGTCCGTCGGGACGCGCGGGGCATCGGCTGGAGAATAAGTGGTGGGCACTTCTGGGACAGAAGGGGAGGTGGGGGAGTCGACGCTGGGTTCATCGTCAGGGGCGAGCGGAGAAGTAGGCGAAGCATCTGTGATGAGGGGAGGACCTTGGGGGAAAAAGGAGGCAACAGGAAAGGCTCCAGTCTGTCTGTGTGGCATTAGACATCAATACTTTTATTCGCTTCCTTTCGACTAAACTCTGCAGCAGAGCGAACGCAGTTTTCCATTTTGTGACTGAGTGTCACTCTGCTGCTGCTCGCTGGAAAAATCTGCTGGTTGCTAAGAGAGGAAAACACACAGATAGTCAGTTATGCAAGAGGTATCAGCTGATGGGCTCCAAGACGTGTTGGTCACACTGGACCAAAGGCTTTGCTCGAACATATCGAGGCCAGTATGTGAAGAAATCCACCATCTGCAGCAACACAACAAAACCTCAGTGCTGCCAAACGAGAACTGAGGCCATCGCAGCACAAACATACTGTCATTAGTTTTCTTCTTTTAAACTCTGCTGTTTTTCAGCGGAATAAAAACATTTACAAAGAGCCTAGTCGCCGTTATCCTCACAGGAAAACAGGACTCGCACTAGCGGGCGTGTCCAAGTCTCTGCACAAAGAAAGGAAAAAGCTCCAGGACGAGGCCGACTGCCCGCCGATGTTACAACATTTTTGGCTCCAAAGCAAAATACAAAATACATCCCAAACCCAAAGATGTCAGGCAGCATTCACTCGTAGCCAATCAGGAGGAAGCTGTGAGCAATAGGGGTGGGGGAAAAATGGATACTGTGTAGCATGGTGATATTTTGTTTGCTAATAATGTATGGATACAGGGACAGCAGAAATCGATACTTTGTTACAAAAAGGTTTTTGTGCTCTGACTTCAGAGCATGTTGATCCTTTTTCTGAGCAAGAATCCTGACATTCCTTCACTGTCCAAATGTGTTTAATAAACATGACAGTTTACTTATTTTAATTTAAGACATGTTTTATTTTAATGAAGTTTAAAACTTTTTTATTTAATGTAAAATTATATTTTGTTTTAATTTACTTTCAAATTCTTCAGTTGCTGAAGGGGCTGCATAGTTTTCATAAACTGCATAGTTCAGAATAGCTATAATTGTACCAGATGGTTGATTCAGTTAAGTTGGACTAGACTGTAATACAAACCGTTCAGTTTGTCAACAATCAAACTGAAATGAGAGAAAGACTGAGTGTGAGACTTTGATATTAGAGAAAATGAATATTGATAAAGTTTACCTTTATGTACAGAATCTGAATATCGCAAAATATTTTAAAAAATTGCAATAATATCGTATCGTGGGATGTGTGGTGATTCCCACCTCTAGTGAGCAAACGCCACAATGAGCAGCATTTGGATTTATTCGGGTCGTGTGTCTGACCACACGGTAAACGTAACATTCGCTCTTGCTCTAAGCTCAGTTTTGCATCAACCATCTCCAGCTCCGAGCACTAAAAGCTCCGAGCTGTTACTCGGAGGACATTTATAGAAAACAGCTGATGTGAGAGAATCAAACGTCACGGGATGTAAAATCAAAACAAGCGTGAAACCTGCGGAAAATCCTCGTTTTTATCTAAAGCAAAAGAAATGCAAAGTTCATAAATCATCAAGTGCGAACAATCCACGTCTGTGGTTTTAATGCAGCGCGACACGCCGACAAATGGCGTCTGTTAATCAACAATGGCGTCTATTCAGGAGGAAGAAGATGGGCTCATCGTATTGGAATGCATGACATTCGGCATCTGCTGCTTCCTGTATCCTCTGTAAGGATCCAGATGTGACGCGAGCGCGATGACTGACATTTGGCTCGCTAACGTCGCAGTGATCAAAGCTCAGCATGAAAACAGAAGATGATGAAACCGCTCTGAGGATGGTGAGCCCGACAACACGGACGATCAAGAATAGATGAAGGCTTTCGCCGCAGGGCAGATTTGAAATGTTAATCAGGAAAGACAAAATAAAGTTTGGGGCATTTGCTTTTAGATTCAACAGTGTTTTTCAATAAAAACTACTAAGATGCATTTAAGTAGCTCCAAACACTGGACTGGACCGCTGTGCAAGGATTCACCATGAGCATCATTTCTAGTAAATCCATAATTTCCAGAGCACTTTGCAGCCCAAAGAAAAGAACATCTCATGCTGGTAGAAATAACTCTTTGTATCACCATCATCCATAGAGCGCGTTCTTCTCACCATATATGGACTGTATGCCTCTGATGTCATCCTCATGGAGCGTGAAGTTCTGTGTGTGGACCCACTGGTAGAAAGGAGCCATTGTGGCTCCGGGGTTATCCGAATGCTGCAGACCCAGAGCGTGACCGAGCTCATGAACCGCAACCAGGAACAGATCTATACCTGCGAGGCGAGAGAGACAACAAGGGAAATGCACGTTGCTTTATGGTTGGTGCACACAAACGAACACAAAAGGCACCGAGAGATCTTGGCCCAAACATTTATCACTGCGGAGTCAAAGCGAGGTCACCGAGTACGACCGCATCCTTCCAGGTTGCCTCCCAGCTGATATCGAGCAACACGGCGACTGTCCAGAGACAAAGTTGAAGTTCTCACATAAGCAGAAGAAACAAACCCACTGACCTTTCGGGTTTTCGTTGTCCAGTGTCCACGGCTCATCTGAATCAAAGTGTGTGTCCCCACCTATTCCCGGTCCGGGATAGTAGGCGTGGGCCAGAGACCCACCCTCACCATCGAACAGTGACATATCACCATGGAAACCGGAGGCAAACAGCAGCAGGATATCGGCGAGCTTCGTCTGGCTGCCGTTGACGCCGTTTCCTGGTGGTAGCTCCTCGAAGGTGAGCGGCGTGACTCGTCTCCAAACGCCGAAGGCTTTGCGGATCGCGTCGTACGTCCGTTCCTCTCCCAGGGAGGGGGGCATGTTTTGGTCCATTATACTGAGGTCAGAAGGAAAATCGTATCAGAGCTGCCCTGCGTAGCACTTTTAGTTATTGCAGTCTGATTGTTTATTTGGTCTGGAAACCTGTAGGTGATGTGATCTGTGTCCCAGCGCTGCCCAGTCAGAACGAAGCGCTTCTTCCTGTCAACCAGATCCTCTGGCTTTCTGTCAGGGAGGCCACAACGAGGCCGCCGCATGGCCCTGCACACACACACACACACACACACACACACACACACACAAAGTTCTTAAGCTTTAACAAGACAATAAAGGATTTCTCAGTTCCACATGAAGCTGGACGAGATTAGCGTTCTCATTCTCCAGGGTTGGAGCCTGTCCCGGGTATCGTAGGGCAAGAGGGGAGGGTATCATTTAGGACTGCCAATAAACCCAGCCCCTTATACCCACTATCATGCAAACTCCACAGAGAAGAGCCCCCAACTGGATCTGAACTCTCACTGTGAGTCAATGGTGCAAACCGCCACAGCATCGCCCACTCTTTGCTGAATAGTCCAGGTTACAGCAGCCGGCTGTTTCCAAAAGTTCCCGAGAGCTGCATCGATGTACAGTCAGGTCCATAAATATTGGGACATCGACACAAGTCTAACGTTTTTGGCTGTACACACCAGCACAATGGATTTCAAATGAAACGAACAAGATGTGCTTTAACTGCAGACTCAGCTTTTATTTGAGGATGTTTGCATCCAAAGCAGGTGAACGGTGTAGGAATTACAACAGTTTGCAGATGTGCCTCCCACTTGTTAAGGGACCAAAAGTAATGGGACAATTGGCTTCTCAGCTGTTCCATGGCCGGGTGTGTGTTATTCCCTCATTATCCCAATTACAACGAGCAGATAAAAGGTCCAGAGTTCATTTCAAGTGCACTGTTTGCATCTGGAGCCTGTTGCTGTCAACTGCCAAGATCCAAAGAGCTGTCACTATCAGAGAAGCAAACCATCATTAGGCTGAGAAAACAAACCCATCAGAGAGATAAAACATCAGGCGTGGCCAAAACAACTGTTTGGAACATTCAAAAAGAAGGAACGCGCCGGTGAGCTCAGCAACACCAAAAGACCTGAACAACTGCGGTGGATGACCGAAGAATCCTTCCCCTGGTGAAGAAAACATCCTTCACAGTTGGTCAGATCAAGAGCACCCTCCAGGAGGTGGTGCATGTGTGCCAACAATCAAGAGAAGACTCCACCAGTGTGAATACAGAGGGTTCACCACAAGATGTAAACCTTTGGTGAGCCCCAAAAACAGGAAGGCCAGAGTTTGCCAAACAACATCTAAAAAAGCCGTCGCAGTTCTGGAACAACATCCTGAGGACAGACGAGACCAACTTGTACCAGAGTGATGGAAGAGAAGAGCATGGAGAAGGAAAGGGACTGCTCATGATCCTGAGCATACCACCTCATCGGTGAAGGATGGCGCTGGAAGTGTCATGGCATGGGCATGTACGGCTGCCAGTGGTTCTCTTGTATTTCTTGATGATGTGACTGCTGACAAAAGCAGCACGATGAATCCTGAAGGGCTTCGGGTAATATTATCTGCTCATATTCAGCCAAATGCTTCAGAACTCATTGGACGGCGCTTCAGAGTGCAGATGGACAACGACCCAAAGCTAACTGCAAAAGCAACCAAAGAGTTGAAGGGAAAGAAGTGGACTGTTTCGCAAAGGCCAAGTCAACCACCTGACCTGAATCCGACTGAGCATTCATTTCACTCGCTGAAGACAAAACTGAAGGAAAATACCCCAACAAGCAGGAACTGAAGACTGCTGCAGTAGAGGCCTGGCAGAGCATCAGCAGGGATGAAACCCGGCGTCTGGTGATGTCTGTGTGATCCAGACTTCAGGCTGTGATTGACTGCAAAGGATTTGCAACCAAGTATTAAAAAGTGGTTCTTATACTGCCCTGTTCACATGCTTTGGATGTAAACACCCTCAAAAGCTGACAGTCTGCAGTTAAAGCACATCTTGTTCGTTTCATTTGAAATCCATTGTGCTGGTGTATACAGCCCAAAATGTTAGACTTGTGTCGATGTCCCAATATTTATGGACCTGACTTTTGCTAAAGCATATAGTTAGAGCTGGACCAGGTGACCCTGAATCCTCCCTTAGTTATGCTGCAATAGACGTAGGCTGCCGGGGATTCCCATGATGCACTGGGAGTTTCTTCTTCACTCACTATGTGTTAACAGACCTCTCTGTATTGAATCATATCTGTTATTAACCTCTGTCTCTCTTCCACAGCATGTCTTTATCCTGTCTTCCTTCTCTCACCCCAACCAATCACAGCAGATGGCCGCCCCTCCCTGAGCCTGGTTCTGCTGGAGGTTTCTTCCTGTTAAAAGGGAGTTTTTCCTTCCCACTGTCGCCAAAGTGCTGCTCATAGGGGGTCATATGATTGTTGGGTTTTTCTCTGTATCTATGAAGCGCCTTGAGGCGACTTTTGTTGTGATTTGGCGCTATATAAATAAAGTTGAATTGAACCTGACTGTACATCGATGCAGCTCTTGGGAACTTTTGGAAACAGCCGGCTGCTGTAACCTGGACTATTCAGCAAAGTGTGGGCGGTGCTGTGGCGGTTTGCACCATTGACTCACAGTGAGAGTTCAGATCCAGTCGGGGGCTCTTCTCTGTGGAGTTTGCATGATAGTGGGTATAAGGGGCTGGGTTTATTGACAGTCCTAAATTATACCCTCCCCTCTTGCCCTACGATACCCAGGACAGGCTCCAACCCCCTGCCACTGTAAACTGGATAAGTGGAAGAAGATGCAGATGTATCCCTCAGTTTCCAGGCTTTATGAACAGCTAATCTAAGATGCAGGTCTTTGTAGTTTCACTACAGTCTTCACACTTGACAGGAAAACCACAAATAAACGGCGTTTCCAGCTGAGAATTTGCAGTAAAATTATTTTGAAAATCTTTGAAGGAAAAGCCAATGCTCGGAAATATTTGTGCCTGGAACTGTCATTCCATCTATCACACACACACACACACGTTGAATTTGTACTATGCAAATGAATAGAAGAAAAAGTCTATACAATATCCTTGAGCTCTCTTTGTGGTCACTGCTCTCAGCGTGACAGATAAAGAGCTTACGCGAGCGTAGCAGAGTCCACCTTCCCGGTCACCTCCAGTCCATACAAGCGCTGCATGTCGCTGATAGCTTTGGACATAATCTGAGCCGACTGCATGGTGGACATCTGCCTGCTGGCTTGAGACAGGTAGCCGAATTTACGGAGCCATGCCTGCGTGGAAGGAAAATAGAAGAAGTCGTCAGATTTGCTTTGTGCATGAGGAATGCATGGTGCATATATGAGCGCGACAGCCCAGCTGTTGGAAGAGCAGCATCTGAGGAGTCGGAGGAAAGAGAAACATAAAGCAGATGGCTCGCATTAACACCAGGACATTCCTGCTCCTTCGTTCCTGTTTTGACAGCCAAGATGGGGAGAAAGGACAGAAACGGGAAAAGTGACATTAAATAAATTGCACGTCAGTCCTGTGGGTGCACCAGCTACACCTGTAGCTCTGCGTGAGCGCCTGATGTCTGAAAGAAGCGTCACATGTTGTGAATTATTCTTCTTCGTTTCATGTTTGATGGCCTTGAAACTGAGCCACGAAGTCGCAAAACAGGATGATGGCTCCAGATGGGTGGGGGTGGGGGTGGGGGGGTCCTGATGTTAGGTAACATCTGCCTTATAAGAAGCCTCAGCAGGAGAACACGAAGAACCACACGCAACGCGGCTTCGTGCGCACTGAGACAGAAAATCCTTGGAGATCCTTAACCAACCAAATGTGTCGTTATGAAGCCGGACGGGCCGAAGCACCCAGAGAGGAACACTTTCCTACAGCAGTTTGGTTTAAGTGACAGAATAAAGTCTGATTAATGTCCCTGTTAAACATTTAAAAGCAGAGCTTAAAAACACGTTGAATTAGCCTCCGTGTTGTGTTCGGTGGATAAAGCTTTCCATGCACTTCGTGTTTACAGTTAATGGTGTATGATTATAAACTCACTAATAAACAATCACAGGTAACACACATCAGTTTTTCACACATCAGTTTTCCAGGTGAGTTTCAAACTTTTACAATGACTGATTTTCACTCTGCAGTCTAAAGATGCCACTTCAGACACATTGTCACCACTCAAAGGAAACACTCGGGTTGTTTCCTTGTAAACAGATGTCGTCACACCTGCAGAGTTGTTATCTGGAAAGAGGACAAAGGTCAAACGACCTCCCGCCTGATGTTTTGAACCTGTAATTATGCAGTTAGACTGTTGAAAGCAGGATGATTCAGTTCAATGTGCAGTAACAAGGATTGAAATAACAACACCGCAGTCTCTGCAGCGTACCTCGGCGCTCAACTGTTCTTCCTCTGGGTCATCTGGCACCGCGCTGCACAAGACCAGCGACAGTAAGGAGGCGGACGTGATGATGATCTGAGCCCAGGTCTGTTGGGATGTCATCCTTCCCTCGGACGCAAAGACTTGTTGAATGGCAAATATCAAACCAAGCCGCTGCTTTTACATTTAACTCCTGCGGAACGTGATCTATCGGGCCATTATTAAGCTGAGAAACTTAAGGCGCATTTAAAAGCCCGAGAAAACAAAGTGTTTCTACTCCATTCTTCGTCGATCGGACAGCTTCCCTCATCCGAGCGTTTGTTTCCTCACACGGAGCCGATGCAGCACAAGTCCTTGCCCCTTTCTGACGGTCACAATGGCTGATCGGCAGCTGAGGACTCAAAGAGAAATCCTGCTGAAAGTCACAACTTCAAGCGTCCGAGCAGCGAAATGAGCGCATGAAAAGTAAAAGGACTTGTTGCGCTGTTTCTGGGGTTACCGCACAAACCGACCGCAGTAACCCCCAAAAAACAACCCGAGGGAGAAACTGTTGCTTCACTTTCTCACCGCAGAAATCGACTTCTGTACGTTTTAACCGCGCAGCACGCCTGAGCCCATCATCGGACAAAAGAATCCGCGATAAAATATCTGTTACCGACTTCCTGTTAAGACCTCCCCCTCTCACGGTCTCACAAACTTGACCCCAACAAAAGGCCACATAAGGTAAGGGTCAGTCTGCCCTCTGCTGCTGTGAACGGGACGCTGCAGGTCCACGTGACCACAGCCGTTTATTTAACTATATAAAATCTTCATGTAAAACACGCATCGTGTTCTTTAAAGCCCTCAAAAACGATTAAAATTCGCTTTTTCTTTAACAAAATTTCCACAGAGTGACGCGCAGTGACGTCACAGATATTTGAAGCTACAGGACGGTTTAATTTCATCTCCATAAAATTTGCTGCCTTCATTAATCGAGTTACGGAGAAAATTAGAGATTGTGAAATATCCAATATTGCTGATATTAAGCTTTCCTGACAACATCACCCTCCAGTTTACAAACTTGCCATAAGCTTGGTTGCTTTTGTTAATGATGAGCCCACATGTGTCTGGATCTCAGTGTTTGCAAATATAACACAAGTTAATCTCATCTTAGATGAAACTTGATTTTTGCTTAAAGGTCACCAGGTCCTTCTGCAGCCATGCTTCTCCTCAGTTGACACCCACAGTCTGCAGTGCGAACACTTGTTATGGTCGTCATAATAATAAAAGGGGGGGAAAAAAATGCACATTTTAATGTTTTATTTGTGCTGCCAGCAGCATTGTCATCACTGCTCCTCTATTTTCGCTAGCCTCTTTCTGCCAGCCTTGGCCACAGTGATGAGGATGATGAGGAAGAAGCCGAGAGTCCACACAGCTGCTACGGGCAGCACCACCGCCAACAGTGCGCCTGAAACAAACGTGAAATTAAAGAGAATAAAGGGACACGTTTGTCATTAGCAGAAACCTGCTGATGCTGCAGGAGCAGCAGGCAGAGTAAAGATGAATGTAGAAACAGGAGCTTACTGGACTGAGATCTGTCTGGTCCTTCGATCCTGATGGGGCCATAGGTGAGGAGACCCTGATCGGGGTCTGCTCTCACCGCTTCTCTCTTACTGATCGAGTTACAATTCTGAAAAAGAACGATGCTCCTGAGAAAAGTCAAAGATGATGAGACGGTAAAAACGATGCACTTCATCTTGTCCACACACTCCTAAATCGCCCTCATTAATAACAGCAGCAGCTCACGGGAATGCAGGACTCGTGGTCGTCCAGGTCACACAGCTGTACGGTGCAGTGCAGGTAGAGGTCATGAGGGTCTGCTGTGAAGCGAAACATGTCGAAGCTGTAGCGGACGGTGGAGTTCTGCCCATTACGTCCAGACTGTCCCTCGCTTATATTAAGGAAGGAAACCGTTTGGTCCTTCACACACCTGGGATGAGAGAAGTCACTGGATGTGAGGAGGTCATAGTTCACGGGCCAAAAACAACACAAAGAGAAGTTCTGACCCGTTCTGAAGCAGGAAGTGAACAGATCCCTCTGTAGAGTTCGGCTGGGGATACTGCGTGGCCCAGCACTCGTTTACTCGGAGCAGAAATAAATCTGCAGGCTCCATCATCGTAACCTCGACATATACCTGTGCAAAACACAAAACAAGTCACTTTAATGAATATTTGGTTCTTCAGAAGGCTCTTAAACCACGATTTTCTA
The DNA here is from genome assembly GCF_963576455.1 of Neolamprologus multifasciatus. Classification (NCBI taxonomy): domain Eukaryota; kingdom Metazoa; phylum Chordata; class Actinopteri; order Cichliformes; family Cichlidae; genus Neolamprologus; species Neolamprologus multifasciatus. The sequence continues at coordinate 66,295,237 of NC_140445.1, forward strand.
CGAATAAATGTCAAAATTCCCAAACTTCTGATTTGATTCTTTGAAGGCAGAGAAAGGATCGACCTGCTAATCCCAGTTGAGGTCATCTCTAATGGGAGCGCGTGCTTACAAAGTCAACAAAGTCAAAGCCACCATCAGTGTGTGGAACATTAGCTGCGACTAATTTCACCCCGAGCATAAACTCGGCTGAAAGTTTCGTCCCTTTAAACCTCGTTTTCAGCGTTTAGCCTGCACCATACATTACAGCCTGCACGGTCAAACTCGTGGTTCTCGAACTCAGTGCTGGGAACCAGCTGTGGACAACAGAGCCACAGCAGCTGAGGTGTGGATGACCAGAAATATGGTTTTTGTCCAAAAGCCTTGAGCAACCCCTCATTTCTTGATATTTTGTTAGGAAAATAGGACAGATTTATTGAAACGTGCAAACAAATGGAAACATTTGAGGCAAAGAGAGTTTCTACATCGTCAACCAACCTTCAAGGACATTCAGAGCTCCTCTTTGGATGTTGGCTGCCTTTTGTTCCATTGCTTCAGTAATGTTAAGATAACCAACTAACCATGTCACTGCATTTGCAGTCCTTGGATTCATGAAAAATGGAGCTGCTGCCAATCTCAAGCTTTTCAGATGATAATGTAAATCTGATGGTCAACACTACTGAAACCCAAACCATAACAGCCTCCATGCTTTACAGATGACTTTAGACATCCTGGTGTGCTGCTCTGACCTCGTCTGTAGACACTGATGATATGTGGATGCATCGCTCCGTGACGCCTGTTGCTACCGTTCTCGTGTACCTTCATGACAGCCGCTCTACCACTGAGACCATTTTTAAAGAGGTAAACGGTTCATGAATCACTCAGCTGAAGAACCAGATGCTTCTCTCAGGTCTTCACTGGATCCCCCCCCATTTTGACTTTCATGTATTGTTCATCTGCTGCAGATATTTGTCTTTAGCCCGGCCAACTCGTTGAGTCTTCCACCTCAGTGCACACACACACCACTCCAAGATGTGCAAACCTCCCCCTCAAACTGAGCCTTCTTTTCTCAGTCTGAGGTGACCCTGCACACCACCTCCCCCTTTACCAGGGCGTTGGTGTTGTGTGTCCAGGTGAGATGGAAGGAGACGTGGGTCCCAGAAACCTGAAGGTGGAGACAGATTCCACCACATAATGGGACCGGTCGGTGCCTCCTGAAGTCCATGATGAGTTCTTTTGTTTTAAGGACGTTCAGCTTCAGGTTGTTTTCTAAACGCCAGCGGGACAGGTCCTCTACCTGCGCCCTGTACGCCGTCTCATCTGCACCAGAGATGAGCCCAGCCACGGCGATGTCACAGTCAAGCACGCCAATGAAACCCCCGTGATGTTTGCCATGTATTCCTGTTTTCTACCATCTATATTGCATTCTGGCACCGTTGGTGTGGAGCACCCACAATTCTAGTGTACATGTACAATGACAGTAAAAGGCTATTCTATTGCATTCGAACCAGGACACATCAGCATTGTAACCTGTGCATAATCAAACTGCTCTTGGGCAGCTTCTGTCCAAGATAACAGATCAGCATTTACAAAACCACAACAGTCTTGGAAAATGGCTCCACCATTGCAGCTGGCATCACGAGTCAGACCGTGGTCAGGAGGGCAACAGTGCTCAGGATCTGTAGTTCTGTATCAAACAGACTGATTTTAGCACTAAACCCTTCTACTTGTTGCCATCAGATATGAACAAAATCCTATTAATCAATATGAGTAATATTTCTACAGCCCTGAGTGCACGTTGACTAGCACTACATGTACCTGCTCAGCTCAGTTGTTGCATCACAGCACAGGTGAACCAAAAGTCCAGCCTTGTGTCAAAGCATCGGTTCCATCTGTGACTGGTTAAAATCTTAACCCACCTTGTCTCGGAGTTCAATGGTTGGAGAGCTTGTGTAAGGTTTAGTGTAAGTGTGGTCTGTGTACAACATCATCCGTATCTTGGCTTCAAGTTCGTCTACTCGCATCACCGTCTCGCTGCACGTAAACAGAGGAAAGTCAAGAAAGGCGGGTTGTTTGGTGGCTCTGAAAACTCAATGGATGGAAAATCATGAACTCATTGCAAAGATTTCAGCAGACGGGTTTCAGAAGTCCATCAATTGAACAGACTTATTACAATGCTCACAAAGGCAGCTTAAATACAATGTTAAAGATGTGTCTATTTCGCCCTCACCTGGAGATTGGTGAAACTGAAAAAGGCAGACTGACTCTTCTGATGAATGGATACATGCACGTGAAATCCATCCTGATAACTGGATCTCTAATGAGGTTTCCAGTAACCCGAGGGTCTGACCTCACACTCAGGGAAAACCAGATGTGAGTTAAATTTTTCTGTAAGGGGACAATAAAAGAAAACACTGAGGTGCTCATCCTTTTCTAGGCTGACGCAGACATTAAATGACTTGTGCTCGAGCTGCACCTCAAACGGCAGTCCTCCACAGGTCACGTATTTGTGTTTGGAAACCCTGAACACGTAGTACGGGACGCCGTCGATATGCTCTCTCTTAGCGCCACAAGATTTGTTTGGCAAGTGAAGCGATTCCAGTGGCACGCCGTGATACTCGAAGAAAGCTTCCGCTGCTCGGATTGCTACGTGGTCTTTACCACACGTAACCTTGAGATGTGCATCTGTAAGAAGCAAACGTCAGCGAGTCTCTAAGATAAACACACAGTTGTTGAATCGCATCCATCGGAGATTCCAGTTTGTTCGTGTAAATGAGAAGTTTGTCGCACACACAAAAGTTAGCCATGGAGTCCCACAAGGCTCTGTGCTAGGACCACTACTGTTCACATTATACAACCTCCCATTAGACAATATTATTAGAAAACACTGAAACAAAAGGACGTATCAGTTGTCTCAAGGCCTGGATGAACTTCATTTTACTTCTCATCGTTTTTAAAACTCGTTTTCATTGCAGTTAGTTTAAACTTCTTCTTACACCAAGCTTTCGTTAACTGTAATAACCTGGGTTATATCCCACCTCTTGAAACACGTCAGATGACAGGCAGCCCTGTCATTGTTTGCTAGTTACAAATGTGACGATACCTCAAGTTTCTATAGAAAATTAGGAAAAAGTTTTTCCACGTCAAACCATAATTTGACTGAAGATTTCTTAGGGGGCAGTACGCAGTACTCTAAAACAAGTAAAAATGAGCACACCTTCAGAAGATGAGATTAATTAACATCAGGCTTTGCTGAATGAGACAGCAAGAAACGTCACAGATATTGAATTTGCTACGTAAGAAAACACGAACCTGCGATCAGGAAAAGCACCATTAAAAATGCTGTCAGAAAAAGAAGCATCTACACTAGTCGGGAGAAAGCTGTGAGTGGGTTGTTGCTTATCAGCATTTTAAAGTAGAAGAACCAGGGAGGGAGATCCAAGTTTGTGGCAGTAACAGATGGAGAAGCAGAAGACAGAAGGGTACTGCAGAGTGAAACATGGAGGAAATGTTTAAATCTGGGCTCGTTTTGGCTACTCTGAAGTTGTCTTGATGCATCTCAATCATCCAGGAAAATAAATCTCCAAAAGTTGATTCTGTTCATCTGGACGTAGCGTTTTCTGGGAGAAACGTTTCGTCATCATCAGGTGACGTCTTCAGTCTCAGCTGACTGCAGGTTTCAATCTTATAAACAGGACATTTGCATAATGACTGAAACCAGCCCACTGAAGGAACAATGGGCTGGAGGTCAGTTCCTCCTCCACGCTCACGGGGTTCAAACCAGGATGTTCCCTGTCCAGGATGGGAAGAACACTGGTTTGAGGGCGGAGTCAAGGAGGCCATTTACGTGAAAAGGGAAAGACCATCTCTGAATGGAGGAGGGGCCTAAGGGTACATCTGTCACCATCTTACAATGCTGTGATTGCAGCCATTCCCCAACTCTCTGTGAATGGGACTCATGGTTATTGATCAGTGGGTTTTGGTCAGTGGTTGTTGATCAATGGTCATGAGAATTTGCATAATTATGATTAAGGAACTGACCTCACAGCCCATTGTTCCTTCAGTGGGCTGGTTTCAGTCATTATGCAAATGTCCTGTTTATAAGATTGAAACCTGCAGTCAGCTGAGACTGAAGAAGTCACTTGGATGAGTGACGAAACGTTTCTCCCAGAAAACGCTACGTCCAGATGAACAGAATCAACTTTTGGAGACTAGTCTTAAGTTGTTCGTTCGTTTGTGGTTAAGGATTCATACACAGCAGTAGGATAATGAGCCCAAACACACCTCAGTCTTTGAGGACTGTCACGGCTGCCCTCCAAAATAAAAACCACTACATATTTATGTTGGAACAAGACATGGAAGTGGGTATAAGATGACTTGCAGAACAGTGCAGCTGAATGCATGCTATCACAAACCAAATGCATGATTCAAAAACTCATTTTTCACAATGACAAGCTTTGAAATAATATTCTAAGAGATATTAGCACCGGGATCAATCTGGGAAGTCTTCATGCTGATCTTAGACAAGTATACATTTTTGTACTTGTTATGATTTAATCTCCAATTCAAATGTCCTAAACAGAATCAGCCCAACTCAGCATGATTCTGGGGTGCTTTCAGTTTCTCTTTGACAAAACTGATGAAATGCATTGAAATAAACGTAAGAAAAGACAGGAGAGCCTACTTCGGTCACACTTGTCAGCATAAAAGCCGAGCGCACATTTGCAGCTCCTCTGGTCTTTAGACAGGACGCATCTTGTGGGGTCAGTGCAATGCTCCACACTGCAGGTTCCTTAGAAAGGACACAGGAAACGAACTTGATAAATCTCCACGCTGAAACACAGCTCACATTTTTTTTAACCTTCTTACCTTCAACCCCGTCCAACGTGAACCCGAGGAAAAGCAGCAGAGCCACGGGAAGCTATTTTGGAGGAAGGATATTTCCGCTTTTACTCTTTTTATCCATCTTTCTTTTCTTTTTACACTAAAGGACAATAAAGCTGTGGATGTTTTGCCCGGGCCTACCTTCAAGCCGGTTAAGCTCATTGCAGTAACGATCTGTGGGAATATGCAGGACACGCTGGCGTTATATTTGCAGACGTCCTTCTCCGCTCCGTCGCTACTTCACCTGCCGGTCTCCAATCAGGAACACCTGCTGTGTTTTTCCGTGGAGGGTTTTGGAGCTTTAACCCCGCGAATTAATTCGTCTAAATATGTCATGTTTAAAATATCAAATAAGTTTGGTGCCATTTCTGAGCACTCAGCCCCACCACGTCGATCTCCTGCGTTTTATTGATTAACATAAATAATATTCTGATAATTGATTATATTTACATTTTATAGTTTCACGGTTTCCCTTAAAACAAAGGGAAAGAAAATAAAAAGAGGCAAAACACAAACATCTTTTTTTTTTAGTTCCTTCGTGGATGTGCTGATAAAATTGGTTTTATATATCAAGACGTTTCCAGCAGGGGGCGCTATTGCCACCTCATAGTTCCGTGCTTTGTCATCTCATCACCGTTTACAGCAGTGGCTCCCAAACTTTTTTTGCAGGGCCCCCCCCCCCCCTTTGTTTTACAAGAAAAATGTTCGCGCCCCCTCCCCCCCCCCCCACCCCCCCCCCCCCCCCCCACCCCCCGCGCGTGCACACACACATATTTTGCTCCATTGCGGTTTATTTCACACCTCAAACATTTAGTAAACAATTAAACAAATACAAGTAAACTGCAATAAATTACAGGTAGTAATAAAATAAACTACTAACTCTGTTAGGTTATGTCCACACCTACACTTTTGAAAACGCAGCTGTTTCGTCCACATAAACGGCGTTTCGAATCACCGAAAACGGAGATTTTTTAAAACTCCTTTTTTGCGTTTACGTGTGGACGAGGAATACAGAGTTCATCACACAACGTCAAAGGTATGTGCTTTTTTTCACGTCACGCTGTTGCCACGTTATTGTTGACATGAGATGAATTGCAGAATGGCAGATAGAGACAAATACTGTTAATCTGACTATCTGCAGGTTTTACACACAGTTACTGTCCCTCCATTTACAAAGGCAGAGGCGTCACGCTGTGATTATTTTACATGTAGTTGTTTTTTTCCTGTGTAATAATATTCAACATTGCTGTCAATAAATTTTTCAAAAATGCCTCTCTGTGCAAAATGGGTTCAAAAACATAAACAGCTGTGGGATCCTGTTTGTCCTGATTTGAACCGAGGGGACAAATCGTGTCAGGATCATCCTGATGTTATTTGTATCCCGCTGTAACTTTACTGTATAAAGAGCTAACATCTCCAACATGTCAGGAGTAGTTAGTCATTACAACAAGTGTTTGTGAACTAAAGATCAAGAATGTGGGATCCTGTTTGTCTGTGATTTAAACAGCCCAGCGCTGCTCCTGACGAAGGAAAACCAATCCTGCAGGGAGACCTACCTCTGCACCTGTGCAGGTGAAGCCAAAGGGAAGATTTGCTTCATCATATTTTCTAGTCTTTGGCTTAGAATGAAGTTGGTTTGGAAACATATTCAGCGACGCTTCATCTCCTGCCTTGCGTTTCTGTGGGCGCCCGTGCTAGCAGTGTCCAAGCATTTTGTTTTGTTTCCCCCCTTTTTGGCGGGCCCCACACTTTGGGAAGGTCTGGTTTACAGTACGAGTAAAAACGCCGCAGTCACTAAGGTGACTTGAAGTTCGGCTCTCCACTAAAGTAAAGACTTTGAGCCAGATGCATCTGGACACTGGAAAATCACTAAAACCACTTTGATTCCATATTTGGACCACAGCGGGTACAGAAGGGTTTAGTGTCAGCAGGTCAAAACTGTGTGGGGCTCCTGCATGATGGGCCTGTGGTTGGAAATATCTGTGTCTCCAGGGAAGCCATAAGTGGGTCAGTGCATTTCCTTCTGTTCCAACTCGTCACACCCCGAGGCTGGGGTCCATACTCTCAGGCATCACTGGCCAGGCCTCCCTTCTCTGCTGCAGAGGCACGAACAGGACCGAGGAGCCGGTTCTTTGTCTCTGGTTGTTCAGAGCTGTACACTTTTATTATTCCAATCTTCAGTTTTGCAAATTTGAGTAGATGTGACACGATGTTACAAAACCTCTGAGGAAAAATCGGCTGAAATCCAGCAAAGAGCAGAGGCCGAAGATTTTTAAATTACCGATAAATAATGGCTCGGCACACGTCACACTTTGGTTTAAGATGAAATACTGTTACAGTACAAAGATGTCCTCGTTTTACACTGTTGGTAATTAGCTTTAGATTTACAATGTAGGCACGTGTGCTCGTCTTTGCACTTCTGTGGTGAGGAAAACTAAAATAAACGGCTTCAACAAAGAGTCACATTCTGCTACATTTGAAATGATGCTTTCTGTGCTTTGATTTCCCCTCTAGCTGTTCTAGGTAATACAATCCACGGTGTTGCTTTGGCTGTAATCTCAGTCAAAGAGAACAGAAACATACAGGAATTTATTAATGGACCAAAGAGGGAATCTTATGCTTTACAGCTTAACGCGGTGAGTTTATGTAAGATTTCATCAAGCACCTGATATCAGAGTGAATTTGACTAAAATAACTGAAAAAGAAAGAAAGAATGATCTCGGCAGATTTAACTGACAAAAACACGATCATTATTTTCCCTTTTTAAAGTACACAAATGATCGTTGTACTGAAGACTGAGCTGTCCCAGCTCTGCTCCGTCCGGCTGAAGCGGGTCCTCGTCTCGTCGGCAGCGGTGCAGGGCCACCCTGGTGTTGTGAAATAGCCGGGTTATAAGAGGTGTGTGTCATCGGCCTGATTCACAACACCAGCTGCGGCACACACACCTGAGAGGCAGATCTTCTGGTGATGGAGCTCTTAAAAAACACGCACGAGCATTTTCCTGAGAGACTGCACCGCCCAATAAAAACTTGAATTGACAGTCTAACGCGGCGCTGACGACGTAAGCAGGAAAAACATAAGGAGGCGATAAAACAACAAATGCAAAGGTGAGACAAAAAGACGCTCGAGCACAACAGCGTGGACCTCCTTTACCGTTCAGCTGTGTTTGTGACCACAAATGATTCCGATTGTCTGCAGTTATGTGGAGCAGCAGAGACAGAATGAGCCTCCATCTGTGTTCTCTCAGGCCAGACTGAAGGACACAGAGTGTGGGCCACAAACAGAGGAGACGGAGGGCCAGTTTTTCTAGCAAACCTCAAGCGATGTCTGGTTGTGCTGCTGAATGTTCGACAGGGCGCTCCAGGAGGGGCTCGGTCTGGGTTCAGCTAGATTATAAAGGCAGGAGTGGTTAAGATGCTGGCCGGAGCATGGCCGGACGATTACGGTGCGCATACCACAAAATCGTGGTGACATTAGCCCTAACAAAAGATTTGAAGGAACTTTGTATACAAACGTATCAAAGTTAAACAACGTCCACATTTTTAGTTAAAGATTTGATTTTGGTTTCTTTACTAATAAAATATTTAAGACTACCTCCTTTGAAAATGCGCACAAGGAACGAGCATCACGAGGACGCACTCGTTCTGCAGCATGCGGTAAAATGTCTCTTTTTGTTCCACTGATTTCCCCTCTGATAGAGACAGAAATATCCCCCCCAAGTCCGATAGCTGAGATTAAGCCAACCAACCATCTGCCAGGGGACAGGACGCTCCACAGCCTGTGGAAACGGCACGGCTATGGCCTGCGACACTCGGGACTGCGCGAGGCTGAGAGAAACGGTCTTGTTTTGTTTCCCAGGGAGACGATTCAATTAGATTTCACCTGATTTATTCCCTCAGAGGGGACGTGGAGCATTTCGAGTCTGTTGGGTAAAAAACAAAAGTGTATGCACCTTCTTTTTCAGACGAGTTCACTCTCAGGATGTATTCTCCAGTATTTCCTTTGTGCAAGTTAATATAGGTGCGTGATGACTAATGTGCTCAAGCCTGCATGTAATGGCTCCCATATTAAACACGTATATCATAATATTTTCACAACTTTGACAGTAGCACTGAAATAAAATGAAGCAAAATGAGGGAAAAAAGGAAGAAAATGTAACGAAACATAAAATGTTTCAAAATAAAAAAGACGAACGAAAAGCAAACTTTTTATTCTAAATCATCACAGATACAAATATGAAACAAAACAATGGAAATAACAAAAACAGACCGACAGGATTTCAGATGAGCAAAAAAACCAACGTATGGCTTAACGTGGCGATGAACGCCGCGGCTTTTACAAAACAAGATGACAGGTGAGCGTGTGAATGAGCCGGTCTTCAAAAGCCCCGAGGTTTCTGCTCATCGTGTGTGTGTGTGCGTCTCAGTTCATCAGTAACTCCATCTGCACCAGTCGCGCGTTGGTGTCCCCGGCCATGTTATAGGGAATCATGCCAGCGAAGGTGATCAAGGCTCTGGCCTGACCGCGTAGTTGCTGTTCAGAGAAGAGATGGCGTGTTAACATCAGTGAGACAGAATATTTATTTAACAACAAGCGAGCTGGGCATAGACAGGCTCTCGTTGCACGAGCCGGCTCGACACAACCTAAAATCCTTCTGTAGACACCAGCTGTAGTCAGCAAGCTTCTGGGTCACCAGGCTTTCTGTGTCTGATGTAAGTAGAAGTGAAACGGTAGAATCCAGAGGAGCGACGGAGACATACTGACAAGGGACGAACGAGAAATTCTGCCAAAAATGTCACATGCAAGTGAATATATTCAGTTTACCACTAAATGTACTCGTAGGGGTGGGCGATAGAAACGATATACGATAGAAACGATATAAATTTGGCCAACGATAGAGATTTTGACTGTACCGCTCTATCGCGATAGCGCGTGTTGATGATGTCATCAAGCTGCGCCTGTTTTGGTCGAAAGCATCGCAGCGGCTACAACCATTATCATCTGCCAAATATGCCGACAGTCACAGCAAAGAGATGAAGCACTTTTGAAATATGGGGAAAGCCAAAAACTGCGCTTCCTCCACTTCCGGAACATTGATTCATTAATGACTTTTATCGAGTGGAAAAAAGTTAGCGTTCATCCTCCAGCTTCACTGTGCTAATATTATGCTAACATAGCTGTGTAGCTAGCAATCACGTAGCACAACATTATATACCAGCTAGTCCAACTTCAGTAACCCTGCAAACTCACTGCTGTTTAGTTTTCTGTCTTCATTTATGTCGGAAGTGGTAGCAGAGCTGTACGTTTGAATTTTTCAGAAGTCTCTCAGTCAGAACATGCTATCATGTTTAGGTGGAAGCTAGCGAGCTAACTTCCTGCTAACTTCTAACTCCGTTAAATTTAATAACTTCTATTTTCATGGATGCCTGGATGTTAAACTTAATTGTTACACCTGGTAAAGCAGCAACGCTGATGATTTTATTACAGATGAAAGAATTTAGGCCGTTTTTTACTCTGTGTTCGTTTGACTTTGGGACCTGAAGAAGGCGGAGTTTTGGACCCAGATTACTCACTACGGCAGCCGTAATGCTCTGACAATCCATCAAGCAGCGCGGCTTACCAAAGTTGTACTAAAACATTTTTTAACAGATTTCTGCAGCCAAAATCTGTTCGAGGTCAGTAAGCACAACCAGAATTCATACATAAGGCACACTCTCGATTTTTGAGAAAATTAAAGGATTTTAAGTCCTTATAGTGTGGAAAATATGTTATACAGAAGAAAATAATATATCGTGATATATATCGTTACCGCACATGCTTGAAATTATATTGCGATATGAATTTTAGGCCATATCGCCCAGCCCTATGTACTCGTATTAGCTCAAATATTTAAAGTAAATGGATCTTTGTATAAAACAGACTGCGTTAGGTTCAGATCTACCTATAAACACACGTCTTTAGTGCTGTGCTCATTTCCTCACCGTGTCTCTGTCCTCCATGGTCCTCTGTGGCCGCCCCGGTGTGCCGGCTGGCGCCCCCTTCAGGCGTTTGTACTGCGTGTAGAGGATGTTCATGGTGGCCAACAGCACCTCAGACAGGTTGTGACGCACCTGCAGGAACAAAACGACATTTAGATAAAGAGAAAGCAGAGAAGTGGAGTCCATATAAAGACTGAGTATCGGTTTTGTGTTTGGTGTCCAGAACCGAGTCGACACCTCATCGCTGAAGTTCCTGAACGCCGCCACTCTCTCCTCCACGCTGTCCTGACTGAGCGGAAGAAGCTTTAAGCGCTCCATCACCTGACAGAGAGAGGCAGCGTTAATGTGACGAGGCCGCGTACGTCTCGCTTCACGTCTGCTTGTTCGTTTAACCTCTGCGTTCATTTTCAGAGTTGCACTCACGTCATAAGCTCTGTCGACGTGCCCCGCGTGGTACTCGTCGAAGAACGTCATCAGGTCTAAGAGCAGGTAGAAGGTACTATCGACCGACTTATCTCCTGCTACGCCCTGAGAGCGATACCTGCAGAGGGAAAATAAAAGCTTACAGAGGTGCGTGTGTTTTGACCAGCGCACGGCGTGTCCGCGTCCTCACCTCTCGGCGATGGCCACGGCGGTGTTTTTTAGCCTCTCCTTGTTGGACTGAGGCGCGCTGACCTGGGCGATGACGGGACTCAGGAGCCGATTCATCAGCTCCAGCACCTTGTCTGAGTTCTACGCAGAGACACACGTAAAGTGAAGAATCGCAAAGCGACAGCTCTGCAGAGATGCTGCGCAGTGCACGGTCTGCTCACCTTGGCCAGCTCGTACAGTTTGACCGCCTCCTCAAACAGACCTTTGTTCTCGGCCTCCAGAGCCACTTTACTGATGATAGCTCTGGTGTCCCCAGCAAACTTATCGATGACTCCGGGCTGCAGGAGAGGATGAGACCGGCGTGAGGCTGAGAGCGGTTCAGACAGTAACAATGTGCATTCTGTTGTGTCACTAAAACAAAATAAAACCCGTCCTTAAAGCCTGACTGTCCATCAAAATAAGTCGGCGCATATTTTTAAGTAAGCCGTTAATACAGAACGGCCCTCGATCGGACAGCATGAAGCTGCACGTCTAATGATGCGCCGTGACGCATTTAACATCGTCAGTCGTGAGTAGGGATGGGTACCGGTATCCGCTGACATAAACGGTAGTAACCAGACCAAAAAGCAGCGCACATTTCAGTGCTTTATTTTCTCATTTTACGTTTCCGAGGATAGTAGGCGGGTCCAGGTACGTACGTTCTTTTAGAGCAGAGCTACAGATTAAAGATGTCCAAGGCGAAGCGGTCAAAGTCTGGCTGTACTTCACAGCAAAAGATGCAAACTCAGCAGCTGCAACAAGTGCTTTAAGCTGATACTGTGATACTGTCAAAGGAGGTAACACCTCAAATCTGATGAAACACCTGGCGACGCATAGCGTTTTTTTAAAAGCCGAGAAATGCGCCGTATTTGATAGCTTGCTGCGAGACCTCACACCGAGCACATCTACTGCAGGTGTGGTGCCTGTTATCGACCCGGAGTTAGCAACATCCCCCAAAAACCCGAAGAGGAGAGTCCTGGCCCCTAGCCCTGCCAGTGTAGCAGAAATGATGAGGATGATGATGCAGCAGCAGCCGTTCTTCTCTGCGTGAGTAGCTTAATGTTGTTCGTGTGTAATTTACGTTGAGTAGGCTAACCACGTTATTACATTAATGCATGTAAGGTGAACTAGCAAACATCATCATAGCTACATGCAGCTGTCTTCTTGTTTGATGGCAGATACTCCCTTCACCCTGGCCAAAAAGGCTAAAATGACCAAAGAAGAAGTGGAAAACAGCTGAACATGAGAGGTTTTTGGACCAATTTTGTGTTCTCCATTCTTTAAGCACCGGTTTGAGCACCGTTTAAGCACCGGCACCGTTTCAAAAGTACCGGTTTGGTACTGGTATCAGATAAAACCTAAACGATACCCATCCCTAGTCGTGAGTGGGACGACCCGTGACAGCAGAACCGAGTGACGCTGAACGGGGCGTGTTGAGACATGTGGGACACGTGCCAAAGGACCCCCCCCCCAGGGACAGGGAAGACAAATTCAAAGCAAGACGAGGAAGACGGGTAGACAGTAGGTGAGGGAGGCACAGTCAGGTTATAGAAATAACCATCGCCGAGATGAAAATGAGCCGAGACATCGGAGACGTGTCCATCGTCCTACCTTCCTACTGCCGTCCTTCTCCAATCTCCCCAAAAGCATGTCGAACTAAAAGAGGAGTAAAAATCACCACATGACAATAAATACATGAATCCAACATCGTCAAAGTTTATATGTAAACTTGTTTTCCAGGAGAGAGATCTGAGCAACATTGTTCTGAATCTAAAATTCTCTCCATGCTCCTCACATTTGTCCTTTTTTATTACAAACATTTGTCAAACGTTGCTTTAACATAAACCTATTTTTCATATTCTTTAAGTATTTTTAAACAGATGAGCTCTGTTCCTATTTAACGAGGACAACAGTGGGAATCATGCAGGTCTTATCTGCCCCACGAGAAGCACCGTGAAGCAGCTCTGATCTTCTAAGATGTTAAACATCAGCTCATCTGTCACCAGTGCAAAGCTTACAGTCATTCTGTGCTAACTGTGCTAACTGTGCTAACTGTGCTAACGTCTGATCACAGTAAAACGAGCCGCCCACCTCTCGACTCTCAATAACGAGTTCGCTGACACAGCGCATGAACATGTTCTCGCCCTGGTTGTCTTTCTCATTGCTGCAAAAAAGAAGAAATATGAATCTAAACTTGGAGCTATACAATATATCGTGTGTGACGTGCAGGGCGAGAAATGTGTTTACCGCAGGAAGTAGAAATACTGCAGCGCTTCTCGTGGATCCGTGGACTCAAACTTGCGAGTGTAGAGCATCAGCAGGCGGATAAAATTGAGCCGACGCACCATGGGAGGGTCCCCGGGCTCCTGGCTCACTGCGGGGAGGATGTGATCAGTGAGACTGACAGGAAATAGAATATGCGTGTGCATTACCCTACAAAATAAAGGTGATACTCACGTAGCTGAGCGCTTTGACCGGTGGACTTCAGCAGCAGCCGTAGCTCATACAGGACCAACGCCACGTGCACGGCGTGACTCCTGAGTCGCTCGACTCGAAACAAGAAAGCCACCGCCGCCTCAAACTGAGCCGTCAGGAACAACACCTGGAAATACAGGAAGGGCTGCTGGCTCGCAGAAAAATGGGACTCTCCTGCAGAGAAAAGATGGACGGTGGGAAAATCAAGCGTCTGTGACCAAAACCTGCAAACAAGTTCAGGAGGAAACGGTTCATCCTCCACATGAACAAAGTAAACGAGCGTTTCCAATCACTCTGCGGAGACGGACGGACGTCACCTGTGTGGGTGTTTCACCGTTTCACCGCCTCACAGAGAAACTGTGCTGGGAGACTTTTGTTTAACGCCGTTGCTTCACAGAGCCGTGCACGTGGCCACGTCGGTTTTTAAACATGGGAGGAGAAATTTAAAGACCTTTTTTTGAGTGCAGGTACTTAGTCATCAAGTTTACTTTTTAATTATAAATCCTAATCCTCTTGTTGGCTGAAAGTTTGAGGAGGAGAGCAGGGTGGACCATGTCAGCCATTTTACAGCCTTATCGCAGACTCGCAGCGTTTTAGTTCAAAACGGGAGAGAGAGGGGAGGAGAGGGGGGAGATGAAGGGAATAAAAAGGACAAAGGGGGAGAGATAGGAGTGTGGGTGTGAGAGGGGGAGGGCGCTGCAAACAAGAAGAGAGAGAAGAAGAAATGCACAGCAAAGAATGTGAAAGAGGACAAGAATCAGTGGGAGGAAGGAGGGACGACGGCGGGGATGCAGGGAAGCCGACGAGCGTGTGAGAGAAATGAAGATGGGTTTTGGGCTTCGTGTCCTGCTGTGAGGCAAGATGGAGGACGACGAGGAACGCTGTGCCAGAGAGAGAGAAAACAGAACGAGGCTCCGGGCTGTGCTTCCCACCGAGCAGCGAGGGCGGGAGAGGGAAAATGGGAGATGGACAGAGAGAGAGCTCCGAGTCTTATCTGAACAGAGCAGGATCAGCCTGGAGAAGGCAACACCCACGGGAGGAAGCTGTGCTTTTGTCCGTCTGTGGGAGGGAAGGCCTCCTCGCGCCCTTGCACTTGTGTCCCGGACATGCGGGTGTTTTACTTTAAATGGATTCTGGATGAAGAATCGAAGCGTGTCTGCTGACCCGCAGCTCCGTGCTCAACACCACCAATGCCCCAAAATGTGCCCCGAGTCTCTTGCTGTAATATTAATCATGCTGAGACATAAACTCGGCCCAGTTTGTTTCGGGCGCTCTTAACGGCGTTTGACCCATTTTCATCTCCCTGCTTTAAGCGGAGGAGCTTTGCTGACGGTGTTTGATGAAACCTGTGGAGATGAGGTGGGTGTTGGTTAACTTGATGCAGGTAGCAGGAAAGTCTCATCATCATCAGCACAAAGATGAACGACTGCTGCTATTTCCACATTTCCAGGTTACAGAAAAGAAATCAATTCACAAACACTCGTGAACTTTTGTTCCTGCCGACTATGACAAAGCTCTGAGTCACACTTGGCTCGTCGTCCATGGCAACAGCTGCTGAGGCTTATGGGGAGGGTAGTAAGAATATTCATGTCCAGGAAAATAGTTGAAATATTCATCGAGCGATTAGTTACACAGGGAAACGAATCGCTTCTCTTTAACAGTTACTGATGAAAACTTCACATATTTAGTGTTTAATATCTACACGATGTTTTAAAAATAAGAATCTGACATCATATAAGAACAAATTGAGATGCTGACAACAATAATCAGCTGATGAAGCGAATCCTGACGCGCTCCACGTAAAACAGTTTTTCTGCCGTGCTGTGATTGGTCACCAGCACGCACACGTTACAGGTTGTGCACCTCGACTCTGTGCAGGTGCTCACACCATCGCTAATATGTCTGTTTTTAAGACCAGCACTGAAGGAAACTCGTTTTGATGTAGTTAAAAAGGTTTTAACGGACTCAAATGTAACATTTTGTTTCTCAGACGACTCGCTCCTTACGAGGGACAGATCGTCCGTATGCATGCCGTCGCCCTGCGTTCCACGTGTCCGCACAAACATGGATGCAGTCTCACAACAGCACGAGAGGCAAAGAGCAAACAGTAACCCAAATAAAATCTGCATCCTGGGAGGTGCAAACAGCTCGGCCGTGCAAGCCTGAGCTTGTTCCTCTGTGCTACGGGGGAAGAGATAATGGAAAAACAGGAAGGTGGAGAGGCAGTGTGATGCGCCGCAATTCTCAGGAAACTAAAGTTCATATATTTGTAGTTATTTTGAGAGCTGAAGGAGAATTTCAGTGCCCTACCGTAGTCTTCCAGCAGCTGTTTCTGTAGCTGTGGCAGGGTGAGTCTGTCCTGAGGAGAGCTGCTGCCGTCATCATCGAAACACACCTGGTTCAGCTGTGGGGACAAAACGCGACGCACATTACGCGAAGGAGCAGCGCAGCGCCGAGACATCAAACTGGGGCGATGATCTCTAACCAACCGGGTTAAATCGTGCCTTTAACCCAAAAACAGCAAACCAAGGGAACGGTACCTTAAGCCAGAGGTAGTCCTCAGTCTTGTCTGCGATCTCTCCGTGGTTGTCGTTGATGTCACATTTCCCAATCATGCAGTAGACAGCTCTCTTGTATGGGTCGGCACAGTTTCTCAGCACTCTGCGGTAGTGCAAGCGAAGCTTGTTCTCTGAAGTCGGGGAAAGTCTGAAGAGGAAAACCAGATAAAACAGGAAGCGTGATAAGACTGGTTCGACCTTCAGGACTTCTCTGTGTGCAGAGGACGAGAATAAGCTGAGAGGAGCTCACCGTCTGTCAGGACTGTTCATGTACTCCTGAAACCAGGTCTTGAAATCTCCCAGCTGATGTTGCATTCTGTTCACCACCTGCATGGCTGCGTGCAGGTCGCCACAGCGCAGGCAGTAGTAGATCACAGCCCACACCGGGTGGCCTTCTATCTCACCGTCCTGTTGTGCAAATTGGACAGAGTGGTCGTATTATTTATTTATTTTGTAGCCACTGCTTAATTCTTCAGACGGTCGGAGCTTCGCTGCATCGAGATCCTCACAGGCAGACGTGACCTGTCAGCCACACAGACTCAAGAATCAGTGAAGCAACGGTGGGAAATGAAACCGTTTGCACCGATCAGTCGCCGGCTTTTAGAGCACAGGTGTGCACGACCAACTGCATGAATGCCAAAGAAAAGATAAACTCTGATCATCAGATGATTCTGATTAGGTGCTCGTGCACCAAGTCTGGGTCACCCTGCACAGACAGTATTACTGCAACAGTGAGGAAAAGCACATGAGTCTGGTAAAGGTGATTCAGGTAACAACTGATGAGGCCTGTAGGAGTTAAATAAAGCTGCGTGTTGCAGGCTCTTTATCAGCCCAACATTTAAACAGTGCAGACACGTGTGGTACCTGCATGCCAGGCAGAGGCCCTGGCAGCTTGATGTTGAGGAAGCTGCGCACTAGTTGGTACGTTCCAGGCACCCCTCCTAGTTGGGCCTGATGGAGGTTCCCAAAGACAGTCACCATGGTGTAGTTTTTATAACTGGGAAAGACAGAATTCATATTTATGGTTCATTCTAGCTTCAGCAAACTGTAGATCCGGTGCATGCATCCACAGAAACAAGGCTACCTGTTCTCAAGGAAAGCAAGTGCCTGGCGCACAAAGGCCATTTGCATTTCAACACTAGTGCGACTCTTCAGAGTGTCTTTGGCTGGAACCAACAACACGTCTGTCATCTGCTTCACCATCAGCCACAACTCTGACACGTTCTGGAGGAAAGAGAGAGAGAAAAAGGTGCGTTTATACCGAGTAATCTGTTACATCTGTCAGTAACAATTAACTTCAGGCTGATACATCAGTGAGAGATCAGCGTTCCTACCTTATCGTCCAGGCTTTCTGCTACCGAAGCACATAAATCTCCCAGATTAGGCTGAATGTGACCGTTCACGATCTTCTCATTGAAAATGTAGATCTGACAGAACAAAACGGAGGCAGGTCCACAAACTGTTAAATGCTCGTTTTATAAGGAAATGTCAAAACTTTCATATAAACTTAGCCTCCAGTTAAAAATGAACTTTTTGTCACGACCATCGAGTGAAATGGTTCACGATAAAAAACAGCACGAAAAGCATCAAAATGTTGACGAGGTCGTCAAAGAGGATCACGAAAATCAGACAAACGACGCCGCACGCAATGTGCCGACACATGGTCGAAGTGATAATGTGTGGTGCAGCGAGTGGAAGCGACAGAAGGTCATCCTGGATGATGCTGGGTGGAGCGCCGGGGCGGGGACACGCGCCCCCTCTGCAGAACAATTGATCCATGTTTGAGCTGCAGCTTCCAGGCTTCGCTGTAACCCCGTTTCAACCAAACGATCGGCAGACAGCTTTATGTCTTTAACAGAACACAGCTAGAGATGATTATTATTATTATTATTATTATTATTATTATTAATACTACCAAGGTCTGTCCTCCTTTTCCCCTTCATTAGATCCCAGCATGTAATCAACACACACGTTTATTCTCCTTCTATGCAGCTACATATTTATTATATAAGAAAAAGCAATTAATAACAGGCATTATTAGGCATTAGCACAACACATTTTAATAACCCCAAAGTGCCACTAAAATGTATTTCCCTTATAGTAACATCTGTATTCAGATTTTGCATCGTTAACCTGATAGAAAAATGCTTCAGTGACAATAACCTGCTGTGCAAAACGCCACAATATGAATGCACTGAAAGGTAATTTGCATAAAACAGGAATGTTGATGTGCTGTGTGCATTTACCTGAAATCTTCACACCAAAATAATTAGACTATCGGGGACTGACCTGGCGTCCGTAGGCCACCTCCACGCTGTCCAGTGCACTTCTTCCTGGAGCGGTCACCTCACTCACAAAGCTGGGCTGTAATGACCGCAGGTCAGGTGGTAAGCAAAGACAGAAGTAGCAGATCAGCCGTGTGCTGCTGAAACGTTTAACTAACTTTTCCTGCTCGTTACTTTGAGAGTCTGAGACAGGACGTCCCGTGATTACTGCCCGTCTGCTCGACACGCTGGGACACAATCCCACACAATAAGATCAAAGTCTTGTTTTTGTTTCAGGGTGATGATAAAAATAGTGTTTCTGAGTCGGAGATGAAAACGCTACCTTGTTTCAGTCGAGCAGGTAGACAGGTGGGAGTGTGTGGCTCTTTGAAGCAGACATATTCAGTCCAAGAAGTTTAAACGTGTTACAAAAACGATGCTATTTGTAAGACCTAATGAAGCGGGAACGATGCAGCACTTGACAGTTCTGATCTCTACAGAAATGTTTCCTACACACTCGAACGAGGTCACGATGAATAAATCCACCATGCTGTTGACACACCTGCACGTTACCTGAGACACACTGGAAGAACAACCTCTGAATTTATTGTTCATAACTACAAATAACAGATTCATTAATGCATTAAAATGACACATCATTTACAAGGTGCAGGTGCCACCGTGAGCACTTATACGGCTCTGTCCCGTACCTCCACGTCTTGACTGAAGTCCAGAGCATCTTCTCCTGCTCCCAGCAGCGTGTGCAGCACTCTCTGCTTCACCTGCTCCCACTGAACCAGCATCGACTCCCGATGGTACTCTTCAGCCAGCAGGAACGTCTGAACAAACGGCGATGGGAAGCAAGCCTCCAGTCATATTCGAGCATGCAGACTGAGACAGTTTAACCTTTAATATCGTTTTGGTGCTGCTGGTTTGAGATCTCAGTGCTTTTGTGGGAAAAACACAGCTCACTGGGATCAAGCTGGGATTGTCCTTAACATGGTCTCTGCCCAGCACCAGGTACTCAAACCTTCCTGTTTGTGAGTGGCAGCAAATCACAAATAAGTCGGCTTAAAGTCAAGATGACCTTCAAGTTAAAGGAGCTAAAATGATGCATTTGCAGGCAGGATGAGTGGAGGGGTCTGCACTAGAAACGAGCAAAATTATTTGTCCTTGTAGCACAAGTACGTTAATCCACATCCACACGGTAAGATGAACGTCGCTCCGGCACTAAACTGGGTTTAACAGCAGACCCCTGTGAAGACTCGTCCACCAGGACTCGGCGGCGTCTATTTTAACCCTCCACAGAGACTTCAAAGTGAGATAATGGGAACTCGAGATAATTGAATCTCCAGCTTAGGGAGATGCAAATCTAGACTAAAGCCACCGTTTACTGGGTTAACTTGGTCAAAGCTTTAAACAATTTAAAAACTGCATTAAGTCTAAAAAGATATTAAAATTGTATTTAAATCGTGAGTATAAACGTTCCTGTCAGCAGCACATCACAGGAGTTTAACAGTTTAAAAAGTTTCATGTTATAAATGTATTAATTCTGTTATCAGGCTTTTTCCTGCACAATTTTCTGTTTTAGAAACACAAAGCATGCAGCAGCACAGCTGCAGTGGTTACTGTAACACGCCTGCTTTTCATGTTGATGTCAAAACTAAAGCTACGAGATAAAAATCTGCAGGAACATCTAACACCCGCTTTCTTTTTAATCTTCAGTGCATTTGTTTTCCCCACCCTTGCACATAAGTCCCTTTCCTCTCTCGGGGAGCGCAGACAGATAATGGGAACGGCAGCTAATTAAACACGGGGCCTATTAGCTCTGCACATCAGGGAAGCCATTTCAGAACCATTCCCCAAAGGTTCACACCAGAAGGACTTTCAGATCACAGCGAGCAGAAATGACTAAAAATGTCGTTTTTAAGTGTTCGTATTGTGATGCTACGAGACAGTGAAACGAATGCTTTTGTAAACCTCAGTATACGACAAACAAACACACGCGGTGTCTGTGACTGCTGCGACTAATTATCATCTTCTTTTTTAATCATCTAAAGAATAAAAAGTATAATGGCACTCGGACGTGCGCCCTGCAGGCCTGCGTTACTCTGAGAGCGCCTGTGAACTAGTTTCTACACTGCAGGACTAAAAACTCTGGACGGATACCGACCCTGCGGCGAGACTCCTCGATGGCGGACAGGAGGGCGTTGTCCCTCTCGTTCTTCAGGAAGCCCTGCGGACACACAGACAGATGTGGGGAGAAGAGTCACGGTGATGAACACAGAAAGCAGGATATGAAGCGAAACGGAGATAACGGAGATAGCAGGTGCATCATTTACTATTCAGGAGACCGTTCCCGTTTTCGGTTTTCTTTCCTTCCATGTTGGGATTAGGATGACGGCCATGTTAACAGACGCAGAGGAGGCCGTGCCCGTGCTTTTCGGTGGCCACGGCCTCCATTTTGGTGCAAACTCGAGATGGCTGCACACACACCTCCTGGTTGGGGCCCTTTCAGTGAGGATGGTGACGATTTCATGCACAAGCTTCAGATTATCAAGAGGGCTGGATGTTACTTATTTAAAGTTGCACTGCTGTTTGTGCTTCGTCTCTGCCCATCGTTTATTTTACTGCCTATAACTGAGTTATTGTTTTCAAAAAACATGAAACAACCCAAAGAAATACAAGTTCATGCAGAGGGTGGCCGACTCCCGAAGCGATTTTACCACGAAAACCAAGAAAAAACTGCAAATTCTAAAAATAAACCCCGATTATTCAAACTGCAGCTGTCCCGCTTGTGTCACTGACTAATAGGAAACACACTGAAGCAAAGGTCAGTGCATTTATTTAAATGATCTATTTATTTGTCAGAAAGCTTCACTGTGCATCATGCAAAGGTGCACTTCTATCACGTGCAGGTAAGTACTGCCGCTAACCTTGAGTTCTTCTGCTTTTTTAGGTTTATATAACTGCAAGTCGTGCAGCTCGGCCATAATAGCTTCTTAGACTGAGGAAGGTTGTTCCCTTTGTCAGATAACAGAATAATCATTTACTGCTGAATTATCTGAAGCCAGCAGTTGATCAGAGACACAGCTAGTTTCCAAAGCCAAGAACGGTTTATTCAGCTCTTAAGAAGCTGAATTCGCTCCCGTCCTCTCGTGTGCGTCTACGTCCAAAAGCTTGGCTCAGTCCAATTTCTACCTCTTCCTTTTACAAGCTCATCACCTCTGCCTGACGCTAAACAGGCAATTTGCATGAACACCTTTCTGAAGAACTGTCAATAACAAACACCATCAAGTAACTCACAATGAAGGTACAGCAGGCTTACCACAGGTTACCACAGGTTACCACAGGTTACCGATCGTAACTGGATCAGTCAAAGAAAGACATTAAAAACATGATTATTGGATTTTACGTGCTGATTTTTTCTGACCGCTCTGTGGGTGAGCCTTTTTACCAGTGAGAATAAAAAAATGAAAGAAAACAGACACAAAATGTTCAGTAGGTTTATTATAAAGAAAAAATGAGCCCTATATAATCGTGTAGTTGTACAGCATACTGCAGCCTTCACGAACACAGAGCTTTATCTCTTGGCTTTTTCACGGTGTGGCGTTGGTTCTGCGATGAGCCCACCGACACTTTAGCAGACTGACGTCTACGTGCTGCCGTTTACCGTCACCAGGGGGCAGCGCAACCCGCGCAGACATGAAGTTATAACACAGAAAGCAGAGAAATGTTCGCTGCTCTTTTCATGCTGATGCTTGAAAATATTTTCTTTACGCTTTTTCACACTTCTCCCGTTTATGTACGACCTCACGTTTCAACCAATCAGAGTTGAACCTGTGTGTGATTTGCGGCCTGTCTGCGTGGGTTGTAAAACCCTCTTCATGTAGCACAGGCAAACACCTACACGCACCAACAGAAACTATAAATCCATGTAGATGCACTCATAAAGCAAGAAATTTGAAAACATTGAAATATTCATTTTCACTATTTAGCTCCGTAGATTTATGACAGCGTATTTCAACTGTTGGCTCTTTGGGTCTAAACAAGAGGAGGTTACAGCTTAGCTAATGCATGATGAAAATGTGCAGAACGTTAAATTTGACTAGCACAACCTGCCATCACAGACATGTCAGTGACTGATTATCAGTATTTGTATTTCTCCATGTTAATTATTTCTGGGCTTTAAACATTAAACATCTGACAGCACATGTGGAGCAGTATTGATATCGTTTGGGTTTTATTTCGCTTCAGGCGCTCTACAGTCTGTCAAACAACATCTTTATAACGAGCATATTTTCCATCTTGGAAACAGCTGAAACTACTTATATTGTGACATCTTCAAAGCTGCAGAAGAAGAGTTCCCGTCACAAAAGATGATGTCAAGATCCAAAAAAAGTCTCTGCAGAGGTCGGTCAGAAAATAGGACAAACGTTTCCTGCTGCAGTCGCTGCAGGTGTTTGAGTTTACGTGGCTCATCTGGTTTTGTGCTACAGTTGAATTTTAGAGACGTTGTCGTGTTAAACCGTAATGGATCGCGTCTCCTCTAAAACGGGTCAGTACCGTGTCACTGAGTTTAAGCCACAGCATTCGTTCAGGTCAGTGTAAAGTAACAGAGAAAGACATCATTTACTTCGTCGTATTACTGTGTGAAAATCTAATCATCTATGACAGATTATCCACTGCAAATTAAAGAAGAAAAACTGGTGTTTGCACGGCTGACAGCCAAGTTAAAGGTAAACTTGGTGAACTTATATGTAACACCATTACTCTGGTAATTAAGAAAGAAAAGAAGCTACTCCAACGTCGCCCGTTTATCGCAGCAGCTCATCCCTGCTACCCTTAGCTTCCCTTTTCCTGCTCTGTCCCTCCCTCGTTTCTTCCCCGTCTCACTTTCCCGGGAGAGGCTGACAATAGGTCTAAATTTAACCACTCAAACCAAAGACGAGCTCAGGTCAACACTCACAGGAGAGCTGCACTGGAAAAACGAAGAGAACAGAAAAGGTTCACAGATCAGAGGCTGATTGCGATGATCCAAGTGTTTTTGTAAATTGGAGAAAAGGCGATGAGACTGACGATCCTTACAGAAACAGGCAGGGGGCGGGGCTTAAAGCATCTAAAACTACGGCGGTACATTGGGCACCGAGGGGGAACTGCCTCGTCATTTTTCCTTCAACAGGTGGCAAACATTTGTCACTGTGTGCCAACCACTTGCCTATACATTACTTTTTGTGCCAAGTGTAAATCGATGAGTTAGCCAAAAGCTGAGGCCAACAATCCCATTTATCTGACATGCAAATGATTTCTGTCTTTGTGGCTTTGCTTGATAAATCACTAAATCAAATATACAGCAGTTAGATATCAGATAAAAAGCACTGCTGGTAACTGGAAACTGTTTCCCTCCTCACCACAGGAGGTGGCCAGTTTCACGTAACTGCTTCTTAAAATGTTTGAAGCTTCGTCGCAGGCAGGCGCAGCATCGCTGTCGCATATAACCTCTTTATAATTTTGATCAGCGCTGCACAGTCCGAAGACCTGGCACGTTGTTCAGACCCAGACACCGGCATTTCGCGCTGACTAATCGCTGCCAATGTTTGATTCCTCCTCGTATTTGTTCCCAAATGGTAAAAATAACCATGAAATAGAGAAACGCATTTAAAAAAGCAACGCTGAAACATTTAGAAGTAAGAAAGATGAAAAAACACATTTTAATAAATGTGCTTATCACGCTCGATGATGCACTGAGCACCGGGGTATCAAAGATGCACGTTTCTTTTGCCCCACCCCTGTATTGTGTATCCTCAGAGATCTGCAACCTGCTGTGAACACCCACAGCCTGCTGGCCAGACAGCCCAGAAGCTTCTACAGGAAGAGGAGCACTGCCACCGAAAATGATTTAATCATGGTTGATAAATCAGGAAATACTGATGGGGGTGGGAAGGAAGGTAAAGGCGAGGACAAGTCGGCCTTCAAATATAAATACAAATGATCCAAGTTCCATTCTTTGTCTCCAAATTCATCGACAGTATGGAGATGATGTGAAAGATCGGTGCACATTTGACTCTAAAAATATTATTTTCTATACGCCAAAATGAAACATGACTAAATGTTAGCAGACAGTATAAATGTGATATTTAAAAATGTTTCTCTTCAAACTTGTACGCATGCTAAATCTGTGCTGGCACACAGGCCCCCGTCTCCACTGCTAATGACAGTCACGCCATCTATGCATAAAGGTAATCTTATTTTATATTTTCACTCTTTTGAGCCAGCGTCATGCTTATAACACTATACGAACAATATTAAGATACCGAGTCGACGCAGAAACGTGTGATTTTCAGGAATCTAGAGGTTACAGAAGGGCGCGTTCAACGAGCTGACGGGGAAAAGCCTCACTGTGGAAGTCATTATGAAGCAAAGCAAAAACATTTAGCATGACAGAACGAACCGACCACTGCCTGAGAGTGTGTGTGTGAGTGTGTGTGTGTGTGTGTGTGTGAGAGAGAAACCCCACCCTTTCACTCTTCCACTTCCTGTGTGGTGAAATAGAAATAAAGAACATAAATATAACATGTAAGTATAAATGATCAGAGTGCCTCACATTCACAAATGACTCTATCACCTCCATCATCATGTATGTCCGCACACTGTGCACAGCAGAGAAGACATGACAAAAAGTAAGACGCACAAAGCCCAGACCCATCAGTGACTGAGTATATGTGTGTATCCATGTATGTATGTGCAATACTCACTCATGAGGAGCCTTCCTGCCTGTCTGGCAGACAGACGAGAGGACAGGACGAGACAAGGAAAAGTAAAAAACTGGTTTTCAGTTCTTTGTCTGAGCCTAGGTACGCCGGCTCTGACAGCCCATCGCCCCTTCGCCTCTCCATCCCACCGTGTCACCGTGCCAGGGCAGCAGCGGCGGCCGCCATGCTGGGGCGTGTTCCCTGTGCCCCGTCGAGCCGGCATGGCGGTCCGCTCGCAGCCTTTTCCCCGTTCAAAGCAGGCCAGTGACTCTGGTGCGTGAGCCGGAGAATCGAGTGAAAGTGCCACATCAAGACTCGCTGGAGGTTGTTTTATTGTCGGAGGGCTGTACCAACTGAGCGCTCAGACACGGGGGGAACCCGCGAGAAAGAACTATGGATTCATATAGAATATCAGTTCCTGCCATCAGCTGACACCCCCACCCCCCCAAACAGCCATTCTCCATCCTCGGTCTCTCTCTCCATCTCTCACTTCGTCCTAGCATCTCTGACGGCCCTCCCTCAGTCCCACTCATTTTCTTCTTTTTTTATCCATCTATGCATCCTTCTTTTCTTCCCTCCTTCTCTCCTCCCTCCTTCAGCTCAATGCAATTATAGTAATGGATTTTTCCCCCTCGGTTGATGGCTTCCGACATCCTGTCTCGAAATGAGGCTAATCATGCTCTTAAGGGTCATGTTTAGTTAATGAAGGGTTTGGGAGGCACATGGGGAGAAAGGGGACGGGTTGGTGGGTGCGTGGGGGGTATTCCTATATGCAGTCTGTCTATTATAGTGCACACGTGCACACACAAACAGCTCCAGGCATGTTAATCCATGCACTTCCTGAAGTTTTGTGCACATAGCCTCTCTCTCTCTCACACACACGACTGGATTCATGTGTGCAGGCAAGCAGACAGGGATGCACGCAACCACGTGCAGACAAATCTATGCTACACATTCATTCATAAATACACGGTTCAGACACCGTATACAGCAGCGATCGATAGCGCCTGACGCACAGGCATGCAATCTCAGCACACGAAGCTCGTGCACGAGAGACGCACACATCCTGTGAAGCTATGTCAGGAGCGTTCGTGTATCTCAGCAGATGCTCTGGGCTTAGCCAACTGCGTCCGCTGAACGCATGCCATCACTGCTGAGGGATATGTGTGTGTTTAAGGGCTGGGGAGGGCAGAAGAACAGGAGAGGAAGAGAAAGGATGTAAATGGGAGAAGCAGAAAAATGTGAAAATATGCAATTTAAGAGAGAAAGGGAAAAAATGAAAGCAGAGAAACACACAGAACGAGTGTGATGTACAAAAAAGGAGAAAGAGAGCGTTGGCAGAGAAAGATGGAACAGTGAAAAGTGAGACAAGGACAGGGAGACGGAAAAATATTGAAGCCGGTCGCCATTTTTCTACCCGCTCTGCTCTCTGCCTTTCACTTGTACAGTTTCATTTTTCTGCTCTTATCATGTGATCTCTTCTCTTTCTCTGCTTTTTGAATCCTTTCCTGTTAATCCTTTGTAAGCAGACTGCACTCTGATAAAGACCCTAAACATGAGATGTAAATATATTCACGTTTGGAACAAACTAAGCCTCATCTAACCAACCACATAATCTTACTAAATATGAAGTTGTCCATAGTATGTGCAACCTAAAAACATGCTAATCCCTGCTAGCAGCTCCGACGTCCACGAAGCCCAAAATCTAAGACGAGCTAAAACCTACAGGAGCGCTTCAGCATATATCACACAGCACTGCCCTCTACATGCACGCGTGTGTGAGCCGCAGAGGCATGTACCAGCTCACTCGTGCGCAAACACACACATTTACACACACACTCATAAAAACACAGCACATTTTCCATTTCCTTTGTGTCCCGTCTATCCTGGAGAACTACAGCCTCGACTGCCTCACACCCCTTAAACCTAATGAAACACAATCTGACGCACTGAGGTCGGTTGAGGAGCGAGGATGCACACGTTAGAGGTCCTTGGTTACATTTGGATACATTGTTTGATTTCAGGGTTGCCATGGGTGCACATGCATGAGTCAGCAACGGTAACGGGGAAAATGTAAAGCGTAGATTTAAATTGAAAGTTAAAGATGATGAAAAGTTGGCTGATGGATAAAATCCTTGACAGACTGCAGATAAAACAACAATATGTGATTGTAAAAACAGAGACTCTGTCCATGTGCAGCGATAATATCTGGGGTGTTAGATAAATATAGACAGGCTACATCCTTTGTGTGGTTATAGGAATGCATCTGTACGAACAATAACTTCTGCAAATAGTCGGCTGTGAGACTGTGACAGAGAAAAAAGTCTAATATGAAGTGTATCGTGACAGGAAAGGAAGCAACAAAACTAAAAAGCTAAACTTCACTCCTAATTAATATTAATCAAAGCTAATTAAAAAAGAAAAATGTGCACTGATTTTGGGGATGCTTCCATTTGTGTAACTCCATCACGCACAAACACAGGTGGTGCTGAAATGTGAGATTGTGCGAGAACGTGACAGAGGTCCTGAAAGTGGCGATGACAAACGCATATTTTAGCATTTACACACAAAAGGCTTGAGTCTCCAACGATGATGACTGAAGAGCGAACGCGGCCCTAAAGAAAGTGTTTTTGTCGCTGTAACAGTGACGAGAAAACGTGTTTTAAGTACTGCAAATATAAACTACTGCAGTCTTTCAGAGTTTTATTAAATATTTAATAAGAATACTCCTGTTACTGCACCAGCTGTGTAATTATAGAATAAACCATTTATTTCTTTTCAGTAGGCATTATTTCCACCTTTCTTTCAAAAGTAACTAAGATTTGAGCGACTACATCCGTGCATCTGAGTGTAAATCGCAGGTCAAATGTAGCGTCTGTGTGTTAAGAATACTCTGTTTGCTTTCAGCTGTTCAACAAAGTGCCTCAAACAGCTTATTGGTGATGCCTTCTTCATTATCATCGTCATCATGATCAAATAACCGCTCTGCTCCTTTGTGTATACTTGATGATATAAAGTGGCTGAGCCTGCCATCAGTTAAACGGAGTGAAAAAAGCTGAGCTCAGTTTCTCTTTTCAATGGTTCAAATTTAAACTACATTTCTTTGTTGTTTTCTTATTCTGGCTTAAATTCTGCTTCATTTTTTGGCACACTGTCGTGGAGCCAAACACGCCCAGTTAAATTAGGTTCACAATTAGTCACAATTTGCAATTAAATTCAAACTGTGTGTATGTGACGTTATGATCTTCATTAAAAGAGGATTTCCCATGGGGGAGCAGACAGCTTTCTGAATGACTCCTCACCTTGGTCTGGCTAGATTCGCTTAAACTGCTGTAAAGCAACTAAAAAGGTTAAAACATAAATCTTTTTGATGCTGCTAAAGATTTACCTTTAGTTTGGGGGCGGCAGAGCAGAGCATCACAACGTTACGATTTAAGACCAAAGTAAACAACTATTTTTGGCTCACGGCGCCACTAAACAGGCTTAATGAAAATGGTGAAGACTTTGTTTAAGCTCCATTATGCAGTTAGCCTGGCTGTCCGGAAATCATCCTATATTGTGCTTATAGATTACACATATATATGAAAGACTACTGTGTGCAGTCTATGCATCCAACAATCTGACATCTGGAGTCCAATCCTGACTCAAGCTGATCTACGGAGCCGATCTTTTCAATTCTCTGCTGTTCTGGGTTTACCTCACAAAGCCTCAGCAGCAGAGCTCCAGCTTATTAGTTTAACACTGGTATCAGATAACTACTTGGCATCAGCAGATACCCGCAGCAGCATCAGTATCATATGAAAAACTGTACAGTGCGCTCCATTAATTTTCCATTTTTGATCATAATTATTTATACTGAATATGCTCAACGCAGGGCCCATTAGGTAAATGCCAATACGACACTACTATGTCAGCTGACTTTCCATTTATCTGACCAATTCCTGTAATGTGGCTGTTTAAACTGAGCAGCTGTTTGTGTCTGAAACAGCAGCGGAAAATTTCTCCTGAAATAAAACGTAATGCAATGTCATCTTCTAGACCCAGAAGAGCAATCGCAGGGAGGCAGAGTGCTCGTGTGTGTGTGTGTGTGTGTGTGTGTTCACCCTCACACTGCCAGAAGCTGAGTGCTTTTCCAGTCAGTGAGTGAAACCCCCCCTGGCCAGGATACATCTGGCCGACCAATAAGAATAAAGAAGATTTCAATGAAACAGAGAAGAGGCTGGACTGCAACAGTGGAAGGAAAAAAACACAGAGATAAGAAAGGAGGGTGATAGAGTGGTGGCACATGCATGTGTAAACCTGATGGAGAGAACAGATACAGTGGAGAGAAATAAATACAGGAGGATTAAGCAGGGTGGGAATAAGGGATGGAGAGAGCACTCAGGGAGCAGAAAATCTGGTACTCAACATTAAAAGAATAAACTTTGATATTGCACTTTCAGACTTCTAACAGAACCTTTGTTTTAGATTTAAACCTTCTGTCTCCAACACCGTCAAAACAGTTCAAGATTCACATGTACCACAGGAGCAAACGCAGCTTTGAGCCTGCAGCCTAAAACAAAGCACAGAAGCGCACGATAAGCTCACTTTGTTCTACCTCCCTGCTATCACAGTTTCTCCATAACTCGTATAATCTTCAGATCTAACCAACTTCTACTAGAGCAGCATGGCCTCTGGCAATCCATCAGACGTCTTCACGCTCAAACCTGCCAAACTACAAGACAGTTTCACACACATAACACAACTACCTCCTCACGCCTGACTACATGCAACAACATGCCAACCATGTATCCGTCACAAATGCTGTACACACACACAGTCACAGCACAACCTGCAGAGCCACATCTATACATTATGTGACATGCACTGCTTTTACATGGGTGAAAGCTTTTTTAATTTAACTCCACAGATGTAGTTTAGTGTGACTGATGATACATGTCATCATATAGTAAAGTACAGTCTAATGAATTTGCAGAAAGAAAATATGATTAAAACTCAAAGTTAAAGAGAATAAACAGCACAATGTGACCTTGAAACCAATGAGATTTTCCATGACTGTCCACAAAAACAGAGCCTGTGGGTCACACAGTAAACCCAATTTTCCACTGGAATAATTAACTCGTTGGCTTTGTGTACTTATTTCTGTTATCTCTTAAATCTTTGTTCTGTTCAGCCTCCAGTTATAAATTTCAACATTTTCAGCCTTTAACTAACAAACTTCACACTTGCTCAGTTTTTATCAGGCTTATCTTGTCAGTGGGAACAAAATGCAGACTTATTATCTACAGTTAATTACTTTCAGACCTTAGCCACAAAACAAATTTAATCCTCACTTCCAAATGCAGTGAAATATGCACATGCTTATTAAAAGACTAGGTACTAGTTTCCTACCATCTGTCAATGGATTATTTCTTATTTCACTCCACAAAGTACCTCTCAGTGCTCTCAGTAGTAAGCGAGTCTTCCTGTAGTGAACCAGTTCATTTAGGTTAAAAACACTGCATTAGCAGCTAGCTAGCAGCTAGTTTATGGTACCTGTATGTCCGTGTCTTTGACTGGCTCCAGGGGCTCAAACGTGGTGGCAGCGCTGAGACTTTCTAGCCTCTGAGAAATGTGGAAGATGTCTAAACCTCTGGAACCAAGGAGGATGGACCTGAGGTGAAACAGAAAGGTGATGAAGAACTGACTCACAAATAACTGCAGTTGCTCCACGTGACCACTAGAGGTCGCAGAACGCTTTACCACCGTTACAGAAACCATCTTTACACTGTAGCACTGATGTGAACTGTTACACATCAAATCAGGTGTCATCACATACATCACAGAGAGAATTTCAATCTAATATCAATGCAGTTTGAAAATTAATAGATTAAATCCTTTAAATATCACTCAAGCTTATTGATTAAGGAATATCTTCTTTAAATCTTTAAAACCAAACGTATAGTTTAGAAACGAGTGTGTCTATCATAGAGATTAATGGGAAACAAAGGAAAAATGATTTTATACTTTACATTTTATTTACATGAGAATATATTGCAGTAGGTTATACTAAATCACACCTATCAGATATACAGGAGTCTGTTATTGTGAAACGTGTATTATTATTAGTAGGATTCTTACCACTATATATAAAAGGAACTCTTCCCAGGCTCTTTTTTTCATGTTGATCTTTAAAAATTAGACCTGATGCCTTGTGTGACTGTTTACCACCAATTTAGTTCCCTAATAGCCCGTCCCTTTCTTTACTGGTATTGGGACCTAATTACTTTATTTATTCAACTTTGTACACATAGATAACCATTCATTTGTCCCCCCCCCCAGTTTCTTGTGTATGCATTGGCACATGTATGTATGTTATATGTGGGAGTTTATGTGGGATGGATGGAGATATAAGTAACGACACATAAGGATGATTATTATTGTTATCATAGATGACATTCTTCTTATTTAACATTACTATTGCTGTTTGCACTCCTCGTCCTTACATGATGTGACCACGATCAGTATGTGGTTAATCACACTCCCAGTTCCCCCAACCCTATCCTTTTTATTTGAACTTGTCCTGTTTGTCTATGCTCCATGTTTCATGTCCTGTGACACTTGTAACTTATTATCTGTTGTTATCAATTACCATTTTTGCCAGTAGCAGTAATATTATGATTAACAGTGGGACATTTTCTGCCTATCTGCACATACTGATGTTCATATTTCATACTGTTCTTGGTTGTATCTTGTTATTTTATAGTTCAGCTTTATTTTGTTGTTTGCTGGTTTACTCTGTGACTACTAAGTGTTTTGTTTCCACTCTTATAGCACTGTGCAATAACAGAAACCACAAGAATTTCCCTCAGGAAAAATAATAAAGTTCTATCTTATATTTCTTACGCTTTTACGTCTGCAGCATCTTGGGAGGTGCGGGTCAGGGTGCGGGATCGAAGCCTCTCCCCCGCCTGCTGGATCTCCTGAAGGTTCCTTTCGACGTGAGGAAGTTCAGACACTGCTTCGGTCTCAGCAGCCAGCTGCTCTGCCTGCTGCAGGAGCTCCCCAAATCCCTCTGTATCCATGCTGCTATAGAGAAACAAATGAAGATATTTACATGTAACATCATCAGAGGTGAGATGAATAGTGTACAGTGGTTTGGGGAGCTATAATTTTAGGGTGCTCACATCCTTTTGGGGGGAAAAGGTATAATTGGCCTGGACAATTTTACATAAATATGTTGCTGTTATTTTCGAAACCTAATCAACATTGTACCTCACTGACTAAAGGTTTTGTATGTATTTTTGTTGTTCATTTCGATCCTTAGAAGAAGGGACTGGGTTAAAATGTACTGCAATTCCTCAACTGCGTGGATGGAGATTTACACAAATTCAGAAGTAAACGTAAAGTGAGCACGTAAACGTTTCAGACGTAATATAGCTGAGAACTGCCACAACAACAACAACAAAACACGTTTAGGACTAGGCCTAGTCGATAACATACAAACTGTGAATAACATAAACACCCATGTATATAAGGACATACAGCTGTGAGCTTTCGGACAGTTGACAGCAACACCTGGAGCGCGCGCATGGAGCGCTGTGGTGTTAGCTTAGTTGCTATGAACTCGCTTTAGGAACAGCAACAAAAATGTACAGTTTCAAATGAAACTCAATTCCGGCTGCTGTGATGTGGCGTGATGTGAATCACGATAAAAACATGTTTGAATTCATTTTATTTTATTGTAGTGCCGTCCTTTTGGCTAAGCTTCTTTAGCATGCTAACATGTAGCTACAAGTCAGAATGAATTACACTGTGCAACGTTAGCTAGCATGCTAAGCTGCTATTATTCCTACATATGCTCAGTGTTGCGTTAACTCAAAAAGTTCATTTTGATGACGCGGCTGGAAGCAACTACACTTCATACCTGTTGTGTGAGGTGGGAGAAAATACGGTCCTGTTTATATCCACGCGTGAATGTATTTACAGTTATCTTCTGTTACTCCGTTTCTTCAGCACGCAAGTACATTATTTGCCCCGACCGGCAATTCTGGAGTCGATCGTGATTGGACAATCCCGCATCCCTCCCGGAAGTTCTTCTTCTTCTCTAGTTTCAAATATTAACGAAGCATATCGTCACCTACTGTCATAATTTATTATTAGTATTATTATTATTAGTATTGGTATTATTATAACACTAAGTAGTAGGATAACTCTTCTAAATATAGGCAGAAACGTGTACAATATGAAAAGTTGTAGTCGCTTTTAGAAGTATTCTTTGTCAAAGGTTTTGTTACTGTAATGCTTACTTGGGGTGACTGTGGCTCAGGAGGTAGAGCAGGTCACCTACTAATTTGGAAGGTTGCTTTAGCCTGTGTGAAAAATATCCTTGGGCAAGATACTAACCCCAAGCTGCTTGTATGAATGTGATAGAAAGCATTTGTGTAAAAGAAGCATAGAAAAGAGTGCATGAACAGTGTATGAATGGGTGAATGAGGCAATTTGTGTAAAGTGCTATGAGTACTCAGTTAGAAAGGTGCTATATAAGAACCAGTCTATTCATATGGAGTTGAACTACCTCTATATGGGCACAGAGGCAGGTAGACTTTTGCTCATAGAGTCATGTTGACAAGTTTCAGTCATTTGCTGCAGCAGCAGTCCTTTATCATATAAAAAAAACAAGACACACAGTTGAAACCTCAGTTAAGATATCTCATGAATTCGATGTGCAGTTAAACGTTTATACAGTGACAGAAAGTGTCACTGGTCCAGCTCACTTAAAGGCTACATGTGGCCCATCATGTAAAATTAATTTGTTATCCCCGTTTTAGATAGTCTCAAGATTCAGCTGTTGTCTGTGGGGAACAGGCATACATTTAAACTCTATTGACATTGTTTGATTTTTATTTATCTCAATTTTGCTGCTGCCTTGAGACAAAACCAGTGGCTTCAGGTTAAATCACAAAGATCCGATGGGTTCCTGCTTCCAAGCTGCAGTCTGTGGCTT
Organism: Neolamprologus multifasciatus; assembly: GCF_963576455.1. Lineage (NCBI taxonomy): Eukaryota > Metazoa > Chordata > Actinopteri > Cichliformes > Cichlidae > Neolamprologus > Neolamprologus multifasciatus. The sequence goes on from NC_140445.1 coordinate 66,329,740, forward strand.
CATCAGGAGAAATCTGGTCATGTGGCGCACAGTCGCCTTGAGCTACTTTGTTATATAATACAATGTGTATGATCCTATTATACAACAAAAAGCAGACAGAAAGTGAGGCACAGGGCTTGTATTACTGTTGAATACAAAAGTACAGAAATCTGGAAGCTATGCTGAGTCTTCCGCTGGTCCCAGGGATCATCAGTTAACCTCGTGACTGGAAAAACTCACATGTGAGAGAGAAAAACAACCAGTGAGGACAAATGAAAAAAAAGACCCAGTTCACATTAATCAGTGACAAAGATCACAGTAAGCATAAAAATGATAAACATACTGTGTTGGATCTCAGTAACAACAGTTTGTACCACAGAAGAAAAGTGCAAATGTAGCCAAGTTATTGTTCAATGTTAAAGTTTTTAGTTGTGTCTCCAATTTATTTTGAAGCTGTTTGTTTTCATTACCATCAGCATCCAAAGCCCCAAATATTTTGGCTCTTCTGTCAGATGCAGTGACGCTGAGATCCAGTCCAGGCGACTCATTGTTCTCCTAATTGATCTCTTATTTTGTGGCCTACATTGAGTCTGGTGCGCTGGTTGGACACTGCCCCAGTTATTCTATCTTCTCATTAATCACAGGATCTTTTTTTAGCATTTGGGCTCCTCAACAGTTCAAGGCCTCGTTTGTTGTCAGTTTACCACCTGAATCATGGAGCCATGGTGTATTAGCAAGCTGCTTCATAAGGCACGAACCAACATTGGTCAGAATTTGGAGGCGTGTCAGTCAGTAAGAGACAGAAGTCACCAAACTTTACACCAGGGGTGGGCAACTCCAGGCCTCGAGTGCCGGTGTCCTGGAGGTTTTAGATGTGTCCATGATCCATCACAGCTGATTTAAAGGGCTAAATGACTCCTCAGCATTTCTTGAAGTTCTCCAGAGGCCTGGTAACAAGTAATCATGTGATTCAGGTGTGTTAACCCAGGGTGCGATCTAAAACCTGCACAGACAGCAGAGCCTTTCTGTGACAGCTCCACAGACCTGCTCCATATTTATATTTCTGTATCTGTGAATGCAGTCTGCACTTCTTTATTGCCCAGTCTCAGTCTTACTTTTCTTTAGCTTAACCTTGTATTTATTTTCTTTTTATTCTGTTTTATAAATAAAGATCTAACAGCTTATGGCCTTCCCTATGTGCCTGTGGAACTTTAACTTAACTCTATTTGTTATTTATTTATCCTACTGCTGCAACACAATCATTTCCTCTGTGGGATCAGATATTTAAGGAACTCTCCTGAAGAGTTTGGAAGAATGCTCTAATCCAGGGGTGGGGAACTCCAGGCCTCGAGGGCCGGTGTCCTGCAGGTTTTAGATCTCACCCTGGGTCAACACACCCGAATCACATGATTAGTTCATTACCAGCCTCTGAAGAGCTTCAAGACATGTTGAGGAGGTGATTTAACCATTTGAATCAGCTGTATTGGATCAAGGACACCGGCCCTCGAGTTGGACACTCCCCCAGCTTTACAGATGCTTTCTTTTGAACTATGCACTGATAACAAGTTGGATAATCATCATATTTGACAACTGACCACAAAGATTTTCCCAGATTCTTGGCGATGTTGTTCCTAAATAGTTTCACCCATTCTGAACACACAAGTCTGAGAGTAGTGAACCCTCTTCTCTTTTTTCAGTCTCTCTGGATTGACCTCTTTTTGTGCCTAATCATGTTACTAACCTGCTGCTAAATAATTTGAGAAACATTCAACCAGGTCCAACATGAAATGTTTCACTGGCTCAAATAAAAATGAGCGAAAGAAAATAATACAATAAAAAAATTAACTCATGTTTGTTCTGATGTGTTTGTAGCTTTAAAATTAAAATTTTAATTAAATATTTGGTTTGAATTATACACAACTCAAAACTGATGGTGACTAATGAAGTTTCCCTCCTTGTGTGGTCTGACTCTTTCAAACAGCTGACGCCTTCTCTGCTGGTGATAACGACAACAACATAAAACACTTTTTAAAAATACCAACAACAAAAAAAATGTTTATTTTGTCTTTTCCTGTATGTACAAAACATTATAACAAACTAATTTAAAGGCCAGATCACATTCTTATGATACGACCGCTACACTCATCAGTCCTGTCTGTACAACGAGTCCCAGCAGAGCAGGAGTCTCCTCAGACTCTATTTGAACTGGTTATCAATGAGAGTGCCCTTCATCTTGGCCTTCTTGGCCTCCAGCTCAGCCAGCTCCTGCAGCCTCCTCTTGCTCATGCCCTTCCTCTCCAGCTGCTTCTCGATCACTTTGGCATTCTGGGCATAGGAGTCCGCCACCTCCCGGGCCTCGATCTCCTCCTCCTCCTCGTCGATAGTGGAGACGGTGACGGAGCTGAACTTGCCCATGTCTTTGGTCCGCTTGGTCATCATCACTCGGACTTTCTTGGGAGCCTCGGGCTGCTTCTGGCTGTAGACGCTGGTGTTGCCGAAGCCCTGCCCGAACTTGACCACGGCCCCGTCCACGATGAAGGTGGCCGGGTTGTTCTTCTCCTGGTGCTGGTAGAAGAGCAGCAGGCCGCATTTGCCGCACTTCTTGCGGTACTGCCTCTCGATACCCTCGGCTCTCTTGATGTACGTGTTTTCGTCCTCCTCCACGTTGCAGAACTTGTGAGCGTGTTTGGCGGCGTCGATCACCCGGGCTTTGTCCCGGGGTCTCATGGGCAGCTTCTCCAGCTGGCAGTCCAGGACCAGAACCATCTGGCCGCACAGGCAGTAGTAGACGTGGAGGGGCTTCTCTCCGTCGTCGTACTCCTCCCGGTCTCTGGTGTCCGAGCACACGACGCTCCTGGAAACCACCTTCGGCATGTTCACACGCGTGGGTGTATTTTACTACCAGGACGGGATCAGAAACACCACTACAGCCAAACTTGCCCAGAAAATAGAAACAACGCAATAGTTCCTGTGTGCACCGACGATATTGTTCCCGCGAGAAACCCAAGTGTCGAATATTTGTTCCGCCTTCATAGATCGTTCCGCGAAACTCAAAATAAATACATTTTATTACAACCCCAAACTAAGAAATACAACTTTATTACAGATTAAACGTATGTGTGTAACACTACCTCACAACAATAGTGCTCTTTATTGCAAGCACCTACAGGGGAGCTCTAGACCTCCAGGGCAGGTGTCCTGCAGGTTTCAGATCTCACCCTGGGTCATCAACACACCTGAATCAAATGTTTAGTTCATTAGCAGGCCTCACGTTGAGGAGGTCATTTAAGTCAGCTGTGTTGGATCAAGGACACATCTAAAACCTGCAGGACACCGGTCCACCCTTGGGCTACAGTAACAGAGCAGAGGAGGATCCTCTTTCAGCCAGCATGATTGGAGGTGAGGGGAAAGACAGAGGATCAAGAGACTGCAAAAAGGATATTACGTATTTGCCCCCCCCCCCCCCCCCCCCCCAATTCAACTAGGCAAACGGGCTCGCAAGTTTAAATTCCATTTCTGGTTAAACATGTCAGACATTTTCAGTCTGCTGGCTCACTGACACGTCTAACAGTTCTGCTCGACTAATTTAATAGCAGCCTTAGGTCAGTTCAAGTTACTGAACTTCCGTTCTCCAAATGCTAATACTGCGCTGACCTTGTCCAACACGCCATCTGCATTTGGATTTCCAACTTTAGATTTGAGAACAGTTTCTGTTCATCCCTGCAAGAGCCTTTCAAGTGGGCCACACAGTTTAGTAGCAATCCTGAGTCAATATAACTTTAGTCCTTATTCCAAGATGAAGATTTCAGCATTAACAAAGTACCACAGAGCGTGACCCAAGTGAAATGATGCACTGACATCAGCTGAATTAATACACCAGACAGGTCATAGCGTCAATAAACACGTTTATTTCAAACACCCAAAGACAAGTACAAAATCATTCGTCATCATTTCGTGGACGTGTAAATTTATGATTAGTGGCAAATAAATGGCTCAATCATTTCAGCAGAGAGCTGATGCTGCAGACTCCTCACTGGCAGCAGCTGGTGTCGCACGTCTTCCCTTTGCACACGCAGCCAGAGGCGCATTTGCTGCAGCCGGATGGGCAGCAGTCGCAGCAGCCTGCAGTGACAGACATCATTACTGACAGAACACAAAGAAAACTACAGATGTCATTAAAGCAACTCGAGCCGCTGCGCATTTTTTTTTAATGGCATCAAATGCGGAATTTTGAAGAAATGGCGCATGACTATAAGAGACAATCTTCACACTATGCGTGTTACTTGGGAAGATAAACAGGAGCGTAACATTAACAGGTCGACAGACTGTTTGCTGTGACGTGTCAGACTTACTCTTCTTGCAGCTCTTGCATGAGCAGTTTGTGCACGTGCAGGATCCTCCGCAGTTGCAGGTTCCAGCTGAACATAAAAAGACAGTTCAGTTTCATGTGGTCAGAGTAACAAGCAGCGCATTAAACAGTCTTGTTAAACAGCGGCAGGAATACTCACTCTTGGCGCACTCGCAGGGGTCCATTTCTCAGTCGATGGCTCGGTCAGAGTGATGCTGGCGTTGCTCTCGTGTCGTCGGGACTTGAGTGAATGTTGTGAATGACGGTGTAGGAGTGGCTGTTTTATAGCGTCCTGGGAACAACAGAGCCGAGTGCAAAACACGCATGTCAAGCTTCACGCAAGCACGTGGTTAATGATTACAAAGAGGTTTGTGCACACGGCATGGTCCAACCTTTCAGCAGCGGGAACAGAGAGATCCTCATAGCCAGATCTATGGCCTGCTGCCTGAACATTATATAAGAATGTCAACTCCTGGAGAAATTCAATCATGCAGTTAATTCATGTATTTAAACAGAGGAGAACATCTTCAGGCTACACGGAGATCTGAACACACGATCACAAACGCTCACCAACACTGATTCATGTAGAACGGGCTACATGAAGTGCGCGTCTCCAATCAGGACGTCTTAGTTTTATATGGATGAAGTGACTTTATACAACCATTTGGGGCTCATATGAGAGGATGTTGGGTGGATGGGCGCACGAATGATCACCAACAGTATTATTTTAAAAATTACAAAAAACTTTTCAGCATCTGCGAAGATTCTTCACAGAAAACATTTCCGTTCAGTGTTTTCATAACAAACTTAACCTCATACTTGATTAATTGAAACGAATACACTCTATACCGGTAATATTTTGACAGTGCGATCATTTCATGGGGGTAAACATCCACATTAAATATCCTAAATCCAAATCTAACCGCTCATTAAAAAAATACATGTAATATATCGTGTGACTCCTCAGTTTTACTCGTTTTTTATAATAAAAATAATATAGTCATCATGATGTTGAACACGGGCTGTTTCCGGCGCTGTGCACACGGTGCGAACCAGCTGGCGTCCGTCTCCCGTCGGTGCCGAGCTGCACGCGGCCGCTCGTGAGCAAACCAAAGCAAACAGGCTATTGTAATATGCTGCGTTCACGTACCGTGTGCTATCGGAAATACCGGATTCAGCAGCGAGCCGTGTGCATATGGCACGTGCGACGTCGCGTCTCCCCACAGAGAAAATTGTTGTGCATTTACACACAATATATATATTTTTAATAATAGCAGTCTTACAAGAAATTAAACACCAAAATCACACTACGCATAAAATATCAGTGGGGAAACATCGGTGCGCAACAATAAAGAATCAAACAGAACAGACGAGCTTTAAAAGTGTGTGTGAGTACAATAGAACAAAATTAATCTCGGCCACCGTAATCCTCGATGTTTCGCACTTGGTTGCTTAGTTTTTTATGTCTATTTGTCTATAAAGACGATCTGTGTTTACAATACTTAGGTTTTCATGACGGGAGCGTGAAGGCAGCATCATTCACTCTGCACTCGACACAGTCACTGAGTGTTTCTCCACTAACACGTAGTTTCTAGAAAGTGTGTGTCAGCCGATGTAAACCGCAGGGAGCGACGAGCGAAACGAGCTTTAGAGATGAGCGCTGCTCTTCTTAGTGAAGCAGCTGAAAATGGCAATTATGAGGGAAAAATCAGTCATAATATAATAATTAATATAATAATACTGCAATTAGATTCAGTCCATCCATTTTCTGTCGTTCATCCAGGGAGGGGGCAGAGTACTCCGGTCTGCTAACACTACAAATCAAGAAGAAGAAAACACTTTAAAGAACTCAATTACCTGAGCTGACTGTCCAAAAACATGGGTGTAAACAGAGAGGGGAACTACTGTGCTTTCCCCCGTTTCTTTTTGTTTTCTTAGACTCTAGTGGAGTCCCAACTATGTTCACACAACCCTCTGTGCCTGCACAACTTTTCATTTAGAGTCATCAGACCAAAATGTCTCTGGGGACAGACACACAGATACTTACAGCCTATCGTGTATTCACAAGAATTACACATTCACACTTTATAGGACTTGGACCAAATTGACTTGGATCATTGCTTCTGTTGGTGCAGTGATTAGCAGCAAAGTCCAAACACAGGTTTGTTGGTTTAACTGGTGATTCTAAACTGGTCACTGTGTGATTGTGAGGATGAACGACGTTGTTGGGTCTGTGTTTCCACAAGCCGGCAAGTTTAGAGACTTATTCATCATGAAGAAAACAAGACATAACAGAACATCTACAACCGGTTTTTCACTCGCTAACAAGGGACGTTTTGGTCAAGAACCAGCTCTTGGAGCTCACGCTCCTGTCTCCAGCCCAAAATCCTTCCAAGAGCAGCTTCACCTCCCTCTGTAAAACCCCCCCAATGGCTCTAAGACAAGACACTATGTGTGTGTGTAAGCACGTATATGCATGTGCAAGAATGTGTGTGTGTGTGTGTGTGTAAGTACGTATATGCATGTGCAAGAATGTGTGTGTGTGTGTGTGTGTAAGTACGTATATGCATGTGCAAGAATGTGTGTGTGTGTGTGTGTGTGTGTGACCTCCTGCTGACCAAAAGGATCATAAAAACAGGAAGCAACAACAGAAGAAACAGATCTGTCAGACAGGATGTATCTGCAATAAAACCTCCCCCAGCACAGAGGGGCTGGAGAGGTGGTCAGGATCAAATGAATGTCTTGATCCTATAGATTAAACTCAGACTTACAAATTTAAGAAGCCCAATGACAACATTCAACAATTAGACTTAACAGACGTCTTTCTCTCTCCCAGGACCAAGACTACGCCATGCTGGCTCATACGTGTTGTTAACCCTTAAATGAAACACTGCCACTGAAAAACACGTTAGGAATTTCATGGGAGGATAACAATTGTGTACAAATTTTACTTAAGACCAAATATTTTTTAAAAAGTTTTTAAACAATATTATTAGAGCTTTAAAAATAATATTTTGGGAACAAAATATATACCAGCTGAACATATTGCTAGGACATTAATATTATCAGAATGGTTATAAAATGAATGGTTTTCTTTTCTTCAACACTGTAAATGCTGCTGTTGTGCTCACTGTGGAACCGTGAATATAATAAATACACCTTAGAAAAAGCAAACACTGATTGGCCTGAAACAGAAGTCCTGTTAAGGTTCAGCCTGTTTGAACATCTCAAAACCGTAAGATGTGTGACGTAGTTACATTTCCTGTCAGTAAAGGTTAAAGGTTAAATCACATCACGTCCTAATTATAGTTTTTGACTTTGTTAAAGCAACTTTGCATTATTTACGGTTTAAAAATGTCAGTGCAGCCACTGTCTGAAACAAGCTGTTATAGCCCCGCCTCTGTTTGGCCTACGTCCTTTTGATTGGCTGCTTCTTACAAGCAGAAGTTTGAACAGCTGCTTTTAGGGGTTTTTGTTCTGCTAGCCACAGCTGTGTGACTGAGATCACACCATCAATATAGTCATGTCATCAAAATAAGGCTATCCCCTCACTGAAACATCATATAGAGCCAAGAGCAGAACATTTTCATTATTTGAAATTTTAGCCATGTTTTTATGAAAAGCCGGCATTTTAACAGCAAACGTGACACAAAGTAAAAGAGAGAAGAAAAAAGCTCCACCTTATATGTAAATAATCTGTCATACATCCTTTATGAATACACTGCTTGGATAAATATGCAGTAGTTCCTGTTTTTGTACGTGATTAATTTTGGACACTGGATGTGAGAACTGTTCATTACGCCCAGAAGCTGCTGTTTCAGTCAGCGACCGCTAGAGGGCGACAGTTGCACCGACTTAATGTGACGGACACACGATAACGAGCAGTTATAGGAGAGAAAAGTGTGGAAGTGGCATAACAACATCCCGTCCTGGTCAGAGCCGCTGTGCAAGTGTTGCTCTGCTCATTCTGAGAAGTGATTACGTGTCTTAAGTCTTATGTCAAAGGTCAGTAATGCCGACAGACAGACTCTACTTTACACTGATGGGATATTCTATGATCACAAAGTGTTAGGCATGCTCTCAGCAAGACTCGCTTCTCTTAACTGTGTGTGTGTGTGTGTGTGTGTGTGTGTGCAGGGCAGACAGCTGAGCTGCTATATTTGATCCTTCCAAGCCCAGCATGGGACAGAGTACATCCACTGCACACACGCAAAAATGACATGCTGACCATTGCAAGGGATTTTATTTTGCATTAAAACTGAGATGATACAGCTGAGTTGCTACAATGCACTTTTCACAACTGTGTAGAATATTATATATATATATATATATATATATATATATATATATATATATATATATATATATATATATATATATATATATATATATAATATTTAATTCAATGAGCACAGATATTGTGAGAAAATGGTGTCAGCTGACGAGCTCCTGCCGCTGAGCTCTGTGTTATTTGCTGAGCATGCTGGGATCTTGTTCCACCTGGACAGGCATGTCTGTGTCTTCTTGGATCCACCGAGCACACGGTATCAACTACCTCGCAAAAAAAAGAAAAGAGAAAGAAAACCGGAGCTTCTCTTGCAGTTTGTGGAGACGCCGGCCTATTGCACGGTAAACCCATGTTAGCAGCGTGTGCAGTTTTCCAGATGATCTGCTGTTGGACAGACGGTGAGAGGACGAGTGAGCACTCATCAACTTTCTAGGAAGGTTCTTTCTAATCTGGTGACAGACTCGTCCTCAAGCAGGTCAGTGCAGCAGAAATGATGAAGTCAGCAATAAACGCTTCACTAATAATCATTTTTAAATAGTAACGAGATAAAACCTGGAAAGTTGAGGTGGATTTTCTTACACTGACCACTGAGATGAAGCTGCAGTAGGTGCACTAAATAACTGTTACTGTTAATTATATGTTTGTCGTTACTAAGAATATAAACACAAGCTGAGACGTTTCTAGAGCTGCACAGCCTGAAACTCCACGTTTCCACACTGACTCTCCTGCAGACGTGTGTGGGGGGGTCACTGAGTGAAGAGGGTGAGTAGGTGTGAGAAATGCTTATGATTCATGTTGAACCAAACAGATCCAGAACAGCTTTTCGATTACTATAGAAACAAGCTTGAGAACACTTCTGTAGTCATGCAGGGACGCGGGGAGCAGGAAGGCAACGAAGACGTTTAAATAAAAGATTTAAAAGTGAACAGCTGAGTGTTTGATGCATCGGCCTCGCAGGGGCAGTGTTGGATTTTGTACCTGTCTTATTATTGTTGCTCCTTTTGCAGTTTTTCATGCACTTACATGTGAGATGTGTACATGTGCTCTCTGACAGAGAAGCAATAACACAGATTATCCAGTTTCTGGCTGAAGCAGAGCTGAGTGTGTGCCGTACACGCCACAGAGCTCAGGCTGTTCAATTCTCGCTAAAACATAAAACGTTTCCACTCGACCTAATTTTAGCAAAGCGGGCTGTGATTGGTTCGTTTTCTCTCATGCTAAGAGCACTACATCATTTACTGTCTTCACAGGCTGCCATGGATCATGTGCTGGACATAGCTGACTGTTACTTCTTCACTCCTTACATTTACCCGGTCTCATGGCCTGAGAGCTGGGCTGTGCGCCAGATTATCAGCCTGTGGGTGGTAACCAACTTGGGAGCTCTGCTGGTTTACCTGGTTTTTGGTGCTCTTAATTTCTACTACGTGTTTGACCATGTACTCATGAAGCATCCGCAGTTTATCGAGGTAGGCCCGTGAATGGATAGCCAGCTTTGGTACCATTTCCAAGGTTGTCCTAAACCCCAACTTTGTGCATTTGCTTCACTAACAGCATCAAGTAAGAAAGGAGATCCAGTTGGGAACCATCTCCATCTTCTGGATGAGTTTTCCCACCGTGGTGCTTTTCTTCTGGGAAGTCAGAGGACACAGCAAACTTCATGACAGCATCAGTGAAAACTCGCTGGGTGAGAAAACGGTTATTTACATATTATAGCACACGATTCATGTTGACTCCAGTTAATGTCAAACTAAAAAGGAAAATCTCAAAGTGAGCTTACTGTATTTAATGAATGTACTGTTAAAATTCTTATAGTAAATATGGCTAAAGGCTCAAATCAGAATACTTTATTGATCCCTGGGGGAAAGTTACAGTGCTCCATTATAAACAAACAGTAAAAAAGACAGAAAATACACAAGAATAGCACAATATAAACAGGCATATATATATCAGGGCTCTAGACTAACCTTTTGACATGGGCGCACCGGTGCGCCTAACTTTAAAAATGTAGGTGCTGCTGCTTTTTCAGCGTTCAGAGATTGATGGCACCGTGTCAGAGCTGCCTATGAATTTCAGACGGATCAGGCCTTAACTTAACAAAAAAGTTATCAATCGTTCTTTTCATCTTTTTTTATTACAGCTACATCCACTCTGTCGGGCCTGGGCTGCTCACTAGGGCTGGGTATCATCACTGATTTCTATAATCCATTCGATTCCGGTTCTCAAAGTCCTGATTTGATACAATTTAGCCTCAGACAGTCAGAAATATTATAATTCTGATAATTTATCAGTACTGATACATGTGAGACTTCATCAGCATTGTGAACATCAGCAGATGCCTTTGTGTGAAAGTAACTGAGGATAAAACAGAAAAACATGAAGGAGATTTTCCTGGTCTGGCTTTTTATAGCAGATAACCTTAAAAATATTCTGCAATTTTGCATAATTTTAAGAAGTTTAAATTTCTTCAGTATTGAACAGCAGAAATTAGGCTTTCTTGTCGGAGGTCATTTAAGTGAAAAAAGAAAGAGACAGCGCTGTAAACAACGGTAGACTGGTGGGTGATAAGCGAATGAATGATGCAGAAAACAGAGATTTGAGATGGGAAACTGTTCCTGAAGTACACAGAGAGAGAGAGAGCTGTGCAGGAAGTGTGATTTTTATCGTGGTGGAAGCAAAACAGCAAAAGTCAATTCATGACGACATTGATCAAATGTGAAGCGTAGTTTGCTGCTTCTTTTGCTGCTGGCTCGGCGAATTTTGGTTGGAGAGACAAAACCTGCAGCTCAGAATCAGCGCAAAAAGACGTAAACACAGAGCGGAGCGGACGCATCAGAATCGTTGAGCTCCGACAGCGTGTCCGTCTACGGGCCGTCGGGTGAGAAAGCCGACAAAGACAAAGCTGATTCTGACGCGTCGGGTCTGTGTTTACGTCTTTGTGTGGAATCCGTGTACCTGCTCTTAATGTGTGGTGGTTGTTGAAATAGTTCTATCTATATGTATCTATCTCTATATCTATCTACATAGTGAGTAGATAAAAAGTGAGTAGATATCCCTCATATGGTCATCTCAGCTGCACAGCTGTGTTTAGCATAATCGTGTGCTTCTGAGAGGCAGCCAATCAAAAGACAGTTGCCTTAAAGTGAAGGGATGAGATTTAAAGTACTTTTTTCAGGGAGAGGCGAGTGGCTGCACTAAGGACAAGTATAAAGTGAATAAGTGGCTGGAAATGAGCGCGTCCACTTTAAGGCTGCGTGTGATTAACTCACTGAAACTAACCAAGAGTCTGCAAAACCGAAAACTCACGTATGTCTCTGCTCCAGGCTGGTCACGACTGTTCGTAAGCATCACTGGTTTCTTGTTCTTTACTGACATGTGTATATACTGGATCCACCGCGCCATGCACCATCAGAACATTTACAAGGTGAGCTTCAGCATCTGTGCTGCCAGCCTACACTTGCCCCAGGCAGTTAGTTTGTCAGTGGGTGGCTTCCTACAATAAAAGGGTCCACCTGTACCAATGAACCCATGAAACAATGATTGCGTGACCTTTTGGGCTTTTCAGCACTTTTATGCTCAGTTGTTTGCACCAAACAGGTTACAGGCTCGGTTTAGCGCACAGTAAAACACCGAGCAGCTGAAGGAAACATGTAGAATATTCTTTTACTCTTATAGTTATTTTAACTCCACAGCTTTGACTTCGTTTGTCTTGTGTATCTTCTCATTAAGAGAAAATCTCAGACTTGACACCATTTGTGTTTCTCCCCCTCAGCACTTACATAAGCAGCACCATACCTTCAAGATACCAACACCGTTTGCCAGCCATGCCTTCCACCCACTCGATGGCTTCCTGCAGAGCTTACCGTACCACATCTACCCTTTCATCTTCCCTCTCCACAAGGTGCATATCATCTGCTGTTGCTAGGAAATACTGACAAGCCCGATCTGAGGTCAAAGGAGGACCACGCTGTAAACCAGGGGTTGGCAACTCCAGGTCTCGAGGATCCTGCAGGTTTTAGATGTCCTTGATCCATCACAGCTGATTTAAATGGCTAAATGACCTCCTCAACATGTCTTGAAGTTCTCCAGAGGCCTGGTATTAAAACTAATCATGTGATTCAGGTGTGTTGACCCAGGGTGAGATCTACAACCTGCAGGACACCGGCCCCCGAGGCCTGGTGTTTGACAACCCTGCTGTAAATCAGGGCTGCATTAAGTTACTGCTATTAACCTGCAGTAAAACGTCTAAGTGACTGACAAAGTGTATGTTGATACACTGAAATTGAGAAAGTGCACAGTTGTCTTCAAACTGTGAAATGCTTCAGCTGACATGAGTTATTTTAAATTACAGGTGGTTTACCTCTCCCTCTTTGTCTTCGTCAACATCTGGACCATTTCCATCCACGATGGAGACTACCGCCTTCCAGGCCCGCTGATATTTCTGATTAACGGCGCCGCTCACCATGTCGATCATCACCTGTACTTCAACTACAATTACGGACAATACTTCACACTCTGGGATCGCCTGGGAGGCTCGTACCGACACCCATCGGCGCTGCTGGGGAAGGGACCCCGTGACCAGATTCACAGGCTGACGACAGAAGCAGCACAGACACAGTGATGATGGACGCTCAGAGCAGAGAGACATTTCTGGACATTAACAGGCTATTATGCTGCCAATGGTCTAAAGCAGAAGAAAGAGACAGCCGGTATAAAATATGCAGATGCCCTAGCTAGATACTACCCAGGCAGAAGATGAAAATTATAAAGCATAGCAAAATAACACACTGTATGTTAGCAACAGTGTCATTAGGGTTAAGTAGTACTACTGGTATGAATGTAAAGAGCACAGATTCTGGTGTTACACACAACTGTAGCAGAAAACTGAAAGTTGAATCAATGTGTTTTAAGCATGTTTATGCATAAGAGCAAACCTTTTCCCCCAATAATTTGGCTGCTTTTATAGTACAGTAGGGCTGCCACAAACAATTATTTTGATAGTCGACTAGTCACCGATTATTTTTGCGATTAGTCGACTAATCAGATCATCATCCATTGGACGTAAAACGTACAGCTTATTGCACCAGCAGCATCTGCTCTTATATAACTATCATTAGCTTACAGCTTTAAGTGTTTAAGGTATGTGCTAACTAAAAATAAAGACAAGATGATAGTTTATTAAATTTTAATGAAATTTGCAGATTGTTTCGGTGAAGTTTAATAAATTCCTTGCTATCTAAAATATAACAGGACACCGGAGTATATTCTCCAGCATCTCACACTTCTGATAATCAGCTGTCTGCTTGATGTTTATTCAGCTGTGTAAAAACTATAACTTTAATCTCAGCCAAACCGATTTACTCAGGAACAAATAAAACACTAAAAAAAGCCAAACAATAACATTTTTAAGTTATCTAAGTGACTTATATGTTTAACCTGAGTAGTGAAAGATGGCGGTGGGTTTGAAAACGGTTTGCCGGGAGTCCGGTGTTCTCACGGCTCTAGTTAGCCTAGCCCCCGGCTAGCTATCGAGCTAGTGGCTAACAGACGTCTCCGAAAACGTCGGAGCGCTTTTGAAAATATGTGGTGTCTTGATAAACTGAGCAGATATTTGAGGTTTACACAGCTACATTCTCGCCTGAAAACATGTTAAACGTGTATTTTTTGACCCAGAAAGAATAATAAGAGTAATATTAAAACTAACTAGCTGCCGCCATTGTTGGAAACTGAGATGGGCTGCGCTATGAATTCTGGGACACAGCTTCTTCTTCTTCGGGGTTTAACGGCAGCTGGCATCCTTGTACATGCAGTGCTGCCATCTTCTGTTTCAGTCCGTTATTACACTCTTAAATCCTACTACTTATTCCTGCGTCTTTTGTGATCTTACAAAGCTTCAAACGACGCGTCGACTATTAAATCAGTCGTCGACGATTTTGATAGTCGACGTAATCGTGACTAGTCGACTAATCGTGGCAGCTCTATAGTACAGCGACATCCAGTGGCCAGACTACCTGCAAGATAACTATGGTATTACTGCATGGGTAAAGGTGAGATGATTTTGTTACAAACTCAGGAGGCTAGATCTGTTCAAAGCCAGGGTTCCTCATTATAACGCTGCAGAAATAAGAGCCGTGGTTTAATAAATGCACACACAAACAGGAGGACTATGTGCAACACATTTATCACGGTTTCATAAAGTATAAACAATGTTTTTATGTTTTACAATAAGAGTGATGGATAGTTCACCACCAAGTAAAAGGCCAATGCGCAGAGAAGATACGGCACATTTGTGTGTCAAAACGGACACAGTGCGCACCACGTCTGTGCATTTTATTTGTACAGTTCGATTGTGTGTTAGTCTTTCAGCTTCCAGTGCTCGGTGTGTTCTCATGTAGGCTCTGCAGGGCGAGGTCTGTCCACTTCATCTCTTGCTCTTTCACAGACTCTGTCGATCCCCCGTTGTCCTGCTCAGCCTCAGGTAGCTCACTCTGCAACAAACCAGCATCAGAAACTGGTGATCTGCTGGGATTTTCCCACAAAACCGTCACTTGTGTTTAAGGTAAAATACAAATGGGTGAAAATGTGTTGTTGATGTTAGAGATCAGAGGAGAATGTGCAGACTGTTTCAAGCTGATAGGAAGGTGAAGGCAATCCAAGCACGCAGAGCTTTGAACGCACAACACACCACGAAGCAGATGGACTACGGCGGCAGAAGACCACACAGGGTGCTGCTCCGGTCAACTAAGAACGGGAAACTAAAGCCGCAATTCACACAGGCTCATGAAACTTTGACAACAGAAGACTGGAAAAATGTTGTTGTTGTTTCTTGTACACGATGTGTTCACGGCACTCAAATTACGACCTTTTGGGATGTAGTACAAGTAGGAGATCTGGATCATGGACCAAATCAACAGCAACTGCGTGATGCTATCATGTCAACATGGTTCAACATCTCATGTCTCCAGCATCTTGTTGAATCTTTGCTATGAAAAATCAGAGAAGTTCTGAAGGCTTTAACCCTGGCAAGGTGTATCTAATGAGTGTATATAGTAGAAAGCAGGTAAGCATGCGCATGTCATCTTCTGTAAACCCAGAACAGGAAAGAGAAGTATACCAAAGCAAAATCCCCCCCAAAACCATATGTGTATATTTATGTTCATATCCTCTCATTCTCCTCTATTTTATACTCTAACTCTGTAATATGCAACTTCTGTCGGTGCTCTGCTACTGGAAACTGAACTTCCCGGAGGAACCCACCCGAGGGATTAATAAAGCGCTATCTAATCTAATCTAATCTACGTCATTGGCTGGATGTTATGGAGTGTCCTCTCATAAACTGCACTGCTCGGGAACATCCTGCAAAAACATTTCTGCTTTCTGTAATCGTTGGTCCTTGTTGACGTTAACCTTAGCATTAACATTTACCAAAGGAATGGTGACGTCTTCGTACGGCAGCCTGTCTTCCCTCCAGGCATCATCGGTGAGATCCAGGACTCTCCCATCCCGTTGGATTTCACTGTCCATCCTCCCGCCGAGACACAGCCGGCTGCCAACTAGCCTCAACAGCAGGGGCAACAGGACCCCAGATTTACGTCCGAGAACAACGCCGTTGCTGTTTGAGAAGAGCAGTCGCAGTAATTCTACGTACCCGGTTGTCACGTGCTGATGACGCAGTGAATGGTGCCTTTACGTGCAGTGGAAAAATACGAATCTGACGAGTTTTACTAGCAGGAGATCCAATACAATTTCTCGAAACCACAGATTGTATATATGCAGTACATTATATGCAGTATATATGTATGTTTATGTACAGCCATTGGTCCAAATATGTGAACTTACACAAGAGCAACATTTAGACTGCAACGTGGCATTTATACTCCACAGTATACTGCCTTGTATGCCACCTGAAGGCAAGTTTAGCCCATCAGGAGTTATTTTAGAGTATTATCTAAATGACCTGATTCACTGATCATTGGGACCCAAAAACTGTAAGCAGAAAATGGTCAGTCACCATTCAAGTCCTTGCTTTGTCACAGCCCTCCCACATATTTAAAGTGACGATTAGTTGAGTTTCATGTCTCTGTCTTCTAGCACATGCATGCATGTGTGTCTTTGGTGTGTGGTATGTGTCTATGGTTATTTAGTGCCCCATGGGTTGTGGTATGTTCTATATTTTGGTGAGCAACACATACCGTCACTCTTTCTCCAATTATCATTTTGCACTTAAGATCATGCAATATCAAACAGTGACTACACACTGTGGTTTCTTTTGGTTTCTTGTTATTGTTGTTTTTTATGTCTTCCTTTATTTGACCACCAGACTGCCTGATTTTTATCTCTGACAGCAAAGCAAAAAAACCTGCTTTTCACATCTAATCTGTATTTCTCTTCTTCTCAGTCTTCTAATCAGGCCTCTTTATGTTGTGTTATAACTTGGTTTACTCTGATTAGTGTTTGCTTGTGAGACTGTCCAGAGCATGTCTGAGAGGAGGCAGTTAGCAGCATTACATCTGACATATGAGACTCTTGTATGAGTTCAGGGAGATGTTTGAAGAGAGGAGTAAGGTGGTGCTGTGTTTAAGGTACCTGATGGAAAATAGTGCTCATATTTGAATGTTAATTATTAGTATAGCGAGCTGGGGGATACTATTACATATTTTAAGGTAGATTTTAACCAAAGTTTGGAAATATAGGCAAGTTATTAAGTTTTTTGTTGTTGTTTTTGCCAGGGCCAATATCTGTCAGTAGCTGTAATTTTTTCTTTAAACTATGTCCAGCTGCTGATGACAGAGAGTCTTTTTTTTTTCAGTACAAAAAAGTCGGAGCCCCGTCCTCTCGCGCTTTCTTCGAAAGTCTCGTGAGATTATGTGAGGTCAAGCGCCTGGCTCGTCATTGCTATGGTAACCACATGTTTCCCTGTCTTCAACCCGTGACCAGTCGGTGTATTTTGTTGAGTTCACGAATTTAAGGTAATTATATGAATCACATCGTAGTTTGGAAACAAAAACGCTTCAGTCAAGAAATAAAAAACTCAGTTGTGCGAAATTTAGCGCTAGATAGTGAAGTTAAAAGAAATGAATAGACATGAATCACAAAGATCGCTGGACCGCTCTATGATCGAAAATAATTTAACTGTAATCACTGAAATATATATAATCTTAAATCCGTGTAAAACTAATGCGCGCTATATGCAACTCTCCATTGACCATTAGTGAGTCATACCTAATGTAAATGTGTAAATAATCTTCTAAATCGTTTCCCCTCCTTTTGTAATAGAAGATCAACAATGCATGTTTCTCCAGAGCAGCAGGCAGAAGATGCCAAAACATCAACCAGTCCTGGAAACCCAGTTTTTACCTGCGTGATTACTCCACAAGCAAAAGGTCTGATGTCTGCAGCGGGAACAAAGCTCGAAAGCATCATGTATAAGACCACATCCGCCGACTATGGTCGCCTCCCTCCAACCTTTGAAAGCTCTCCGTGCACTTTCCACCCCAAATCACAAAGATTCACCAAAGAGCTGAGGAAGATCGGGATGTATCGGAACCACTCCTTTAATACATCCCTGGACCGTAGCTGGGTGTGTGACTGCTTCGCAGGACATGTCTTTTGAAAAAAAAAAAAAAAAGCATAAATCTCAAATGTAACGACTGCAGTGTTCAATATCTGCACATGTGTGAAATTAAATGACATTGTTTAGCACGTGTGTTTTGATGTTTTTGTTTTCCTAGGCGTTTGATTTATTTGTCTTAACCTGTTAATATTATATGTATATATTATTTTGAACCTCAGATGAATTATAAACACATAGGTAGTCCATCTGGCATTACTAAATAGATAAAATATCCTTAATTGATGTTTCGGAGAGTAAACAAAAGAAATCTTTCTTTCTTTTTTTGAAGGGGGGGGGGGGTCACTTTAGTAAATGTTTCAGGCTGAACGAATAAAATGTGTACAAATTTAAAGGTTACTAGTCTTATAGTTCCCCTCTGCTGTACTGAACTGAGGTGTAGCATACCGTTTCTTTAATTCTTTGAACTTTGTGTTGTGCAATCAATTTCCTTTTTTAAAATTAACAAATTAATTCATATATTTCTTATTTTCTCACACATGTATTAAGAGAAAAAGTAAAACCATTAGGCAGAACTCCTATGTTCACGTAACATTAGAGAGAAAAATCCTCCCTTCTTCTCCAGTCTCGCCTTCGCATCCACAGCTGACGATGACCAACCTTTTAGCTGGCAGCGCTACGGAACTTAGCGACCAGCTAGCGCTCCTTAGTAGCGTCGTTTAAAATGTGTACGCTATGACCGTGTGGCTGTTTTACTTCAGTGAAGGTGTGTTACGGCGGAATATAGACGGGTGGTATAAATGTGTCCTGATACCCGAGTACCACGCTCAGCTTGTTGTTCCTCTCGTTACCTAACTTGTGTAGTCCGACGGGAGAATCGGAGGAGGGTCCAGCTATCGAAGCTAACAGCTCGGAGGCTAGCTCATACACAACGCAGCTACCTTGTTAGCCTTCTGGTTTGTTAACTACTTTGGTCTGGCTCGACTGCGCTTTGAATGGTGTTTGTTTTACAAGATAGCACCGTAAGTATGTCTTTAGTCTAAAATGGAACCATTGTTGCTTTTAATGATAAGAACAAGTTCGGGAAACTTGAGTTTCCTTTTTAACGTGACAACTGCTTGCTTTGTGGGTGGCTAGCTTGCAAGTCAGCTAACTGAAAAGCTCTTGTTTGTCAACAATACTAAAATGTGTCATCGTTTAGTTGCTCCGTGTGATACAATGTGCCTTTTTAATTGAGCAGCACAGCTATAGATTAAAACAACTGAACGTCGTTTAGTGGCGCTTTTGTTTGAGAGAAAGGGGAGTCATGTTTAATTTCAATAATTAACTTCTGTAATCTGCTGACATTTATCGTACGGGGTGTGTCGTTTCCGCAAGTCTCAATATTTGCTGCTGGCTGCACTGACAGATTGAGTAAGCAGCTGAGCTAAATGCTTTCTGTTTTGTGTTTGTGTTGCCTTCACAGCGATCCATCCAGTCCTGGATGAGAGGTTGACTGGAGCCTTTGGTTGCCTGTGATGTTCCGAGCTTTCCTGGCTGCATCACCAGACCTTTTCTGGTTCATTTTAGTAGCCATTTTTCACTAGTCCCACACAAGTCTCTGCTTGGCAACAGTATGGTCTTTTGCACTGGCCCCACCCAGCCCACAGGGACAAGAACCCCCCAAAACCAAGCTCTCCAAATGATATGATAGTAGCCACCTGGATTACTTTCTGTGCCTGCAGGAGCCTTGTACAGGTTCTGCTCTTCCTCTCTTCCTCAAAGTCCCTTCATCCATTCTGGGAAACACTTGCCAGTTTGGTCTCCAACTCTGGAACCATGGGTAATAGCTGTGTATGTCGAGAAGATAGTGACTTGGAGGACCAACATCATGGTTCATCGAGAGCAACCCGAGGACAAGCTAGGCGGGTGGATCACAGTGCAGGTGTGGGTGCTGACGCTGCAGAGGCTCGGAGCAGTCGGCCCAGGGACCCGGTCAGGCCACCTCGTCGAGGTCGAGGGCCTCATGAGCCGAGACGGAAAAAGCAGAATGTAGATGGCCTGGTGCTGGACACGCTGGCTGTCATCAGGACACTTGTAGACAAGTAAGTTGGAAAATGCCAACAACTATTCAATAAGCTAAACAAAATGAAAACTTAGGGTGTTCTTGGTCTACAGCTCTTAAATTCTGTCTATCATAATTCTTGGTTGTTTTTTTTTTTAAAATAACATCAACCTGTAATGTTAACAGTGGGTTAACAATTAGGTCTCAATTAGGGTTCAGTGTTATTCTTGTGGTATTATAACAATAAACTGGCGAGTTATTCTTTTTTTCAGGAAATTGGGATCTCTCATAAAGAAAAGACTAATAATAAAGCATGCAGCTGCAGCTTATTCATGAAAAATCAATTCTTTCACACAAAAGCCTGCGTAAAACAAAGGCGATTAAGCGCTCTGAGCTGCAGTTGCAAGCATTAATTTGTAGAACTTGTGGCTTTGAATAAGTAGAACCCATAAGCCCGTGCCACCTCCTCCACGTATTTGTTGTCGTTGAAGAACCAACTTGCATTTTGAGGCGTAGTATAGTGAGTCATGGTTCTGAAGTTCATGCAATAAGAAGAGATGCTCCCAGGGAAAACTGATGTCCTTGCAATTGTAGATAATCAGAAAAGAGAGATTTTACTGAGTGTTTCATGTCCACTGGGACTGTTGTCACAGATCTGTGCATCTGTCTCTTAGTATACACCAAATAACAGCCACGGTGTCTTTATTAACTCTTCTTTCATCGTGTTTAAAAGCCGTCTGTGCAGACATCTCAGTTTGTACCTAAAGCAACAGAACAGATTTTCCATCTCTCGGTGGTTTGATGTCGGCTTTTTCAGCACGTTCTGTCTGATTCAGCCACTTGTTCAGTTGCCCTTTTTTTTATTTCCAGATTTTTCATTTAACATCACTGACATCTGTTTTAACAGTGTGTTGCCACACAAGTAAACCTCTTCAGGATCAACAATAAGCTGCAAAAAATCGGACTAACAGTGTTTTAGAGGTTCACTGTTTGTCTTAAAATCGATGTATTGGCAAAATAAAGTAGACTTAAAATACTATTGTATAATCTCAGTTTGAAAATGGCTGTGTCTAAAACATTATTCCAACAGTGTGCAAACAATATGACTAATTAATGAAAGACATCTCACTTGCAGAATTACTAAGTAATGGTAGGAAATCTGAGAATTAAGCCGAGTCTGTGGCTGGCTATAGTGATAGTGGGTTTGATTTTTGTGGGATCAGCTACAATAAGTAATGGTAACAGAAGCGTTGTCATCAGTTACATCCACTGAACCAGATACATCGTAACTATACACTCGCGTCAGCCTCTCCACAGGATAACATTGTTGTCTATATCCATTACTGTGATCACAGAAACGCACAAAGACATGAGTCATTTGTTGATATTATTCCAGATGCTGTGATCACAGGGTCACAAACACTTTGGCTGGTTGAGTGCTTTTAGTGAGCATCACTACATTTGTGTTAATTGTGCACGCGCAAGTTTGTTATGTTTGTGTAAAGTGAAAAAGATGTAAAACAAAAAACCCTGCCTTGTTTTTCAGTGATCAAGAGCCTCCCTACTCCATGATCACTCTGCATGAGATGGCAGAGACGGGTAAGGAAACTTCTCTGAAACACGTTCACATGCTCAACACAAAACATGAAGCCACACAGCAAACAAACACCACTCTGGCAAGTCGGTGAAGAAGTGTGCGACACAAGAGCTTTTATTGTTGGTTCAAAGGTTATCAGATGTGTGAAAGAAGGAACACTTGCTCTGTGAGGAAAACACGATATGATAAGGTGACAAAAACATTTCTTGGTTTGTCAAATGAACCCATTTCTCTATTATCGAGGGTTTATCTTTATTAGTGACTAGAGAGGAGTTCCAGGAATTAACAGTCCTGTGTGCATATGCTTTCCCTTCCCCCCCTCAGGCCCAGTGTCTGAGCTGTTTATGAGAAGTGCTGAGGAAGTATCATTACAGTGCATTGAACTCAGATGTTTTTCTGCTTTGATATATCTGGACTGTTTGAAAACTTGCTTGCTCCAAATTTACCTGTGGTATTCTAAAATGCTCACTTCTGGACATCATACCGACTGGTTACCACTAGTGCCGATTCAGCAGCAGAGTTTGCTTTATCTGCCAGGTAAATACCGGAAAAGACGCCGTATGTGTGACAATATCCTTCTAAAGCTTTCCCACATGCGCTGCAGCTCTCGCCTCGTCTAAGAGGTGCTCATGAGCAACGAATGCAAGGTGCCACTGGATCAGACATTACCTGGTCTTAAACCTGCTCCCCAGTACAACGTCTTGGTGAGATTATGCTAGTAGTCAGGAAGTGCAGCTAACAGTTTGTCACATTTATGTTGTGCCTCTATTTCCCATCTAATCTCGCCTTAACCACAAAGGATTTCCAAGTGGATCCAATTATTTTCAGGTTATGATGAAAGCACACCTGTATGGTAGCACTGCTAAGTTTAATGCTACATGTTGGTACTTTTGTGGAGCAAAGACAGTTGGATGACACCATGCATTAGCACTTGGATGAGATCTGCTCAGTGTATGAGCTTGACTCCCACCAGTTGTGGCCTGTTTAGTCATTTTTCAGTCCCCGTTTGTTTGTCTTGAATTGATGTATCATCTCCGTTATTCAGATAAGTGTGCATGCACGCTTCAATTATGCAATTTGTAGTGTTCAAAAACAGTTCTTAGTAAACATAACTGGTGCAATCTCTTGTTAACAGTAAAGCACAGTTTTGACCAAAATACGCAAAACCTGCACGATCAGGTTTGAGTGGACTGAATGTGAGCAGAGCGACTGCAGCAGTCCCGAGCTGAGGTTGCTTCCTCAGCATATGTACTCCAGCTTGCCCAGCCTGAGGGGAGCAGTTCATCATTTGGGGAAGGGACACAGTCATGATTTATCCCACATACATAATGTATTAGAGTTCACACTTTTACCCCAATCGAGTGAGTTTTATTTATATGAATTTATTTTGTGCTAGTTTGATGTTTCTGTTGAATTTTTTTTGTTGTGCTTGTGGTTTTGTGTGCATATGGTTGAAGCCCTCACATTTGCTTGAGGCGTGCAGTGTTTGGATGTGTATGCGGTACCTTTTGAATTCTTGCTCAAGCCTGGTGTCATGCACACATGGTGTTTGACGCTCACAAGGCTCGGTGTTGTGGGGCTTGACAGCAGCCAAGCTGGGTATTAGCTTGCAGTCCTGAACCCTGAGTCCAGCCAAGAAGCAAATCAGTCACTTTCTGTTTGACACGTGCAAGCAATGTTAAATTATTCATAAGATTGTTGGCTTTCATGAGTGATATTACAGAAAGGATTTCTCACTGAGTCACCTAATGGGCAGGAAATGCATGCTTTAGTAGGCTGCGTATTATACTCAGAGCCGAGGGTTATGTTGGTAAGCACGGATACTCGAACATTTGTGAGAGAAACAGCAGAGGAAGCTTTGCTTGGATGAAGCTTTAACAGCAGCTGTGAAAGGAAATGATGGAGAAGAGAAAGGAATTTATATTTTGCACTTAGTATTTATTATTTAAGGGTTTATGCGAAAAACAACCCAGACATGCTCATTGATTTCACACAGTCTTGACTGTTTTATTCTTTTTTTCAGTTTTAATTTTCCAACCAGCATCGTCAGTCCACGGATACTTGCTCCTTTCAGAAACATCTCCTGGGGGCTTTTCAGATGAAATGGGCAAATCATGGAATCTGAGCCAGATTAAATACACCTTGTAGAAATGAACAAACAGGTCTCAGAAAAGAGACCAAGAAGTGTGCTGCTGCTTTTGCTAGTGTGGGCTCAATGACGGCTGGTTTGCCCTACAGACAGAACACGAGTGTCAACCATATAATGCCAGTATCCAAACAGCATCTGTGTACAACTCTGTTCTAGCTGAATACATCAGAAAATGAGGCAAAATCTTGTGGGACCATTTAATAATTGCACCTTAGATTTAAATTATGTATTTTGGAAGACACATGCTCACTACCGTGAGGTAGAGCAGCTAAAGAACCGTAAGATCTAGGGCAGTGGTCCCCAACCCCCGGGCCTCGGACCGGTACCGGTCCGTGAGTCGTTTGGTACCGTGCCACGAGAGTTGAGGCTCAGGTGTGAAATGTATAGTTTTCAGGGTTTTTATCGGTTTTCAGCGTTATTTTGTTATCGTTTTTATCATTTACTCGGTTTTCCTGGGTCTTTTCACGTGTGTTATGAATAAATCTTCTTTTTTTCGGTACCGGTACTAGTTTTAGTTTGTTGTATTTATCTGCGACACCTTAAAGGCCGGTCCGTGAAAATATTGTCGGGCATAAACCGGTCCGTGGCGCCAAAAAGGTTGGAGACCGCTGATCTAGGGCATTCATGTCACGGCTGACCTGGCCTGTGCCTTAATTTACATCTCGCCTGGTAGAGAAGGACCAGCAAAGGCTCTTTTTTCCCCCAGAAAGCTTAACCTGTTAAGCCCCCAGCGGTTTTATGATCTCTGTAATCTCCTCCCTTTTGCACCCATATTTTGATGCTTAAGAGGTTAAACTAACTGGGCTTCCTTCAAGGCTGCTGCAGAACCACAATAGAAAAGCATCTTGTGTCTTAGTGGAAGAGTATGGCAGCTGCATGCAACAGGACAGAAAGGACTTGGCCAGGCTAGTGAGAAAAACATGGGGCTTTATGGGACAGTCTCTCCCAGATCTGAATCCAGTGTATGCTGGCTATGCCCAGAAGGAAAGCTAGCTGTAGACTCCGCCCACCCGGTGATAAACTTTGTCCCTGTTCTTTCTGGAGGACGGTATAGGACCACTGAAACAAGAACCAACACGCACACACATGCAGGCACCTCGGCCTTAAAAGGCTGAGCCATGCACTGGACTCCTGCACTTTAAACCATGCGGCTACAAAGCTGCCTCTTTATTCGTTTCCCTGTTGTCTGTATTTATTTCTTTGAAGTCTTTCTGTGTTTTAAGCTGAGAACTATCATACAGAATTATGTTGTGTGACTGCTTAATGACAATGACGAATCTTTTGATTCTCAAGGAGGCAGATTACCAAAAACCAACAGTGTAAAATGACAAAAGTGATACAAAATCTCGGTTGAAAGTTTCTTGTTTTCTCTTAGATGACGGCTGGCTGGAGGTTGTCCAGTCTCTGATACGAGTGATTCCTCTGGATGATCCACTAGGCCCTGCAGTGATCACACTTCTCCTGGATGAGTGTCCTCTACCCACCAAGGTATCAATCTGACCTTTAACCTAGAAAGTAATGGATGTGATCTTCCTCGGCCTTTCTGTTTGTGACTGCAGCTCTAATCAGAACAATCTTTGACTTGTTCTTTCCCCTTTTCTGTATTTTGATGATCGTACACTCACATTTCTCTGCACATATGTTTCAGTTAAAAAGATGCTCGTTTATATTTGGAAACAGCTTTTTAAATCATTAGTTTCAATTTTCACTCAAGTCACACAGATTAAAGGAACTGCAGCTATTTTTGTAGATTTCTCATCATTTCTATTAATTAGAAATGATAAAAATGAAATCAGTTATTGTTATCATTGTCCAGGGTAGATTAATCTTGTGTAGAACAACAAGAAGAAGAAGTGCTCATTCAGCTAAAACTTTTTTGTTTTTTCCCCTCCGATCCCCCCCTCCCCCCCTTCACCCACAACCTTTTTTTTAACTTCTTTGAACAAATAAAATGTGCCTCCTGCTTCCATGATCAGAGATGTGTGGACAGAGGCCGTACCGCTACACTCTGAACAGAGTGAGCTCCTCACAGTATCCCACAGAAATGCAGTGAATCCAGTGGGACTTATATTTCACACAATTTCATGTAATAATAATAATAATAATAATGTGTACTTTATTGATCCCTGTGGGGAAATTCTTTCCTGCATTTAACCCATTCACTCAGTGAAGCAGTGGGCTGCCATTGGCCGCCTGGGTAGAAGTGTGTAGGGACGTTACCTTGCTCAGGGGTACCTCAGGGGAATCGAACCCCTGACCTTCCGATCACGGGGCCCTAAGACTCAATCAGTACAATCTTAGAATAGAAATTGTGGGTGCTCCGCGCCAACTGTGCATGGAATGATCCTGGTTTATGTCCTTGTAGCATCATCTGTCAGGATCATGGAAGTGAAGCGTTCCAGCTTTCTGTGGTGCTTGACTTTTAGGTTGTTTGGAGAAACAATGAATGATCCTCGCTGAAGTGACTTTTCCTTTTCTGTTCAGGATGCTCTCCAGAAACTCTCGGACATGTTGAATCTGAGTTCAGCTGTTGCACAACAAGACGCTCTGAACCCCGCTAAACACAGAAACACCACTGCGGTCCTGGGATGCCTGGCGGAGAAGCTAGCCGGTACAGTCCACAGTTCTGGTTTATTTGTGTTTCATTTTTGAGTCGCTGGCTTTGCTCTTTGGTATTTTTATGTTTTCAATAAACCTGAAGAAAGACTAAATGTTTGGTACGTTTTCCCTGTTTCTTACAAACCTTTTATTTTGTAGGATTGCCTAGTATCGGGTTGTTGAGCCCTGGAACCCTTGAATACCTTCTAGAGAGCCTGGTGAGCAGACCTTGACACGCGGTGTGGTTTAGTGTGTGGTATGCTGCACGAATGACACTGTTGCACATTGCCTACAATTTGCTGATGCCTTGTGGTCCGAGAGCTTTTATTATCCTTCAGACGGAGCTCTATAACACCGGGTAAGAACGAAGTCTGGTAAGGTCCAATCACGTCGAGCAGCCAGGTTACAAATGCCCGGCGGAGACGGTGGACGACTATAAAGATG
Organism: Neolamprologus multifasciatus; assembly: GCF_963576455.1. Classification (NCBI taxonomy): domain Eukaryota; kingdom Metazoa; phylum Chordata; class Actinopteri; order Cichliformes; family Cichlidae; genus Neolamprologus; species Neolamprologus multifasciatus. The sequence continues at coordinate 66,356,755 of NC_140445.1, forward strand.
TGGACACCACTCTGCTACATCTGCTGGGATGCTCTCGCTTTTTATTAGATAAGAGCTGCACTGTTTTCTGTGACGCTGCTTCATCAAGTTTTGTCAGAGCTATAAAGAAGTCGGGTCTGTTGCAGTGCGCATTTCAAGCTCGTCTAACAACAGCAGCAAAACACATCTGCAGCATTTTCTGACAAAGACAAACAGACGCAATATTGAAGTGGCCAAATGTAGTGGGAATAAGTTTCTGTGGACTGGTTGTATTTGTGCCGCTGCGAACATGAATGCGATCACGTCACTGCAGCGACTTTTTCTAAAGCACTCAAGGGAGCGTTAAGGTTGAATTATAACATGAACGTTAAAGGTTTGTTTAATTGGTGAAATATGTGGAAAATGAATGTGTGATGTTTGTCGTTGTTCCTCCAGAGCTCCGAGGCCCACCCCACTGTCATGCTGTTTGCTCTCATCGCTTTGGAGAAGTTCTCTCAAACAAGTAGGTTCACTCACTACATGAAGCCAATTTAAAAACGAAGAGTCACGATTAGGCTGGTGAAGTAAGACGTGTGTTATCAGGTAAATGAGCCGAGGAGCTGTAAACGGCTCTTCTGCTCCCCTGCTGTCGATGAGTGTTTGTGTGCAGAATTCAGATGAGTGCTTTTGTTTAGCAGTTTTATTACCTGAGCAATAATAGCACTAAAACCCACCACTTCTCTGTATTTCACGACCAGGACGTGATGGTCTCAGTTACAAATCTTTTCTTATAGTTTCTCTGAAATGTTAGCATTGAGCTGCCCCCTACACGTTTAATTGAAGTCACTGCATAAAGAACTGTGAGGTCTGTTTAGAGACAGACTTTCATGTGACTCGTTTTGCTTCATTTCAAATGGCTCACGTTTTCTTGATGTTGTTTGTTCTCCAACATGTTTTCTCCTGTTTGTGTTGTCAATTCTGCTCCGAGTGCTCCTGAGACGTGGGCGACTGTAGCTCGATGCTGTGCACAAACAGCACTGAAGCTGCTGATGCTCAGCTAATTGTGATCCTCCCGTGTAGGGATGTTTTTACACACAGCAGTGTTATGACGTATTCAGACGTTCTGGTTTCCTTTGCTTAGGCGAGAACAAGCTGACCGTGTCCGAGTCTTCGATCAGCGATCGTCTGGCTGTTCTGGAGTCTTGGGCAGAACATCCTGACTATCTAAAGAGGCAGGTTGGATTTTGTGCACAATGGAGCCTCGACAACTTGTGTGAGTAGCCCCATGTTTCACCCGTTTCTTAGACGAGCCAATTATAATCCTCTGAGTCACCGACTAAAGAAAAGCCATCATTTTTCTCCATCTTCTCCATCCAGTCCTAAAGGACGGTCGTCAGTTCACTTACGAAAAAGTCAACCTCACGAATATCAACGCCATGCTGAACAGCAACGATGTTAGCGAGTACCTCAAGATCTCCCCGACTGGACTCGAGGTCAGTCTGCGTGTGAACGCAGATTAGATGCAGAGTTTTTATTGTAACTGAAAAGTCTGAATCGTTGCTCCTTCTGTTCGCTCTTGTCTTCAGGCGCGATGTGACGCCTCATCCTTTGAGAGCGTGCGCTGTACATTCTGTGTGGATTCGGGCGTTTGGTACTACGAGGTGACGGTTATTACATCGGGGGTGATGCAGATCGGATGGGCCACCAAGGACAGCAAGTTCCTAAACCATGTACTTGAACACTTTTACAGTTTGCCCTTAGCAAAGTGTTCTGAATCTGATTAGATATTCTGCTTTGGGTCGACTGCACCACCTAATGTGTGTGTGTGTGTGTGTTACAGGAAGGTTATGGAATAGGAGATGATGAATACTCGTGTGCGTACGATGGCTGCAGGCAGCTAATCTGGTACAACGCTCGCAGTAAACCTCACGCTCACCCCTGCTGGAAGGAGGGTACGCTTTACTGACACGCACATGTAGTTATAATCAGGCATTGCTGCCGTCTTTTTGCTGACTTTAAAGACGTTTTCAAATGTTCCCATTTTAAGAGATCTGTGTTATAATAACAGGCTTCTGAGTGTCAGTGTTTGGAAATAGCTTTGTTGTTTCGGCGTGACTGTTTTGTGATTTTTAGCACCCACGCTGTCACTGCCAACAGTCAGGCTCTGGCCCACAGCCCACACAGATAACAGTAATAGCACGCCAAAGCTTCATTCTGCTGCGTGTGCGTTCCATTTAGGAGATGCCATCGGCTTCCTGTTGGATCTCAGCAAAAAGCAGATGATCTTTTATCTGAACGGACATCAGCTACCGCCAGAGAAACAGGTGTTCTCATCTGCCACGTAAGTCCACACAAAGTCATCTCCTCTCGTCATGTTTTACTTCATCCTTTCCTCATTTTTCTCTTTATTTTGTTCTCCACATTTTCTCTCATTTATCCCGTGTTTTCTTCTCCTCTGTGCCAGGTCCGGCTTCTTCGCGGCAGCCAGCTTCATGTCGTACCAGCAGTGTGAGTTTAACTTCGGGGCCAAGCCTTTCCGTCACCCACCTTCTGTCAAGTTCAGCACCTTCAATGACTTTGCTTCACTGCTGCCCAGTGAAAAGATCATCCTGCCCAGGTAAGACATGAAACAGGTCCGTGACCTATTTTATTTATTTATTTCCTGGTGTTGGATGTAGGGCTGCCACAAACGATTATTTTGATAGTCGACTAGTCACCGATTAATTTTGCGATTAGTCGACTAATCAGATCATCATCCATTGGACGTAAAACTACAGCTTATTGCACCAGCAGCATCTGCTCTTATATAACTATCATTAGCTTACAGCTTGAAGTGTTTAAGGTATGTGCTAACTAAAAATAAAGACAAGATGATAGTTTATTAAATTTTAATCAAATTTGCAGATTGTTTCGGTGAAGTTTAATAAACTCCTTGCTATCTAAAATATAACAGGACACCGGAGTAAATTCTGGAGCATCTCACACTTCTGATAATCAGCTGTCTGCTTGATGTTTATTCAGCTGTGTAAAAACTATAACTTTAATCCAGCCAAACCGATTTACTCAGGAACAAATAAAATACTGAAAAAAGCCAAACAATAACATTTTTAAGTTATCTAAGTGACTTATATATATTTAACTTGAGTAGTGAAAGACGGCGGTGGGTTTGAAAACTATTTGCCGGGAGTCCGGTGTTCTCACGGCTCTAGTTAGCCTAGCCCCCGGCTAGCTATCGAGCTAGTGGCTAACAGACGTCTCCGAAAACGTCGGAGCGCTTTTGAAAATATGTGGTGTCTTGATAAACTGAGCAGATATTTGAGGTTTACACAGCTACATTCTCGCCTGAAAATATGTTAAACGTTTATTTTGTGACCCAGAAAGAATAATAAGAGTAATATTAAAACTAACTAGCTGCCGCCATTGTTGGAAACTGAGCTGGGTTGCACTATGAATTCTGGGACACAGCTTCTTCTTCTTCGGGGTTTAACGGCAGCTGGCATCCTTGTACATGCAGTGCTGCCATCTTCTGTTTCAGTCCGTTATTACACTCTTAAATCCTACTACTTATTCCTGCGTCTTTTGTGATCTTACAAAGCTTCAAACGACGCGTCGACTATTAAATCAGTCGTCGACGATTTTGATAGTCGACGTAATCGTGACTAGTCGACTAATCGTGGCAGACCTAGTTGGATGATGCTGTCAGAGGTTGGGAAAGCAGTGTGTAATCTGCTGTAACTAAACTGTCCCTGAATGGTTCTTGTATAGCTTTTTTACTCTGAGCACTCAAAGCGCTTTATACAACTAATTCATTCACTCATCATTCTTTAAATCTCTCATTAGAGTCTGTCGGCTGCATTAAACCAGCACTTTTATTTCAACATTAAAATCTTCAGTGCATTTTTCTCCTACACATCAAACTTTGCTCTGGGCAGATACTCGGTCTTGGCTCAGTGTAACCACGCAACCATGCTCTGAAAGTGGAACAAAAATGAAACCCTGATGTCATATCTGATTTAATAAGACAGGATGGAGACGGGCTACAGCTGCTTAATATAAAGCTCTAATGTTCCTCTGTGTCAGGACGTTGTTGACTTTGCAGCGATCTGTTGCAACAACGGGACCTTGACCGTTACCACAGTTGGATCATCGCGTCTCTTAAACATCATCAACAAAAATAACAAAATAATCTGGACAAAGAAAAGACTCGACGTAGGTGTTTGTTATAGTGTCCTGTCACTGACTGACGAATGAAAAGGACGGACAGCTTTCCATTTCCTCTGTTTTTGTCTTTTCTTTGGAACAGACAGTCGGGCTAAATGAAGGAAAGACTGACGCAATAAAAATGGCTGCATCTAAAAACCGAGCGTCTGTCCGCACCACCGTGTGCAGCATGACGCATTAAGCAGCTGTCCCACAGAAAATCTGTCAGCTGAGCTTCAGCAGCTGAACGTTAGCTTGTTCGTCCTAAAAATGTACATAAAATGTGACCTTTGAAAAGAAACCTAAATGTAACCGTTTGAGTTGCAGATTCCACATCTGGATTTTATTTTATTTATTTATTGATTTATTTTTACATTTGCAAAAAATGCAACAATTAACATTTTTTAAATTAAGGTTTAGGGTTAAGACAGCTTGTTTCAGAGCACCATGAGGTAATTGGGGATTATTTTGAACTTGAAATGCATGGCTCTAAATGAGTGGAATGACTCTGATCAATCACTCGCTTGTGGGAGACGGCGTGAAGAGAAGGAACGATTGCATGAAAACTGTCCGTGTGTGTGTGTCCAGTCTTCTTTTTCCCCATCCGACGGTGCACCTGCATGTGTATACAAACGTCACGTGTGTGTTTGTGTGCGTGTGTTTCCTAGACACCGGTGTCTGGCCTTAATGAGGCAGGTTAGCATCCGAGACAACTGCTGCACGCTGTGTTGCGACGTCATGGCCGACACAGAGCTGCGGCCCTGCGGACACGGGTATGTGTTCTTCTGCTGCCAATAAAATGTCTCAAGCTCATTTTTGTTCACTCCTTAAACAGGAACAATCTGACGTTGTCCGTCTCTTCTCCCCAGTGGTATGTGTATGGAGTGTGCCTTACAGTTAGAGACGTGCCCCCTCTGCCGTCACGACATCCAGACCCGCGTCAGACTCATCGCACACGTCTCCTGACACACTTCCTGCCCTCGCTCCAGTAAACGGAGACACACAAGCCCTTTAGCTTCCTCCTCCTCCTCTAATCCCCTCTTACCCCACAGGGCTGCGAGGACGTTGCCACGGTGTTGCGATGATGGCAGAACGCTGAATTCTGGTCGGACGAGACGGCGGCGATGGAGGGGTGGATAGATGAAAGAAAGGAGATGAGAGGAGGGGCAAAAAACCGACAGCTGGAACCCCCAGGAGCTTTTCCTCGTGTATCTACATCTCCTCTTTTATATCCTTCTGACAACTCGCTGCAGAAGCTGGGCCAAGAAAACTTTCTACTTTTTTTTTTTCAAAATAAAAGCGCAGAGACCGTGTAACTCGGCTACAGACAGAACCGAGTTCTTATCTCCAAGCCCCGTGTAAAGCTATTTAAAAACACAGAACCTTTCCATCACGAGGATCCCACTTGTGCTTTCAGTCCCGAGGCTGCTACTATTTAACCCCATCGCCGTCACGCACACGTCTGCAGACGTGACAGGGCTTGGTCACAGAGGAAAGCGCAGCCTGTAGTACAGTATTAAACCGAAGGTACAAACTTGAAATGTGTCTTACTTTCTTTTTTGCTTACAGATGCGTGAGTAATTGTGTTCTCACTGTAGCATTTTCTCCAACACTCAAACCTTGGGCAGCTTTCCCGTCTGTACTGATCGATCACCCAGTCGGAGGGTTTTCATTCTATTCTGATTCTACTCTGTCTCAGTTGACTTTAATCGCTTGAGTTCAATTTTCTGATTAAGTTTACAAAGCTGTTCAAAATCACAAAAGAAAGTAAATGGCAGAAATAACATGTTTCTGTCTCCTTTTTGTGCTTTACTCGTTTATAAAGCAACCACAGAATGTGGGGATTCAAATTTACATTAGAGTCACATACAAGTGATCGCAGTCAGGTTTTTTCCTTCCGGTTATAAATGCATATTTTAAAGAGCCAGTGTAAGGGAAGTGTGTACTCGCACAACCACACACTGTAAAACTTGATTAGTGCCAACAGTTGGGGAACAGGAGTCGAGCTTGTCTGAGAGGCTGTTTGATTTTTGGTTTGTGATGACAAACCTGACACTCTTCAGTCCACAAAAGGAGTTTTTAGTTGGTCACTTAAAATGAGGCTGAACGCTGATGTTGGCTCACGAGCTGAGCGGTGGATTGATTGTTCACGTGCTGCACGTCACAGCGCTGCTGGTGATCTTGTGTTAAAAACAAAGTTTGTCAGAAGTGCTCAGGCGGAGTAAAAACGTGGGTTCTGTACAACTCCTGCTCCCTTTTCTTCATCTTCCCTCGTCTCGTCTTTTGCCTTGTGTTTGTCTTTCTGTCCATCCTTTACTTGAAGCATCTCTGGGTTGACTGAATTATGTTTGTATTTTGGAAACAGGTGACAAAATTAATCGTACGTTAAATCATAATTCAGTAAAATTGTATTGTACAATTTTAAAACGCCCAGTGGCATTTCACATGAATGCAATTTCACATTTATCCTGTTCTTATAGTTTCTGAAGGAGTTGACGCTTCATGCTGCATGAGCAAAATCAGTAAAATCATTCACACGATACTAGAACAGTTTATGACAACAGCAGAATCTCTCGGTATGACAAAAGACCGGTCTGGTCGTTGTTTGCTATGTTGTATTTTCCTGGAGCACCTTATCCATGGAGGTGAGAGGTGGATGGTCTGTGTTTGGAGATCCAGTTCAGGAAAGTGTGTGTGTGTGTGTGTGTGTGAGTGAGACTGAGTGTATTTAAAACATCTGTAAAGGAAAATCTCCCAGAGTTCCCAAAGATGTGATTTATTGAAGAATTGTTTCCTGGATTGTGACATTTGTAATAAATGTATGTTCATGTGATTCTTTTGTGTGACTCCTGCTACAAAACCAAACTATTGATACACTCACTGATCATTTACCCACTGGCCTGTGAAATGTAGACATTTTTAAACACACACAGCAACTCTTTAAGTAACAGATGGATATTAGTCAGGGATCTATTGCTATGTTTTTGTCTTTTGGTGTGTTGGTAATTCATCACAAAGAATTACAGTGTCTCAGGCTCACATGAAGCCCGATGCACTCAGAACAGATGTGTCGGGGAAAGTGACACAGCAAAACAGTTTAAACATTATTTTGTATTTAATAACTCCTTTTGGAAAGTCATAATCCTGCTTGGTATGATAATAACCTACGAAGTCGGATTTGGCATAAAAATGTACATGAAGTACTTTAAATATAATACGTTATGCTACAGGATAATTACAGATTCGTTAATACCTCACGTTAATGTTGCAGCTGAAGATGATTTTAATTACTTTTACATAATATTACCGATATTAATACGACCTTTTAGATTTCTATTTTAAATTTGCAATAATATTAATAATAAAACTTATGGTCGATCCACCGTCTCATTCGCTCTTTTCTTGAGGCACGAACAGAAGAAGTATATAATCTCCGATTTTGAGCGCTTCTGATGGACGTGAGACAGCATCTGAGTTAAACGTATTTCCTTTTTGCATCTTTAAGCTCCAACAATCATCTGGTTCCGCTGAAACAGGCTAATGATCGTCTGTAGGTGACGGTTTAAAAGTAACAGCCTGATGGAAGAAACGTGAATCATCCTCACGACGAATGATTTGGTGAACAAATAAGTGTAATCTGCAACATTCGTGAACATTTTGATGTATAATATTATTAGTAGTACCAGCTGTTTCCCTTCCAAATAAATGTGGTCTTGTTTCGAATGTAGGAACCGATATACGGTAGTTTTTGTTTTACCCGATGGGGCGCGAAGGCGCACAAAGTTCACTCGTTTCCTTGGTAACAGGATTAAGTACGCTAGTGAGCAGTTTAGCCGACATGGACATCAGGGAGCCGGGTGAGTTAAACACGTTAGGACACATTGAATACGTCACGAGACTTCTGTAAATGAACTTTTTCACTTATGAGAAATGGCGGGCATTTAACGCCGCGTGCGTCTTTGATTAGCCGCCTCGGCTAACTGACGTTGCTCGCGCGGGGACTCTGATGAGAGCAAATAACGGAAACACACTTCAAAGCTGATGTTACGTTTGTTGTGAACGTTAGCGCTGGCTACCTGCCTGTTTCATCTTACAGGTGTTCGCAGACGGGCAGTGTTCACCTGTGTGCTCGCTTTATCTTCTCAGAAATCCGGAGTAGTGGAGACAACATGGTAAACGTGTTCGATACGGACGAGGAGCACTTTGCTGTTTCCAGGTGGGTTGTTGTGAAATGCTTTCTAACCGTCTGCAGGAAGCTGACGTCCTGTTTTAAGTCCGATTAGATGCACTCATCGTGGGCATGAATATCAGGGTAATTTTGGGCTTTTTTTTTTTAGCGATTTCTCTCTTTTTCCAGGGTGGAGTGATTGTTCAGCAAACATGTTTAACGGTGCAAAAGTTCAGAGTCATTTGGGATTTTCTCTTGCTGTGTAAAATCCACCACAGAGCAGGAACTCGTGGAGTTTGTGCTGATTTCTCTCCCTTCTCTCCTTTCAGTTCCTCGGCTGCAGACACGGCCTTCGATGGCGTTATTGGCTGCATAGAGGACATCATCATGGGTAGGTGCACTGACAGCGCCGCCAGTTAGTGATGAAGACGCTTTCTACATGTCCACTGCTTCTCTTTCAGAGGACGACTTCCAGCAGATTCAGCAGATTTTCATGGAGAAACATTACCGTGAGTTTGATGACTCTGATGAGAACAAGCTCAGCTACACACCCATCTTTAATGAATATGTAAGTGTGGGCAGATTTCACTCTCACACTCATGCAGAGATGTTCAGTTTTTAAAAATACGTTGACTTAAAGCAGAATCTTGGCTGTTATTTAGATCGACCTGCTGGAAAAATACCTGGAGCAGCAGCTGATGGAGAGAATTCCCGGCTTCAGCATGGACACCTTTAAAGAGTTACTCATGTAAGATGTGACAGAAAGTGGAACCTGAACTGAAAGCGACCCATGTGTCAGTTATGTTATGTTGCTCGTAAGAAATGTTATTTTGCATTAGACCACAAGGTGGCACCCAAGTACGCTGAAAAAGTGACGAGTTTATCTCCTTCCTCTGCAGGCAGCACAAGGAGGAAGTGTCAGGTGACATCTTTGACATGTTGCTGACGTTCACTGACTTCATGGCTTTCAAGGAGATGTTTCTGCAATATAGAGCTGTGAGTTTTCTGTGAGCTGGAGAATAACTATAAAAGTGGCCCCGTTTAAATAACAGGGCAGCTGTGACACGTGGCTCTTTGTTATGAAGTTTTGAACCCTGTGTGTGTGTGTGGTACTGTACATTAATGCTGGATGTATATTTCTAGGAAAAGGAGGGCCGGTGTCCAGACCTGAGTCAGGGACTGGTGGTCACATCTCTGAACCTCGGAGGCTCCAAGCATGCTGACTTTAATGAATCTCAGTGAATCTCTGGAAAATTGTTCCAGGGCCTTAATGAAAGTGTTCAATTCAGTCTTTTAACGTAAATCTTCTGTCTGTAACGGATAATTTATATTTGTGTTTCTCTGCGTTTTATGTAGAGGGATCAGTGGAAGAGCCTCTGTTTCTGTTCGCCATGAAAGGTTGAAGGTTTTGCCCACTTTCTGTTAACAATCACTCGACTGCATGTGACTGCTTGAAAAGTTAATATTTGTTCAACTGTAATTCATATTTTCATGCTTTCACTCGTGTGCAGTGATTCTGTTTAGCTTTTACTGGAACTGCCTGTTTGAAACAGGAAGTAGAGTATTTCTGTCCCTCTGCTGTGAAACAAATCTTTTTTCAGAAAGTAGTAAAGTAGAACTAATATGTTTCATGGACGTAAATTATTTTAACAGTCTTTAAGTTTCGAACTTGTCAAAGTAACGTTTAATGTAAAATGATTGTGTGTGTCTGCAGTTAGTTTTTGGTACAAATTGTTTTTTACGTGTTTAGAAATGTTTCATTTTCCAAGTATATTTATTTCTCCGGTGTTGTTACGATTGTCTGTAAAAAAACAACAACAAAAAAAAGATATTTTCAAATAAGCACAAAAGGAAAACCTCAGTCGTTTATTTGAAGTGCGTAGCTGAGCTCTAGCACTCAGCGCAGGATTTCACCAACGTTCAAACTCTTGGTACAAAAAGACTCGCGTGGTTCATAAAGGCACGTCCAGTACAGCAGGAGAGGAGCAGAATCACACAAAAACAGTACTCCACGCCTGTGGAACAACATTTGAATCATGCAGAAATATCAGTGTCAGTGTGTCAGCATCATGATTATTTTCTTACAGGTGCATTATGGGTGGTTTTATTGCTAAAAGGCTCTGTTAGGCCCAGTAAACCCAAACTGTGAAGCCAACTTTCAGTGGTTTCATCCTCATCTTCTTGTTGATAGATGCAGAATGCAGCAGAGAACTGCCCAACGCCCAAAGCTGGAGGTCGAGATCTGCCTTAGCTAACAGGTTTATCCACTGGTGATCTCTAACCAAATAACCCTCCACTGTAGTTAGCACATGCAGCCTGTGCTTGTTTTTCTTTTAATGCTACTCACATTTTCAGATTTCGTTCAATTATTACTGAAATTTATAACTTTATGTACATAATAATTCAAGTGTATTTTTAATGCAATCTAGGATTATTACATTTCGTAGTATTAATACAGTATATTTACTGCGTTACTGGGATGGCTAAAACAATAAACCACCTGGAACAGGTTTCATCTCGTGGTTATTATTATCAGGGTTCGCCTCAGTCAGGATCTGAGTTTTGTGAGCGTTGTTCCTGGGAGGAGCACCGCTGGCCGCACAGCCCTAAGTCGGCACTGTGTTGGTGGCGGCGTTTCCTCCGTCCCCCTTCCAGTCCAAGTAGGAGAAGAAAGCACTGGCCGCGTACACCAAGGTCACCGCAGCACCAAAGAACTGCAGCGAAAGAAAATGAGACACGGTTACACCGCCGAAGGGACGCCAGGAAGCAGAGCAAACGTCTGAAATTCTTATCAGCCATCATAAATCACAGTGATGTTTATGTTTCTGAATTCATATCTATACCAAGCCCAGCTGTGCAATTTAGCAGATTAAACAATGTACTAGTGGGACTTTATCTCTATAATATAGACAGGAGTGGCTCAGAGGCAGTTTCTGATAAGAGTGTGTGTGTGTGTGTGTGTGTGTGTGTGTGTGTGTGTGTGTGAAATCATGTGATCAATGCTTCTGCTAAAGCTGTAAACCAGGACAGACTTTGACCTGCAGGAGGAACTATAAAACACACCGATACAGGAGATGTGATGTTTCTGCCACTGGAAGTCATACGTCACCTGCCACTTTATAAGGCACACCTATTCAGCTGCTCATTATTGCAAATATCTAAACAGTCGATCACTTGGCAAGAACTCAGTGCGTTTAGGCGTGTAGGCCTCGCCAACACAGCCTTTGATTGTTGGTGTCAGACAGGCTGGTTTAATTATTTCAGACACTACTGATCTGTTCCATTAAATAGAGAAGCTTTTGGATTTGGTGATGTGGAAAACCATCACGGATGTGTAGCCGACGAATCTGTAGAAACTGTGATGCTGTGATAGCGTGGACGAAAAACTCGGATCAATATTTCCAATATCATGTTGAATCTGTGCCATGAAGAAATTAAGCTGTTCTGAAGGCAGAAGGTCGTTCCCAGCACTAACAGCACTAGCAGGACTAGTGAGCGGCACACCTAATCAAATACACCGAGTGCGTTATAAAAGGCTGTTCTGTGTTTCCTGGACATTGGGCTAGTTTGTGAGATAGTGTGAGCGGCGACTTACTGCAGCAGCTGCCAAATGTCCATAGGTATAGTACCAGTAGAAGGGAGTCACATGAGCTGCGTTGGTGATGAAAGCAGTGAGATAGAGGACTGTGGCTGCGCTAAAATACACCATCACCTGAAACAAATGGAGAAAACAAACATTACATCAATGCACAATAACTCGCCGTCTTCCTGCCACGCTGTGCCCCTCTGTGGCCTTGCATCCTCGTCGTTTTCTCTTTCTATCTTTGAGCTGTTTCTGCAGCCTCGTCATCGTCACCACTTCATCAGCCTTTTTGTTGCTCTTTGAGAGTACAGATCTCTCAAAACTGATGACCAAACATCCAAACTGCAAAATCAAGGAACCGGTAACTGTTTCTAATACAACCTGCGACTAAGGGTGTAATTCCCCTGTAATTAAACTGAACTTCAACATATTTTATTTAAAATTATGATGTCATTATATTCACATACAAACATTTCAAGTTATTAACAGTAGACTGAGGATGTAATGAGTCGCGGTTTTACAGGAAACAAAGGAATCATTACACTGTAATTAATTCAAATAATGTCATTTTAAGTGATTTACTGTTGATAAATCAAACAATTTTCCTATTTTACATAAATGGTAAATGGCCTGTATTTGTATAGCACTTTTAGTAGTCCCTAAGGACCCCAAAGCACTTTACACACCCAGTCACACACTGGTGGAGGCAGCTACAGTTGTAGCCACAGCTGCCCTGGGGCAGACTGACAGAAGCGAGGCTGCCATATCGCACCATCGGCCCTTCTGGCCAACACCAGTAGGCGGCAGGTGAAGTGTCTTGCCCAAGGACACAACGACCGAGACTGTCCGAGCCGGCGCTCGAACCAGCGACCTTCCGATTACAAGGTGAACTCCCAACTCTTGAGCCACGATCATAAGTATGCTGCACTTTGAGGTGTGCAGGGTGTGTTGTGCTGCAGACACATTATACTGTAACTGGGTACAATTAATTCTTTGTTTCCTGGTTTTTCTAATGTAACAACTTTTAAGTAGGTAAATGCACTGAAACGATGCCCGAAGTCACAGGTGGTTTATAAAATGTTGCCAAGGAACATCTCTGTACGTTCTTTGACTTTACTCGTCTTTGCCCTCCGTCTCTCACATACCGTCAGGGGCCATGGGACAGCAGGCAGTTTTTGTGTGACACCAAACAGGATGACGAAGAAGAGGACGGTGGTGAGGATCCACAGAGTGATGGCGACAAACAATACCCAGCCATACGCTCCTCCCACTACATAGGAGCCTGCTATCAGCGCCCAGTGGAGCAGCCCAAAAACCTAAATAGGTGAGAGGGAGGAAACAACAGGTGCATCAGTTTGAGGGCGCGAAAAATAAAGTTATGTAAACAGTTATTACATTAAAAAACAAACAAATGGTGAATGCTGTTCTACTCTGAGCACTCAAAGTGCTTTTTACGACGAATCCATCCAGTTAAACAGACGTTTCTATACCTTGGCTAACATTCACACAGAGCAACTACCGACCTTCTGATTGGTAGATAACCGGCTCTAAATCTGCTGGGTCACAGGTAAGCAGTAGTTATTGTGTTAGACGGAGCATGCAAGAACAACGTAACCACCTCCAGCAACTGTATCCATTATGTGTGGTTTCATTTTTGAGTCTTAGAATTAATATATATCAACATTTACAGCACACATGGCTGTTGTAATCTTTCTCCAACCATCAACTTCTGAGGAAAACACCAGCTGTTAAATGCTTTGCGATGCTCAGCAGATATTCGCCAGCAGATCTCAGATTTTAGGATAATCTCGTAACCTGAGGTCACTGATGTCCAGATAAGCACCACAGACTGTCTGTGACACTGAGGTGGGCAGACTGTTTTCATGGGGATCTTAAAAGTCAGTCTGACCGACTCTTGCAGGTAGTGTACAAAACACACGAGGCGTCCCTCTTTCCCTGCACGCATGTCTTCCTGCTTCAGTCTCATGAGAAAGGACAGTCCATTATGTATGCACAGGTCAGGTTTCACTTTTTACACACATGCATACGCAGCATGCTCTCCAAAGTAGACCTTTGCAAAGCAGCTGCATCATAACGAGCTTTTCTCTTCTGAACCGAAGGAAGAGGAAATCATTGAACTTCCTGAGTAAAACAGTAAAGTCCAGCTGTGATGGACATGTTCGACCAGGGAGTCTGCTGTGACACTGCTGTGTAAACTGTGTTTACCAAAATCAGCGAGGAACTTGAATGAAACAGAGGGCATTCACCCTGTCGAGCTGGATAAAGTGTTTCCTATTAGAGGACAACTCTGCACCATAAAGTGTTCTAAATATATCGTTTAATGGCCAAAGTTCAAACATCGTTCAAGTTCAACTGTGTGCTCTAGCACAGCAGCAGGAGTTTATGCATTATGCAAATGCATTTTATAATGGAGTGTGCAGGGCATGTTGTATATTAATACTGCATCAGGACCTGAAACAGGAGACTAATCGTGTTCTGCTAATTTCAGAGTAAGAACAGGTGAAAAGATGTTTGTTTTTAAAAATGTGTGCAAAAATATTGCTGAGACTAATTTGTTGTTTTTTTATGTTGATGTTGTTGATGCGGAGATGGAAAATCAACAAGGTGGTGCTAAACATTATGGATATCAAACAATGACGTCACATGTTTCAGCCGCAGCAAACTTTACTCTCACATTACTACTTCTGCTTTTTCATTGTGGAAACAGCGTCTGGGAAGAAAGGGTGTGTTTCAGTTTTAATAAACGCTCGTCAAACAACAGCTAATTTAACATTTTGAGGGGGTTGTTTTCAATTCAACTTTATTTACACAGCGCCGAATCACAACAGCAGTCGCCTCAAGGTGAAAAACCCAACAATCATATGACCCCCTATGAGCAGCACTTTGGCGACAGTGGGAAGGAAAAACTCTCTTTTAACAGGAAGAAACCTCCAGCAGAACCAGGCTCAAGGAGGGGCGGGGCCATCTGCTGTGATTGGTTGATGAGAGAAGGAAGACAGGATGTGGACTGATACACAGAGTACGCAAGGTACAGCAAAAGTTTGCAGCAGTGAAGGAATAGATTTTAAGTTTTTTTTTAAGATTAGGCTTCAAACTTTCCTTTTTGCTAAAGCATATAGTTAGGGCTGGACCAGGTGACCCTGAATCCTCCCTTAGTTATGCTGCAATAGACGTAGGCTGCCGGGGATTCCCATGATGCATTGAGTTTTTCCTTTCCAGTCACCTTTGTGTTAACAGACCTCTCTGTATTGAATCATATCTGTTATTAACCTCTGTCTCTCTTCCACAGCATGTCTTTTATCCTGTCTTCCTTCTCTCACCCCAACCAATCACAGCAGATGGCCCCGCCCCTCCCTGAGCCTGGTTCTGCTGGAGGTTTCTTCCTGTTAAAAAGGAGTTTTTCCTTCCCACTGTCACCAAAGTGCTGCTCATAGGGGGTCATATGATTGTTGGGTTTTTCTCTGTATCTATGAAGCGCCTTGAGGCGACTTTTGTTGTGATTTGGCGCTATATAAATAAAATTGAATTGAATTGAATTGAATTGAATGCAGTGTAGGTAATCCAGGATAACTTTATATTATAATATAATATCTTTATGTTATATATTAGTCCTGTGAGTTAAACCTGTGATGAGCTCTTTCCGTCAGCAGTCATAGATAAAGACGTGTGTGTCTGCACCATTAATCAGATGACACAGAATTTGAATGTGTGTCAACAAGTTTCCGTTTATGCTCCATAAACCTTCCTGGCTATCTATAAACAATAAAAATGGCTGCATGCTGCTTTACTGTGCGGCGTACAGTCGGAAAGCTTCACTATCAGAAAGTCACACAGAGCCTGGAAAATGAAATCAATGATGGTGTCTGCTCATGTAAATAGTTTTTTCTCCACATAAACCTAATTGTGTGAAGTACCAGGGAAGGTGAACAGTGGTCCAGTGGTCGGTCCAATCTGCCCCCCCCCCCCCCCCCCTCTCAGGTATGTTCTGGCTTTAGGCAAAGGAAACATGGCTGACTAACGTCTGAGAGGTGGGGGAGGTCTTTGGCTCCTCCTGTCACACTCCACTGATCTCCCCAGCATTGCACTAAAACTGCATGAACAACCATGCACGGCGGCGTCCTTGTGAATGTTCAGACTGAAACGTGTCACCTGTCCGGGCTTTATTAGGTGCAGTTTTTGCTGACATTTCATGGTGTTGTAGTAGTAGGTCGGGTAAAAGTCAGCACGGAAGAGTAATAACGTTTTGCTTTAATCATTAACTCAGACAAATCACTTCATTTAGTCTTTTTAATGTTTAAATTGCCAAAGACAGGCACGGGTGTTAATCCATCCTAACAATATTTCTTCCCAGGTGTGAAATACGTGAGTTCAGTCTTTTGCAGCTGCATTGAGCTGCGTTCAGCCCACCATGAGGATCATTACACTTCTTGCTGCAGTGGAATTTATAGTCTTCAGTGTTTAAATGGGTCAGGCTGTCCAAAGGTTGATAAGACGTGCACATTGCCTCACTGTACACCAGGCGATGTGGAGTAAACGACTGTAGCTCAGGGCTTCTTGTGTTTGTTTATTAAGCTTTTATGACTTTTTTTGGCAACTCAGCAAAAGCAGTTCTGTCATAAACCAACAGCACCGTCATACTATCAAATTATAGAGCAGATACTGTAAGGCGAGCAGTTGCCTCAAGCTCCCTCACAGATGTTTGAGTCCTAGTTAGTTTGGTTGCTGCTCTGTGCTGAACATAAACCGTACAGACGCTGACAAGTTTCTTTTTCTACTCTTGTATTGTGTCATTAAAGGCTTATATCCTTGAAATAGTCCACTCAGGCACACGGGAGCTTCACCGAGCTTCAGTATAAGATAATTAATGATTATTTTAAAAAAATTTGTGTAAAGCAACGAGTTTGACAACAATAAAAGGGGAGGTGAAAATAAGCATCATATTTAAAGGACCTTTCCAGCACCTCCCACCAGAGGTAATGTACAACGTGTTCATAATGCAACACTCTTCAAAAAACCTCCAAACATCCAAAGTAAAGAAAATCTTCAGTGCTTTTAAAAATAAAGCATCGAAGGCAGTTTTAAAATTCACTTAAAGTCTTTTCAGCAAAAAGGGGCGTGTCCATCTCTAGAGGTTGAGTCACCTTGATTAGCTTTTCCATGCTGAACAACCCCGAAGCATTTTAAATTGGCCATTCATAAACAAATCACTCCATCATTTATCATTAAATCCTTCTCTCACCTCAACCAATCACAGCAGATGGCCCCGCCCCTCCCTGAGCCTGGTTCTGCTGGAGGTTTCTTCCTGTTAAAAGGGAGTTTTTCCTTCCCACTGTCGCCAAAGTGCTGCTCATAGGAGCTCATATGATTGTTGGGTTTTTCCTCTGTACCTATTACTGTAGGGTCGACCTTACAATATAAAGCGCCTTGAGGCGACTGTTGCTGTGATTTGGCGCTGTGTAAATAAAGTTGAATTGAAAACAATCCCCTCAAAATGTTAAATTAACTGTTGTTTGACGAGCGTTTATTAAAAACTACAGTTACAGGCTGTTTTAGGAACTTACTTTTGTATCTTCAGTGTGAAAATTGTGTTCGAACACTTAATATTTTTATGTTTCTGTCCGTCAAAAAGTCACAATGGCTAAGATGGACCGATGCCCTGCTGGTTTATAGTGCAAGAGGTTTCAGAACATAAAATAAGTAGAGTAGGCATCCCTCCCACTAAACAGAGCAGAGTGCAGGACAGACAGAAGAGTAATCATTTAGTTGGTTACATACAATTTCAGCGATCATCAGCATAGCTGGGATGCTTCGGATAAATGAAAAGTCCACCCTGGAGGATATGCTGCCAGGCAGCCCTCGGATGCTGTTCCCACCGTGGGAGTTCTGGGAGTTAGGGACGCTGGTCTCTGTGGTAACTTTGGACGGGAAGTCTGCCATGACTGAGCTCTCACAGACGCAGCTGCCACAATAACAGAGTCCTTAAGTGTTCTCAATAAAAGGTTCTGATGAAAAATCGAATCCCTACGTCGACTGGAGGCACCAGCAAATCTCAATCTTCAAATAGTTAAGAAAAATAGAAAATATGACAAAACAGAATCATTCAAAACCCCGACGCCTTCAAAAATGAAAAAATAAATAAAAAAGAAACAAAAACCCTCCACTGAGTTAAAGAGGAGCCCCCCAGCCAGACCTCCAGGTTCAGGTATCAGCTGTCAGTGTCTCCACCTGCTCTGACAGGTGTGTAATGGTGGAGGTGGTGTGAGTCTCTCTACATATTGCCTTCTCCTTTTCCCTCTGACACACCCACACACATATTGAGTGCGTCGTCATCTTCTCCCCATCTGCTTTGGGTTGCTCTCTTTTGCTCCCCTGGCACCTCCCATATGCAGGCTGCTCACCTGCAGCGCTTCAGTCACTAATGTGTTTGAACTCCGGGAGGAGGGAGGAAAAAACAACACAAGGCGGTGGTGCCCTCTAGGCGTGGAGCTCGCACATGTTTGTTCTTCCCCTATGGACTGATAAGAAGGGATGACACAACACTGCATTCCTTAGTTTAATCAATAACACATATGGATGGATGCTGTGGATGTTTTAATGTTTAACTCAAAAAATCCACTAACCCAAACTGTCAGTTAAGGAGTTGAAAATTGCAGCATACTTTGTTTGCTTTTTCTTCTATTGTTTTCTTTATTATTTGCTTTGCTGTTCATAAAGACTGTAGCTTGAAAGATTAAACAGTCGGAATACACTGAAAAATATGGAGATATTAAAAAGAAATAATTTTAACTCTTTGCAATTATTAAAGAATTACTGCATAAATAGACCAAAACAAGAAGCAAAGAAAAAAACATTAAAGCTAGAAATATTTTTCTCACTGATGATATAATGAGAAACAAAATCTCCATAAATTTATGTTAACTAAATGTTATTAATTAATTATTGAAATTCTTATCCTCTCCCTGGGAGACATGCCATCTATTTGAATATAATGTATTATAGTGTTTGTGGTGTAGTGAACATCGATTTTGAGCGTGTGGAAACAGTTTTAAACATGTAAAACATTTTTAGAAGTAACAATGAAACAAAAACGTGATGTCAGAAGTGGGATTCGAACCCACGCCTCCAGGGGAGACTGCGACCTGAACGCAGCGCCTTAGACCGCTCGGCCATCCTGACTGATAACAGCCGAGTAACAAAATCTGGTTAATATAGCTCTAAATGCAGCGTTATTCTTTTTGCGCAAATCATTTGTAAAGACTGGGCACGGAAACGTTTTTCTGTTTAGCGGAACATCGGTTCCGGTTTCCTCGCCCTCCCTCTGCTGGTGATTCTGGTTAATAAGCGTCTCACGGAATGACTCCACGTGAGACAGGTTACACAGTCACCCTCTATTACCTATACGGTTTCAGTTTTATTTCCCGTGTTATTATAATCGTATTCTCTCCCATTTCAAGTTTATTTATTTATTTATTTTATTAACCTTTAATTAACCAGGAAGATCCCACTGA
Source organism: Neolamprologus multifasciatus (assembly GCF_963576455.1). Classification (NCBI taxonomy): domain Eukaryota; kingdom Metazoa; phylum Chordata; class Actinopteri; order Cichliformes; family Cichlidae; genus Neolamprologus; species Neolamprologus multifasciatus. The sequence continues at coordinate 66,376,193 of NC_140445.1, forward strand.
GATTAAAAACCTCTTTTTCAAGGGAGACCTGGCCAAGAGCAGCAGCAAGTGTCTCACAGTTACAGAAATTAATTAAACACAGGCAGCAACAACACACATGCAAACATAAATGAAAAAAATTATTAATTAATTAATTAATTAATTAAAATTCAATAAAATTCTAATAGAATTTTTTATTAATTAATTTTTTATGGGTTTCCGTTTAAGTAGGTTATTTTACAGTGCAAAAAATAACTGTAGTGGAAAGGACCTGGCGATTGGGGCCATATCAGAGGTATGCAGAGGCGCAGTGGCCAGTCTGTCCAGAAGAAGGCGATTTCGATCGAGGGAAGGATTCTTTCCAGAGGAGAAGAGGACATCAGTGGCACCTAGCTGAATAGACTGCTAAGGCAATTTCTGCATCCTGACCAAAGACTAATCTGGACACAGACATTTCATTATGTCAGACACAAACAGTGACGATGACCAGGGTTTGGCGGGGGCCACCGGAAGGGACCCTGTCACTGAGCTTCAGGCAAAATTGTCAGAACTGAGTAACAAACATGACCAGGCTATGGCCAGGATAACTGCTTTGAGTGACGGGGCAAGTAGGTCATATGTATATCTGCTGCGAGAGTGACCTATTCAACCCTTTAGTGGGGATGCAACCGTAGATGGACGTTCTGTAGAGGAGTTTATTGATGAAGTACAGAGGGGTATCAGAACTAGAGCTTGGGTAATGATGATCAGGTTGACTTCATTTTTCCCTCCTCAGGGGTTCTGCACTTGAAGAGATCAAGTTATGTACTGGGGGAGAGCAGATTGAACCCGAAGAAATTTTTTGTTTTCTCAGAGAAGCTTATGGTGAGAGACGTTTCCAGCTAGAAGGTGAAGATTTCTTTGAGTACTCACACGCTCTGTCCCAGATCCTCCGCTTAGCCCTTAAACAAAGGCCTGATGCAGTACGAGACACAAAGATGGCAGTTAGAGACCAGTTTGTGGAGGGAGTAAGAGACTCCACTCTGCGAAGGGAGCTTCGCAAGATGGTGAGGGAAAAGCCAGAGTCTACGCTCTTTGATGTACGTCAGGAAGCAATTGCTTGGTCTATGGAAGAAAAACCTAGTGGCACCAGAGTTGTAAATGTAATCAAATGGAAAAGTCTCTTTTTAAAACTTGTTTTATTAGTTTTAATCTTTTAACTTTATGCATCAAGCAAAAAGTTAATTATCTGCAACATTCTCTGACTGGAAGAAATTAGTTTAATATTTAAACCTATTTTCTGCACATTCCAGCACATAAAATAAAATATTTTTTGTGTTTACACTCAGTCTTTCAAATAGATGCAAGTAAAACACAGCAGAAAATAAATAAAGTCAAAGACTAGCGGTCCTGTTGCTCTATTTTCACCTGTAAAGCAGGAGTGGGGTAGGCGGAGGGTTACCCTGGTGCAGGTGTGCAGCGGTCAGTGGAAGAATCCGCGAGTTTCTCTGTGAGTTTCCCATTACGTCGTAGCTACTCGCTGCTTGCTCGGACGTTTAGGGGTTTTTTTCACTGTAAAAAGAAGTTTTCTTCCCACGCACAACGGACACTAATGTTTTTGTCACTTTTTATGGAATCAAACTCAAAGTAAGGTCAGTACTTCCACGCTTTAAACGCTGCACGCTCATACTCTCTCTGCACTCGATATATGATCCATTGTTGATCTGCACACAGCTGTTGTCACGAACGTCGCACTCGCTTACGTCACTGTCATGAGACATTCTCGCAAAAAATCACGGTTTTAGTAACGCAGTAACGCAGCGTTCCTACGGGAAAGTAACAGTAATCTAATTACAGTTTTTGCAATAGTAATCCCTTACTTTACTCGTTACTTGAAAAAAGTAATCGGATTAAAGTAACGCGTTACTGCCCATCTCTGGTGAGTACAGGCTGACCAGGAAGGAGCTGTAAAGATAGAAAAGATTAAACTTGATGCTCTTTTGAGGCAAATTTGCAAAGAAAGCATGTTGTTGTTATCGATGGGTGTACACACAAAAATAGTCCTAAGAGCTGCTGCTCCTGCGACCCAGCCCTGGATAAGTGGACGACGATGGATCGATGGATTTCAAACTGACTTGTGAATTTTATAACAAGTTATACGATATAGTTATACAATTACACATAACTTAGTTTTCTATCTGTACTTACATAATAAATGAAGAAGAAGAAGAAATCAAATGCAAAAACTCAATATGTGCTGTTTTTTTGTGTTTCTGACCCAGAAGGCTTTGTTTGTTTCACCAGGTAAGAGAGACGAGGTGGAGATCAAGGTTCAGAAGGGGCGTGGAGCTGGGGACAAGTGGTGGTTTAACCAGCAGGGAGCACAAGATGAAATGCTGCTGACTCTGCACAGTCCAGCAGATGCTATAATTGGCCAGTACAGTCTGGCTGTGCTGCTGATGTCACCGGACGGACGCATTTTAGAGAAAAAGGACAAAACGAGTTTCCACCTGCTCTATAACCCCTGGTGCAAAGGTAAAGTGTGTGCTCTCTGTGTGTCTGATTGCTTCAGCAGGTCAGACTGAAGCCACCGACACACTCTGAGTTTCATTTGCTTTTTCTGCGATTACGATGAATTAAATTCCACAATAAGCAAAATGATCAGATTACAACTGAAGATTTCACATTAGCAACACTGTCGTGGTCTTTATGCGTTTACCAGACGATGTGGTGTATCTGCCTGACGAGACTCAGCTGCAGGAGTACATCATGAACGAAGAAGGAATAATCTACATGGGGACCTGGGAATACATCAAAAGCATTCACTGGAATTATGGACAGGTAACACACAAACATTTAAAGTGTGACTGGGCTGAATACATCTGAGTCAGCCCAGTGGGGGCTGGTGTGAACTGTCACAGCAGTGTGGCAGAGACTCTCAGGCTTTGGCTGGATCAGAAAATCTGTCAGTTGTCTGGAGGAAACATCTGGATGCGATGTGTCAGAATGTAACCAGACCACACAAACAAAGGCACGCCCATTCACAGGTAGCTGCGAGGGCAGAGAGGATGGCTAACAGGCAGACTGTGGGTGTAACAGATGCACACGTACAGTGGGGGAAATAATACGAATCTGTGGAGGGAGAAACCAAGCACACCATTGTTGTTCTTGTGACATTACCAATAAGTTTGTGTCACATGGTCCTCTTGCTATTGAAAAAACAAAAGTTGTATCCAAGATGGCCGACTTCTAAATGGCCACCATGGTCACCACCCATCTTGAGGAGTTTGCCCCTCACATATACTAATGTGCCACAAACAGGACTTTAATATCACCAACCATTCCCATGTTATTACGCTGTATCCATATAAATGGCCCACCCTGTGTATTTGCACATTTATTTTTGAATGCTGTTCATGTGTATATAGTGCTGCTAACTGTGCACCTCACCCTCCTCTTTCTTTTCCCACACGTCTGCACTGGAGATGCTCTGTATCTCACTGTACATGCGTTTAGTGACAATAAAAGGCATTCTATTGACTATGTGCACGTTAGCATATGCTACTTCCGGTGCGGAAACTCCTGTGGGGAGCTTTGTTTCCGGTGTCCTATTCGCGCCCTGTTTACGGTCCAAAACAAGTTAAGCAAATAAATAAATAAAGCGGCGATTTACATTTCTATAGATGTCTCGGGCATTTACCCAATATATCTGTAAATGATGTTCATCGACTTGTCGATATTTTTCCCCCGCGCCTCAGGGGAAAAGAGAAAATGGATTCAAATGTTATATTTCTCAGCTGTCCCTCGTTTATCGCAGGTGTTATGTTCTAAAAATAACCAGTGATAGGTGAAATCAAGTAGCCAATTTTATTTTTTGACGGTGCAAAACGTTTCGTGGACATTGTGGACATACAGCACTTCAGAGTCACACTGCTAGCATCGATGCAGAGATTCTGTACTGTACAGGAGAGACGGAGGAGATCGTCTGCAGCAATCAGGACGCAGGACGTAAAAAAGCATGCAAACTTGCACTAAAAAATCTGCGAAACAGCGAGGTGAAAGGTGAACCGCGTTATAGCGAGGGACCGCTGTAATTTTGAAGGTAAGTCACAACATACCCTTCGTAAATACTAATGTATAGAAACCGTTACCAGCAATCATTAAGTTTTTGTGTGGCTTTTTTTCACGGTTTGTTAACATGCTGTGTAGGTGTGTACTTGACTAGCTGATATCGACATAACGGGGAAACATCTGGTTTGACTATTGTTCACCTGTAGTTTGAATGCTGAACATTTGCCTGTTTAAATCATAAGACCAGTCACTGTACAGAGATGTGCTTCTGAATGTGGACGATGTGTCTTCTGCTGCAGTGATGTAGTTCTGCTTGTGTTGAGTGATGTAAACAACTGATCGATCGAAACTCTTTAAACAAAATTGATCATTAGATTTTTATGACACAACAGTGGTGAGTGTTCCCACCTTCTTCTCTTTGTAACTTAACGCGATCGTTCCGTTTTCGAGTTTTGGACATGATTTTGGAGAATATCTTTGCAGTAGCGATTGACCGCAAAGTAAAGCTACCGGAAATGTACAACCCCACATCCGGTCTCAAACCAGGAAGTTAGCATTTTCTCGTGCACAGGGTCAATTGTATTCTATTCTATTCTATAAGCATGTCATGTCTGGACCACAAGAAAGTAAACGATAACTTTAAATTTAAATAATTCAGTTTGACATGAAAGACGGATGAGCTGATAATGTCGGAGCATACTACCTTTCGTCGGCTGCCCTGTGTGCATCCCACTGTTACCGGAAAAATATCAAGTCCATATACCAGCCCAAGACATTCTTTCTCAATCTGAGCATATCTGGTTTCAGACTTAGTCATGGATCTAGAAGCATAAGCAACTGGTTTCCAGCTCCCCTCTTCAGCTTGAAGTAAAACAGTTGCAAGCCCATCCTTTGAGGCATCTGTTGAGATTTTCAGACTCGTAGTTGGATCATAATATGCAATCACTGGGCGCGTTGTCAGTGTGGTTTTTAAATCATTCCATTCTCGTTCATACCTCGCTGACCATTTAAATGCTATGGAATCACGAAGTAACTCCCTTAGTGCTGATGATCTCACTGACAAGTTAGGTAGGAATTTTCCAACAAAGTTTATCATTCCCATCACTCTGAGCACACCTCTCTTATCTGTTGGGCGTGGCGTGGTTGCAATGGCTTTTATTTTTCTTTCATCTGGCTCAATACCTCCAGCAGAAAATTTGTCTCCCAAAAATGTTATTTCCTTTACACCAAAATGACACTTTAATCCATTCTCCCTCACACGTTGCAGCACCTTCACCAGTCTGTCATTATGTTCTTGTAGGGTGGAGCCCCAAATAACCACATCATCAACACAACAGCGAACACCTTGTAATCCCTCTAACATGTTGTCCATGGCACGATGAAAAATCTCAGATGCTGAGATTATGCCAAATGACATTCTGAGGAATCTGTACCTGCCAAAAGGTGTATTGAAAGTACAAAATTTTGAACTTTTCTCATCCAGATTTATTTGCCAAAAACCCTGCGCTGCATCCAGCTTTGAGAAGTATTTGGCGCCTGCCATTTCTCTTGCAATCTCTTCACGCTTTGGTATCTGGTAGTGCTCACGTTTTATGGCTTGATTTAAATCGCCAGGGTCCATGCATATTCTCAAATCATGGTCTTCATTCCTTTTATCCACACAAACCATTGAGTTTACCCACTCAGTTGGTTCTTCCACTTTTGTAACGACCAGCAACTGCGACATCCTGTCCAGTTCTTTCTTTAAACGGTCCTTCAGTGGAGCTCGGACTCTACGTGGTGAATGGATCACTGGCTTTGCATCCTCTTTCAGTAGACATCCCAAACCTTTGAAGACATCCTCATAATGCTGCACAATGGAGTCAACTGCTCCTCGCTGACCACTTGCTGCTTCTGCGGTACACTCTTTCTACTAGGTTTAATCTTTTGGATGTCACGCCACCCAGCAGTGATTCACGACCCTCTGGAACAACATTAAACAATACATCATAATCTTTGTGTTTTATTGTCACTTTAAGTCTGCATTGACCACTGCTCTCAATATTCTTCCCATTGTAGTCTTTTAGAGGTACTCTTTTCTTTATTATTTTGGGCTTTGGTTTCATAGCATTGACCTCTGGTGACACTAAGGATTGATACAGGTGCACAGGCAAACCTAATCAGCATGACAAAGTTCCTTGTATTGGGAGTGAAACAATCCACGTGTCTTCATTATCTGAGCGTCGGTCACTGTCTTCTGCTTTGTTATGCTCACTTTTTACATCCCCAAGTGACACTATGCCCACAAAGAAAGTCTCGCTTAAGTCAGTCTCTTCAACTAAATGCACTGATTTGGGTTTGGGTTTAGACAGACATTGTTTGTTTTTCCATTGCATTTCAAACATCTTTTGCCATAAGCTGGACACTGTCTAGGTTCATGTCTGCTACCACATCGCTTACAGGAGTACACTGTATCCTCTTTGCTGGACTTTTGTGACATATTCCTCATCATGTACTGCAGCGACGCTTGTCTCATTAAATGTCTTTGCATGCTGCAGGGCTAACTCACTTGCATGACACAGTCTTTCTGCTTCATCCAGAGTTAGTTTGGAATCTCTGAGCAGCCGTTCTCTAGTCCGTTTATCATGGATCGCATACACAATTTGATCGCGAATAGAAGAAGAATCTTTCAGCTCTCCAAAATCACATGACTGTGCCTTTAGCTTCAAACCCAAAGCAATCAAAAGTCTCTTCTGGTTGCTGCATCCGAGATCAGAAAACATACCTTTCATATACTGTGTTCTTCTGTGGTGAACAGTGTGCATCAAACTTTTAAACCACTTTGTCGTACTTATTCCTGTCACCCACTTCCTCAAACTCAAACGTGTTGAAGACTTCAGTGGCTTGAGGACCAGCTACCGTGAGCAGCAAAGCAATTTTCCTGGCATCGGGTTTAGAGTCCAGTCCCATGGCAGCCATATACAGCTCAAACTGCTGCTTAAAACACCGCCTGTTGCTGTCCACATTCCCCACCAGTTTCAGTCCTTCCGGTGGCTTCAAACTTTCCATCTCAAACAGAACTTTGAACTGCTATCGCTTCCACTCTTCCACTTTTACTCCTGGTACCATGTGTTGTCTTCGTAGCGCTTGTTAAAAATAACACAGCATCCACTTATGCCTTGCGAGCTACTGCCCCAAACATTTTATTAACACCATTCTTCTGTCACACCACAGACCAGTCTTCTTTTATGTGCTCCCCTGGAGGCATTCATGAGCTTTCTTAAATACAGCGCACCCTGCTGGTAAACCTTATCATTACATTAATATATACATATCAACAGAACCGGGTCTCCCAAGTCAAAACTTCCACGGTCTATGGCTGTATCCCAATTCAGGGTCTGCAGCCTTAAAGTACGCAGCCTTAACGATCCTCAAGGGCCGCGTACTCAAAGACCGCTAAGGCCGGAAGTGCGAGGCTTGTGAAATGGGACGGTCTAGCCTCCGTCGCGCTGCCCAGGTTGCCTAGCAACCATGATACTAACAGCTGGAAATTTTTCATGCAGCTTTGTTTGACAGAAATGAAGGAGAAAATCTTTTGTTCATTTGTTTGTTTCTACATGAGCTTTGATCATTCTCTGATTAAGCTCAGCTATTGAACGGCGTATATTTTAAAGTAAAGGCTTTAAAACCAAGTTAGTACAAACGTCACTAATGTCACATAACTTTGCCGACATGTGGCCAACGGGAATGTTTTAATGTTCCTCATTATTAAACATTTGCACATAAATAAGTGACATAATATTCAGTGCTTACTTTTCACAGTTTACTCTTCGGCCGCTCCGCTTCGTCTGCGGCAAAATTATCCACACCGACTGCCGCGCTATGAATTGTGGGATATGTTGGGCCACGAAGTCTACACCGCCACAGCCTTAAAATTCAGGGAAATGAAGGACGCATTTGAGGGCCGCATTTCGAGCAGCCTTTGAATTGGGACAGCCTTCGGCGCGCCACTGTGACGTAATCGGCCTTAAAATGCAGCCTTTAAGGCTGCAGAGCCTGAATTGGGATACAGCCTATGTTTCACCAATAATTAGAAGAATTAACTCCCCTCAAGCTTTGATTCATGCAGTGATGTGCTATAGCATGCCGCCACCTTCTGGGATAACTTGGGATGTTCCCTGTTCAGTCTTTTCATTGGAAAGAGTTTGCAGCTGTTTGACGGAAAGCATGCTCTGCTCTTCTTTTTCAGTTGAAATTTCTCCATTTAAGGTGGTCTTTGAAGTATTTTAGTATGTCATCAGAACTCAGAGTTTTATTTCTATCACTGAAGAACAAATATTTCCAGCCTAAGGTTTATTGGCAGCATTTGTAAAGTAAGGATTAGCTGATATTTTGACTACTTTGAACTGACTTTGTGTCATGGAGTTTGATCTGTTCTGCTTCCAACTGCTTTTCATTAAATTCAATTCAAACAAATTTTATTTATATAGCGCCAAATCACAACAAAAGTCGCCTCAAGGCGCTTCATAGATACAGAGAAAAACCCAACAATCATATGACCCCCTATGATCAAGCACTTTGGCGACAGTGGGAAGGAAAAACTCCCTTTTAACAGGAAGAAACCTCCGGCAGAACCAGGCTCAGGGAGGGGCGGGGCCATCTGCTGTGATTGGTTAAACAGTGATTCTGCTGCTGATTCTATAAATTTAGATCTAACTACTCTAAACTTTATCTTTAAATTTTTATCGTCATTTATATTGAGGACATGTGCTCCTCTTTATTTTTCTTTTTTCCTTTGAGATTTTATATTTAAAATAATTTATCATTTTTTAAAGTTGAATTTCATTTAAATAATGAAATGTGTTAAATATTTGAAACGGTCTTGATTTACAAAATGTGCTATAAACATATAGACGGGTTCAACTGTTTTAAGAAAAAGTAATAAAAAAAAATAAAGTAACTGGTAGAAAAAAAACTTCTGTATATGTTTTTATATATTGGCTGAAACACAAATATTATAAAAGTGCATTCATTTGAACTTTGATTACAAACAGTGAAAAAGAAACAAACAAAAAATACAAACAACAGAATTTCCTTTATTAGAAACCTTTAAACTGTCGGCCAGGCGCCAAAATTCAGCAGAAAAACCAAACCGCAAAAGTCAAAGGTAAGAAATGAGATGCTAACGCAGTGAAACTGAAACAAAATGCAAAATATGATAATGCAAAGTCAGAAATGTTCATAGCTGACACATAGTGGCTTCAAACTAATGCTTTATCATCATGTATTTGTGGACTTTCACGGGCTGATGTATGTGGAACATGTTTTATTCCACAAACATGCTGATTGCTCGATGGCTCATCCGCTCACGTCACGTCACATCGTCTCAGATTAATTAAAGGTTGCTTAATAATATTCGATCATTTCAGGGAAGATATTTCTGTACTTCTTGCGGACGACCACTGTGGTGACTCCCTTGACATCTTTCAGTCGGTCAGAGTCAAAGTCCACCAGCAGCTTCCTCACCCCAGTCCTCATGGGTGAGAAGGACACCACAATGGACACCGTCTGTCCTGGAGAAATGTCCCCACTGGAAGAGAAGATACATGTGTTCTTCTTTATTTTGTCTTTTACTCACTGCTGTGCCTCAGTGCCACATTAAAGTCATCAGGAATAACCTACAAGGGCAGTTTATTAGAATCAAGCCACTGGTTCACACATGGAAAAATCCCTATTCAAGGACTGGCCTTTGGACCAACTCTGTCCTGGCCCAGAAAAACCGTATTATTACACTGAGGGATCCAAATGACCACAGCGAGTAGCGCTAGGCAGATTGTAAAATACTGATACTTTTAAGTGATTGAGAGGGCTTCTATAAGTATATACTTATAGTCTATGTAACAACACCCACCCACGCACTCATTTATCCCACATTTTCCCAATGTTGGACCCATGCCTCATTCTTCATACACGCAACAAGCTTTGCTTTGTGGGCTAAACTTTTGTTCTAAACAGCAGACCCATTACTTACCTAACATGGATCTTAGTGGAAGAGAGTAGGCCTGCACCCTCCACAGTGAACACACCTCCTTTCAGTGGAACTGGTAAGGGATTGGTGAAGGAGATGGAAGCTTTTACTTGTTCACGAACAAAAGCCTTCCCAGGAACCTGGAGAAAGAGGAGACCGCTCTGTGTTCTAGAACGTCTACAAGGTATCACCAAACACAATAACACTGGATGTCACGTTGTTTGGTTACATTATTTGAAATTCAATTCAATTTTATTTATATAGCGCCAAATCACAACAAAAGTCACCTCAAGGCGCTTCATAGATACAGAGAAAAACCCAACAATCATATGACCCCCTATGAGCAGCACTTTGGCGACAGTGGGAAGGAAAAACTCCTTTTTAACAGGAAGAAACCTCCGGCAGAACCAGGCTCAGGGAGGGGCGGGGCCATCTGCTGCGACCGGTTGGGGTGAAAGAAGGAAGACGTGTCTAAATTCAGCCAAATGTCTTTGTGAGGATAGCCGAGTCTTCTTGTTTACATTTCTTCTTCTTTGGGCACTAAAGAAACATCACCAGCAAAAACATCTGTGTGTCCTACCAGGTTATTATAGTTCAGTCTAAGTTCACTTCAAACTAAACCCAGATGTGAAAAAAACATTTTAATTAAATAAAATACAAACCAAAATAAAAATTACAATCTTGAAAAACTTAAAAATAAGTGAAATGATTTTGTGGACTTGAGGTGGTTTTTGGACGCATTACTGAAACTGAATGTCTACAAGGCTGCGAGTCAACTGCAAGTGTTTTTATCGGAATACTGATTTTCCAAAGTCTTCCTCTGACGTGTCCCCTCCACACAATAATAACTGAAAAGACTCAAACCAACACTGAAACTAGTAAAAACTAAACTGGGACAAACAAACCAGCTCTGACTTACAAACAAAAAGTTAAAACGTGTTAGAAAATATAAAACTATAATAACCCAGGTGACCCCTGCAGGTGTTCCCACCTGTATGAAGACGTCAGGTCTGCTGAGTGGGATGTCAGTCACAGTCAGGAGGGGCTCGTTCTCGCCTGGAGCCTCTACGAATGCTTTCACCCTGATCAGATGATCGTCTGAGACACACTGGGCATAGTCATCGTAGCGCAGACGCAGCACTTCCTGCTGAGCTGATAACACACAAACACAGCATCAAACAGCATCCAGCTCTTACAGAATTTAATGAGCAGCTGAGATGTTACTCTGTAACATGTCAGAGCTCATCTAGGCTGCTGACCTCTGTGAGCAGGCACCATCACAGTGTTGGTCTGCCTCTGGCAGTTCCCCCGATAGAGAGAGCTGTAAGTAACAGCCGTAGCCAGCATGGTCAGCTGGACGTGAGCATCCTGGTCTCCTTCATTCTTCACCTACGGACAGAACGACTGTGTCATGAATTCAGGTTTAGTTCATCCACTCATTTAGCTGCAGTGTGAATAGTCCATACCTCAATAATCACATCAAAGTCTGTCCCAAACACAGGCTTGGCGTGCTTGATGGACAGCTGCAGTCGTCCTGGTTCTGAGCTGTCGCTGAGGACATCTGTCACCCGACGCCCCGCCTTCTCATACACTTCTCTCTCCTTCTTGGATCCTGTGGAGAAGAGTTTTCATGAAGAACTGCCATGAACTCATGTAAACGTAATTTATATGCTCCTGCGTGTGTTCTGCTTTCCAACTAACCTTCAGGATATTTGTATTGCACAGTGACGTCGTCTCTGAAGTCCCCATAAACACTTTTGGTGCTGATGTTCCTACCCACAGTGGTCTGGTCCACTCTGATCTGTGGAAGTCGGAGAGACCATTAGAAAAAACGTGTGTGTGTGTGTGTAAATGGCCTGTATTTGTATAGCGCTTTACTAGTCCCGAAGGACCCCAAAGCGCTTTACACAACCAGTCATTCAAACATTGGTGATGGCAGCTACATTGTAGCTGTAGCTACAATGTAGCTACGGCTACAATGTAGCTACATTGTAGCCGTAGCTACATTGTGGCTGTAGCTACATTGTAGCTACAGCTACATTGTAGCTACATTGTAGCCAATGTAGCTACATTGTAGCCACAGCCACCCTGGGGCACACTGACAGAGGCGAGGCTGCCGAACACTGGCGCCACCGGGCCCTCTGACCACCAACAGTAGGCAACAGGTGAAGTGTCTTGCCCAAGGACACAACGACCGAGACTGTCCGAGCCGGGGCTCGAACTGGCAACCTTCCGATTACAAGGCGAACTCCCAACTCTTGAGCCACGATCGTGTGTGTGTGTGTGGTTACTGCTTTATGAGTTGGAAGATAGAAAAACTGACAAAAACAACACATACTTTTCTCCGTTGGCCATTTCTCTGAACGATCCAGTGGATGATGTCAGCGTTCACCTCTGCAAACACAAACGGAGCATCGTACTTCACTCCCAGATTTCCCTCCTTGACGGCCGTCACAGGGCACGGACCACAGCAGAAAACCCCTGAAGCACAAACGTCCATTTATTTAAAAGCATTTCCTGCATCAGTAGAGAATCACTAAGTGACATAAAAACACTTTTAACAATTATTATTCAGTTAGATGACCACCCAAGTCCATCTGGAACTACGTTTGGACACTCAGGAAACAACTGTGGGACTTTTCTGAACTAAATAAGGTTTTGAAAAGTATTTTTTTATCAACATCTTTGTTTTAGCTCTAAAGAAAGTCAGCGGTGACAATCCTCACAGCTGTTCATAACGATGAAATACAGAAATGAGTTTACACTGAAAAGTATCAGAAAAACATGTGGACTAAAACATCAAACGTTAGGACCGTACCATCGCTGAGTTCTTGAGGGGTGGGATCTAAAACCTGCCAGCCATCATTTCCTTTGGGGAGATCATCTCTCCTCATCCAAGACTCCACCCAACAGTGGAAATTCCTAAAACCGCGAGGACGGAAAACATATCACCGCCCTTTAGATAATGCCATATTTATAGGGATGCACCGATACCGATACTGGTATCGGGGCCGATACTGTAAAATGTGTGTGTACTCATACTCGTAAAAGTTAACTGATACCATGAACCGATACCAACTTATTTCATTAGTCAGAGGGTGGCTTGTCATTTCTGTTGTAGTTTTTTAGATTGGCCACTAGGGGGACATCCCGCGCTAAACAGGCACAGGGTTAGACGAGTGAGACTGGCAGCTCCAGATAAAAAAGAGAAACTGGAGGCTGCTGTTGCTAGGCCAAACAAAATGTCAGCAGTGTGGAACAGCCAACTTTAACTCAGGTTTTGGAAAAGCGATGAAAAATGTCAAGAGAAAATCCACGGGCAGTTTAAATAACAGAGGCTCTGACTCATTTTATCGCTCTGGATGACCAGCCAATGCTGGTCGTGGAAAACATAGGATTGCACCGTCTTCTCAGCATCCTCGAGCTGCGATATGAAATATAATAAATGAACAGAAGTGTTTATTTATTATTCTGAAAGCTCGAGACAGTGTCAATAGTTCAGTGATATTTTGTTAAATTACAATGTGGAGACTCTGCAATAATTTAACAGAAGTGCTTATTTTTCACTTGAAATTTTTTTGTGGTCATTTTTATTAAGATTTTATTTTTTATCGGCAGAGAATAAAATAAAACCTGTCTTCCAATTCATTGCATTTGTGTGTGTGTGTGTGTGTGGTAGAAGTATCGGTTTTTGTACTCTGTATCGGCAAGTACTCAGATCCAAGTATCGGTATCGTATCGGTTTGAAAAAATTGGTATCGTTGCATCCCTACATATTTATGTATTTTTTCTGATCGTAGGAGTTCCTGTGATCCTACCAGCTGCTGTCTCTCCCTCCTCTGCTCTCCAGTGGCTGCAGGTTTTCATCCAACAGGAAGTCTATAGAGAGGTTTCCATCGACATCATGAGCTGAAGAGAAGTTGGTGATGAGGCGTGTTGGGATTCCCAGACAGCGCAGCACTGTGAAAAGATCACACGCCTCCAACTGAGACAAATGATTTGTTTCTACATCCGATGTTGTGAATGTATTTGTGCTGAAGATCTGGAACGATGGAAGTAGTTTAAAAGACAACTGCTACAGAAGGGATGCTTTTAAAGGAATGATTCAGCTATCCTTGAATGCAGGGAAGTCTGTGTTACCTGTACATGCAACAGCAGCAAACACCCAGCACTGGCCATATTTCACTGCTCTGACCCCAGCTTTGCTCCACTGACGGAGGATCGGTGCGCTGCCGGTCCACCGGTACGGTGCAACTCCATCAGAGTACGGCTCAGTCCAGCGCCCAGTCAGCACTCCTCTGTCATCATTAGAGTTCACCTGCAAGAGTTCACCTGTCAGACTCAGGATCTCTGCTGTAGCATTCATGAGATCATGTTCATCATGTGCTCACACAAATGAAACCAAATGTTTCCCCTCGCGCTGTTTTCCAGCCGTTAACATTATTTTCAGTGGAAGCCAGAAATGGTTCTCACCATTGCAGTGATGATCCTGCTGACATAGACGGGGTCAAATCTCTGCTCAATGTCCATCTGTGAGTCTCGCAGAGCATCGTTGGAGTTATTCAGGACTTCAAAACAGATGTCCATCACATAGTCCTCAAACTGCAGGAGAAGGAGAACACCAGTGAGAGAGACCGGGGAAGAGCGCCTAAAAACAGGAAAGGCTTTTCAGGAGAGATTTCCTAAAGAACCTTTTTCTAAATACTAAATGTTTCCCATCGGCTGCCCAGTGTGTGCAGTAGGGGAAATAAGTATTGGATTCTGTGCTGATGACTTTTGATCCTCAAGAAAATTATAACTTAGTACTTGGTGAAGAAACCCTTTCTGACAACCGCACATGTCAGGGGGGATTTTGGTCCACCCCTTTTAACAGAAACACTCCTTCAGGTTTATTGGCTGCTCCTTAGCAACTCAAGGCTTCAGCTCCCTCCACAGATTTGCATTATTTCCCCCACTGTACGTGTGCATCTGTTACACCCACAGTCTGCCTGTTAGTCATCCTCTCTGTCCTCGCAGCTACCTGTGAATGGGCGAGCCTTTGTTTGTGTGGTCTGCTTACATTCTGACACATCGCATCCAGATGTTTCCTCCAGACAACTGAGAGATTTTCTGATCCAGCCAAAGCCTGAGAGTCTCTGCCACACTGCTGTGACAGTTCACACCAGCCCCCTGTGGTAGGACGTGACTTAAGCAGTCAAAGAAGTGCAGGAGACTGATGCTGTCCAGTGTAGCAAGTGATTTATTCACCATTTTGTGACCCAAACAATATTTACAAAGAAACAAATAAGAAACTCAACTCTATAATTAACTCAGTTCAAATAAACATAACTGAACTTAAATCAACGGAAATTAAGGTCAAACTGCAGCAGCTACACTGACCTGAACCTTTCTCTTGAAACACCTGAGTTCTTCTTCTTCTTTCTTACGTTTGTATTGGCGGTTGGCAAACAATTGAAAGGTGCATTACCGCCACCAACTGGTATGGAGTATGGTCTGGAACCACCTGAGTTCTTCTGCCTAAATCGTCCACTTAACCAAACAATTTCTCCTCTGGACTATTCCATTCAGTAGGTAAGATGAACATGATTATATTCAAACCTCTACTACTACTCTTTACTGGCAACATAAACTCTGTGGTGTAATCAATACATATTACAACAATAAATCTATTTCTTCATAAACCCTCTAAAATCAACTTTATTAAATTATAAGAGTTCTTCCCCTTCTGCACTTGGTCTCTTCCTGTGACCTCAGATGAACCCAGAAGCTATAAAGCAGGAAGTAAAACTACATTTCCTCCTTTTGTTTCTGGCAGACAGGTAGGTAAGGTAAGTCAGGATACATATGATGGGTCTATCGGTAGTGTTTGTATGGGTCCCGGCTCACTATGGGGTAAGGGGGAATGAAGCAGCGGACAGGTTAGCAAAAGCCACTAATCATGAGATAGTTGGTAGATAGTTTTGGTCAGGAGGAAGTAAAGAGTATTATTAAGCTAGAAATGAGGGGTAGATGGCAGAAACAGTGGGACGAAGACAGGAGGGGAAGGTGGTTATATAAAAGTCAAAGGGGGGTGGGAGTGAGGAGATCCACAAGAAGGAGTAGGCGAGAGGAGGTGGTGGTGTCAAGACTGAGATTTGGGCACATGGGTTTGAATTCCACACTGTTCCTGATAGGGAAGCATGCCTCAGGGAAATGTGATTATTGTGGAACGGCTGAAACTTTGGAGCATGTTGTTTTGCAGTGTCGGAAATATACGGTAGAGAGGAGACGGTTGGTCCGAAATCTCAGTAGCATTGATATGAAACTTGATCTTGTAGGGTTACTACAGAGGGAGTCGGGGGATAAGTGTTATCAGGCATTGTTTGTTTTTGAGAGAAGTAAGGTTGTTTGGGAGGATATGAAGTGTTTTTGTTTTGTTGTTTTTTGAGTGTGATTTCTGTCCACACTTCATAGCAGTGGTGGCGGTAATGCATCATGCAGTTGTTTGCCAACCGCCAATAATACGAAGAAGAAGAAGGTGAAGAAGAAGAAGGTGAAGGAGAAGAAGGTGAAGGAGAAGAAGGTGGTGAAGGTGAAGAAGAAGAAGGTGGTGAAGGTGAAGAAGGTGAAGAAGAAGGTGAAGAAGAAGAAGAAGGTGGTGATGGTGAAGAAGGTGAAGAAGAAGGTGAAGATGAAGGTGGTGAAGGTGAAGAAGAAGAAGAAGAAGGTGGTGGTGAAGGTGAAGAAGAAGACGAAGAAGAAGAAGGTGGTGAAGGTGAAGAAGAAGAAGGTGGTGGTGAAGGTGAAGAAGAAGAAGAAGGTGGTGGTGAAGGTGAAGAAGAAGACGAAGAAGAAGAAGAAGAAGGTGGTGAAGGTGAAGAAGAAGAAGGTGGTGGTGAAGGTGAAGAAGAAGACGAAGAAGAAGAAGAAGAAGGTGGTGAAGGTGAAGAAGAAGAAGAAGAAGGTGAAGAAGAAGAAGAAGGTGGTGGTGAAGGAGAAGAAGATGAAGATGAAGGAGAAGGTGGTGGTGGTGAAGAAGAAGAAGAAGATGAAGAAGAAGAAGAAGAAGATGGTGAAGAAGAAGATGGTGAAGAAGAAGATGGTGAAGAAGAAGATGGTGAAGAAGAAGATGATGAAGAAGAAGAAGATGATGAAGATGAAGAAGAAGATGATGAAGAAGAAGAAGGTGAAGAAGAAGATGATGAAGAAGAAGAAGGTGAAGAAGAAGAAGAAGAAGGTGAAGAAGAAGAAGAAGAAGGTGAAGAAGAAGAAGAAGGTGGTGAAGAAGAAGAAGAAGAAGGTGGTGATGAAGATGAAGAAGATGAAGAAGAAGATGATGAAGATGAAGAAGATGATGAAGATGAAGAAGAAGATGATGAAGATGAAGATGATGAAGATGAAGATGATGAAGAAGAAGAAGATGATGAAGAAGATGATGAAGATGAAGATGATGAAGATGAAGAAGAAGAAGGTGAAGAAGAAGAAGGTGAAGAAGAAGAAGAAGGTGGTGAAGAAGAAGAAGAAGAAGAAGGTGGTGAAGAAGAAGATGAAGAAGAAGATGAAGATGAAGAAGATGAAGAAGAAGAAGAAGAAGAAGAAGAAGGTGGTGAAGAAGAAGAAGAAGAAGAAGAAGGTGGTGATGAAGAAGAAGAAGATGAAGATGAAGAAGAAGAAGGTGGTGAAGAAGAAGAAGAAGAAGAAGAAGGTGGTGAAGAAGAAGAAGAAGGTGGTGATGAAGATGAAGAAGATGAAGATGAAGATGAAGAAGAAGGTAACTTGTAAACAATACAAATGAACAGTTGAAATAAAGAACATGTTAACTTAACAAACTTGTAGATTGATTTAAACCAAGATGTTATGTTATATAATCTGTAAAAGTGCAAACAATAAACAAACCCAGTAGATGTTTGCCTGTCGCAGACTCCATGTGAAATATGGTTCAATCAAAACAAGAATGTTAACTAAGAATAAAGACAAGTGGTCTTATCGCCCACTGTGTCACCCCCCCACTGGGCTGACAGACACAGGTGTATTCAGCCCAGTCACACTTTAAATGTTTGTGTGTTACCTGTCCATAATTCCAGTGAATGCTTTTGATGTATTCCCAGGTCCCCATGTAGATTATTCCTTCTTCGTTCATGATGTACTCCTGCAGCTGAGTCTCGTCAGGCAGATACACCACATCGTCTGGTAAACGCATAAAGACCACGACAGTGTTGCTAATATGAAATCTTCAGTTGTAATCTGATCATTTTGCTTATTGTGGAATTTAATTCATCGTAATCGCAGAAAAAGCAAATGAAACTCAGAGTGTGTCGGTGGCTTCAGTCTGACCTGCTGAAGCAATCAGACACACAGAGAGCACACACTTTACCTTTGCACCAGGGGTTATAGAGCAGGTGGAAACTCGTTTTGTCCTTTTTCTCTAAAATGCGTCCGTCCGGTGACATCAGCAGCACAGCCAGACTGTACTGGCCAATTATAGCATCTGCTGGACTGTGCAGAGTCAGCAGCATTTCATCTTGTGCTCCCTGCTGGTTAAACCACCATTTGTCCCCAGCTCCACGCACCTTCTGAACCTTGATCTCCACCTCGTCTCTCTTACCTGGTGAAACAAACAAAGCCTTCTGGGTCAGAAACAACAGCAGGTGTGAACAGGTGTTCAGCTTTACACAGCAAGTGATGGATATAAATCTGAATGATCAGGAAGAGCTCAGTGTTGGGGATCAATAGACTTATGTGTAGACCCAGTTTTTCTACATACGTAAAAGTACAGTCTATTGTACACACAATGTTTACTAACAATCAGTGTTTGTATATGATTTCTTCTTTTACAAAGGTACAAACAAGCTGTGTATAACTGTATAAATATACATTAAAACTAATATTGTAACTTGTTATATAA
The DNA here is from genome assembly GCF_963576455.1 of Neolamprologus multifasciatus. Classification (NCBI taxonomy): domain Eukaryota; kingdom Metazoa; phylum Chordata; class Actinopteri; order Cichliformes; family Cichlidae; genus Neolamprologus; species Neolamprologus multifasciatus. The sequence goes on from NC_140445.1 coordinate 66,395,113, forward strand.
TTCTCAAGTCAATTTGAAGTTGTAGTTGGAATTGAGACAGCATAAGAAAGGACGTACGAACTGATACTGACTTATTAATGAGTTACAGTTCTTATAAGGTCGCTGACTGACTAAAGAAATCTTCCAAAACAAGATGCTTTCTTTGCAATGTTCCCCAGAAGACTCGAGTTTAATCTTTTCTATCGTTACAGCTCCTTCCTGGTCAGCCTGTACTCACCGAGGTGCAGGACTAGATCCAAGTGGTGTTTGGGGGGCAAAGAGCCATTACACTGCACAGTGATGGAGAAGGGCTGACCCCTACGGACAATCAAGCGCTTCTGATCGATCTCCCTGGTGCGGTGTGCCGAGTTGTTCTCACGACTTCTCAGATCCACATCACTAATCAAACCTAAGACGAACAGCAGAAAGTTCAGACATCGGTCATGCACTGATATCAGGCTTCTAGAGGTTTCTGTCATTGCTAAGCAACATTGCTAAGAGTCAAGTCCATGATCATAGTCAAGATGTACGTCGGCTGTGTTGCTCTGCCTATGATTTTTCCAACTGTTGATTTTTCTTCCCTTTAAATCAGATTATTAACAAAGTATTAACTTTGCATAATCTGCAAAATTACACGTATTTGTTCTCAATGCATAGCTGCCTTCCTTCCTGTCCTAGTTTTGCTCAAAAGCTGTGAAAGCCTTCAGTGGGGACCCAGGACGAGTCCTGTAGCACCCAAATGCTGATTCACCCTTCGGCACATTTCTCACACATTAAAATCCAAACTAATTTTGTAATAGCAGTAATAGCTGCAGTCAGCAGCAGACGTTCACTTGCCTTTGTGGTTGGCCATTGTAAATATCTGCTCCAAATGTCTTCACGCTGTCTCAGATTCGTGCTCGATGTCCACCAGGCTCATGTATTTATACTCTAGAGAGGACTTCCCACTTATCTGACACACTCACCCCCCAAACACTCGGTCATGCTGCTTCTCCTCCCTCTGTGACCTCTCACATACCAAAAATTACACTCCTCTGTAGGCATGAGTGAAAGCTTCGGAGGCTCTTTATTATCTCTCTTGAGTCTTTACAGTCATTGTGACAAATAGAATGAAATCAAGAGCACAATAATATAAACGTCATTCTGCACATTTATAAAGAAATAGCGACTCACGTTGACCAAAGCGCTGAACAAACACAACGGAAACAAAACCCATCAAATACCACTCAGAGTGGGCCGAATTGTAACACCATGCAAAGAAAGCAGAAGCCAAAGCAGGTGAGAAAGAAATCTGGTGCTAAACAAAGATCATGAAATTACAGAATATATCGAAGCTGTCAGAGATAGAAGGCAGACACAGGTCTTAACCAAATATAGGCCCAGTGACCCCAAAGTGACCCCAGAACAAAGAAGGTCAGGATCACGTGCCCACTGGTCTGGATACACTTCTTTAAAAAGATGTCAGATCATGCACGCGTACAGGCGAACTTGTGAGCTTGTAAGTTGTTGTATGCAACTGGTCCTGTTTCTTACTCTGTGATCTGAAGTTGAGCTGAAGCAGGAAGGTCAAAGTTGGGTCAAAGAGTCACAAACTTGAGGTCAGTTTGCCCTTCTTGAATTACTAAATACAACTTTAGTCATCTAGCAAATGTCCACACCCAGATTATTCAAGAGCAGGGTGTCTGTGACTCTGAACTTCTCTATTTAACCCATACACCAAATGTCAGCACCTCTGCAACACTGACACGGTCGGACTGCTGAATTTTAATGTTCAAGTAAAGCTGAAAAATAGCTTTAAGCTTCATGCTGCTGTCCTAAAAAACAGGAAACCACCATTTATAGTCGTTCTAACGTATTTTAGCTACACAAGACTTTTTGTAGGATTTCATTTAGTGACTTAAGTACACTGAGTCAAGAAGTAGATAGTTGTGATAAGCTCCCTGAATTAGATAAGCAAATAACACCATGTAAGGATGGAGTCTTGGGATAAAGGAGGGATTCATGTCAGAATAACCACAAAGAATATATAGTGAGGACTAAATTTAGACTTTAAAGTTATAATATCTGATGCTTTTGGACAAACTGAAAACAGACTGAAATCATATAAAGTTACGGAAAAGGTGAGAAAATAACTGATGCACATCTGTACACATATAAATCCAATGTTATTGCTGATGCTAAATCTTCCGGTGTTCTTTGAGGGGTCAGTAAGTTGTAATTGGTGTGTGCTCACACCAATTACAACTTACCCTTGTAATTCCATTGTAACGTGTGTTGTAATTGGTGTGTGCTCACACCAATTACAACACACGTATTCCCTATAGAGGGAACATGTGTGCTTTGAGCTGCTGATGTAAGCTAGAAAGAGACAGCATCACTCTGACGAGGACTGATTCAGAAGCACTTATGTTGCAACGTGTTTGTAAAGCCAGACAGTCAGATTTCTCTTTTAGAGCCATATGTGACTCTTTTCCTGTCACAACAACACGACTGTTTCCTCACACTGAGCTTTTCCCGTCAGCCTGCTTAAACAGTGAGGCACACATCCAGAAATCTTGAATGAGTTCAACACGTAGTTGAAGCAGGTTAAGAAGAGTCATTTGTGTTTCGGGGGTTTCTGCAGTTACATTTTGCAGAGTCCATAAAGGTGCTGGAAAACGTGGACTCTGTCCTAATCTGCTGATGTAAAACAGTCTCTTTGGTTTGTAATGAAGAAACTGAATGTGTTGGTGCAACTGGAGCTCTTCCTGCATTGTGTTAGATTTCTCAGTGCCCACCGAGTGTCTGTGCCTGATAATGAGGTCTGTGACAGACTGAGAGCACTGACAAAGCAAACACAATGAACACAGTGCAGAAAATAGCCTGAGGTGTCACTACTGTGTTAGAAGGATGACGCACAATGGGAATTATTTGTTTGTAAACTACACACACTCACTTTCACTAACACTTATACAGTATTGATATTCAGTACTGAGTCAGTTAAACGTGTACGGCCACTTGACTCATTTATTTATGCCCAGCTCATCTCATTTACAGCTGAAAGAGGCAAATTTGATGGAAATATCACCAGGACATATCAAAATTTATTCTGAAATCTGTTGTGTTCTCAGCAGCACCTGGTAGTCCAGGCTGGGTCGTCATTTTGCTGAGTGGAGCCAAAAAACAGCAGAAAATCCACTTAAGCAGTTTCCATCTTAGATTTAATATGTTTCCACCAGTTTAGAAGCTTTTATCTCTTTAATGGGATTACAAGGGCACTGGCCTCTTCTAACCTTGAAGCTTCTTGCCACTAAACTTCATCCTACTCCTTTTCGAGCGCACACATTGTGTAGACATAGAGATATACATGAAAACTTGATGTTTTTTTTAAGTTTTAGTTTGTTTTTCTTCTTTTCTCTTGTTATTTCACTTATATTTGCATGTTCGAAATAAAATTCTATCGATCTCTATCTCACTCATTGCCTGATTACCTCTGAGCCTCTGACCATGTACGCCCATGCACGATCTGATATCCTCGTGTTGGTGTTGTTCTCAGATCATCATACTAAAGGTTGTTCCAGGATCAACATTGCAAGTGACCAATCAGAATGTTGTGATGTCATACTTTTGCGACTTCGGGAAAAACCGGCGTAAAACAAAAAACTGTACTTAAGCTGCGAGAAACCGCCTTTGTCCACCGATCAACGGACCCTAACCCTTTAATAAACGCTAAGCAGAATTGATATTGTCCTTGCAACATTGGAATTTCATAAATGCACGAATGGGTTGGTGCGCAAAAGAATAACGTCACAATAATGTGATTGGTCACTTGCAATGTTGAACCTGGAACAACATTTTCATGATGATCTGGGAACAACACCAACACGACGATATCAGATCATCCGTACGCCCGTTCCTGTAAATTTAAAGCAGTTTATGGAATATTTCTCTTACAGCGCTTGGATTAACGCTTAGATTCTGCACTGCAATCACATTTTGATTGTTTGATGTAATATCCACAGTGATGGTGAACAGAAGCAAAATCCAGACTGAGTTACAGGAAGACATTGTTTGTCTGATGCTGAACTGAGGAATGCTGGGATGGTCATGTTCGGGAAACCAAGGTCTTTAACTGACCTCAGTGTCCTGATCACACCAAAGTGTTATCAGAGTGACACACTGGTCTTTCACCCAATTTCTGCACAATTCTGTGGAAAAACCCCACGGCTGAAAAGTTTAAAAAATCTTTTAGACCAGTTTAACTTTTATTCAAAGGACAAATTACGATGTTTATTAATACACTGATGCTTTTAAAGATATAATTTGTCCTTTTTAAAATATACAGTACGTACACGGTACATCCCCTGCTTCATGAAGTATTTCTCTAAGATGAGTCTGAGACAGAATATGTTCTGGTGTGAGCATCAAAGTGCATGCAAATGAAACTTTAAACGAAACTGTGGAAATGTGCGATGGGAAGAAGCCCAGAATGGACGAGATTTGAGCTGAGGTTGTGTGGAGTGACTGCAGACAGCTGGATATTTCAGGAAGTGATGTTTCCACAGATTCCGTAGAGTTGATACTAGCAGGAAAGGAGGATCTCAAACATGAAGAGAACTGTAGGTAAGTGCTTTGGTCAATGGGAAATTACAACAACATCAAACTACTATAACAGAGTCTGCACACGAACATGACATTAGTTATGCTGTAAAGCTAGATGATTGAGCTGGTCCTTACATATACAAGATGAAAGATAAGCTGAGTGGATGAAGTGCAGGTCAGGGAGTCAGCTGGTGAGAGAACACAGCTCCGGGGACCTTACAGGGAATAAAAGATCTACCTGCTTTCACACAACAGAAGAGAAGCTGAGGGAGAGGACAGAGACGAGAAGCAGGGGGGTAAATAGAAAAAGGCAGCTGACACTAGAGACAACAGGGGAGAGTGACCGAACTCTGTATGCTGTAAAGGTGTTTCAAATAGTTTTACATTATTCCTGATTCACTGACGTATACTGAGATATAACTACAGAGATTTAACCTGAGATCTGGATGTCACAGGTTCGAATGTATTTTTCAAATGTAGCTCTGTTACTGGAAAGTTAGAGACTGTTTGAGTACATTTTAAAAAAAGAGAAATAAGCAAATAGATTCAAAACTCAAAGATCTAAAACTGCGATCTCACTCTTCATTCAAAAATCAATTTTCCTTTCCCGTTAGCTCGCGGATTAGCTACTGGATTAGAAAAATTCCGAAGCAATCCGAATTAGCCACAGGGTGCGATGTAACGAGCTCTCTGATTGGTTGGACAGACACAGGCTGGCTGCCTGGATTTTTCTATGCTGCTGTTTGTGCTAAAAGCTTTGCCCTGCTAACACCGGTGTCCTTGCACAAAGGCCGTTCAGCCTCGGGATTTACACTCTGCCCGACACCGATATGTGATGAATGAGGGGACCCTGCAGTGAAACGTGGAGCTGAAACTCTGACTGTGCGCCTGTGGACTCAGCCTGACCACCTGTTGAAGGTATGCTAACATGGTTAACATGGCTAACTTGGCTAATGCTAGCATCACCGAATGTAGCCCTGTTATTTGAAAATTTTACGTCGCACCCTAACCCCCTGACCTTTAAACTAGTGATTAAAATGCTGACAGTAAACACATCAGTCCAGATGTTACCGCATTACTCTATGATGATAAAAGCTCTGAGACAGGCTGATTCAAATAACAGCTGTCAGGTCTCCCATAAATCACAGCCCTCTGATAAGACTGGACATGACGCTACTGATATGCATGCACACATTCATTCTCAACTGCACATGATCAACGACCATGTGCAGTTTTATTTTTTACATGATAGCTGTGTTTATTAATGCAATTTGAAAATAAATCCTCAAAAGTTGGATGTATGGCAAATTCATGAAATCCCAGCCTCTAACATAGTGTGCTGAATCTTAGCATTAAGTGTCCAGTATATTCTAATCAGTACAATTTAATCATTGACCGCCTTACATATCACCGCCTTTATCCAAGGGATGCCATACCCTGCATTTACAGACTTCCTAAAATCCACAAGGAAGCTGTCCCACTCAGACCCATAGTCAGTAGCATAAACTCAGCCACTTATAACATTGCAAAACACCTTGCTACCATCCTTGCTCCTCTTGTGGGGAACACCCCACACCACATCAAGAACTCCACGACTTCACTGACAAGGTCCAGAAACTTACCCTGGATCCAGATGAAACCATGGTGTCCTTTGATGTAGTCTCTCTCTTCACGTGCATACCCACCACGGAGGCAGTGGAGACTGTCAGAAAACAACTACAAGAAGACAGCTCCTTGGAGGACAGGACCAACTTCACACCCGATCAGATTTGCACACTGTTAGACCTCTGCCTCACCACTACATATTTCAAATACAACGAAGGCTATTACAGACAAAAACATGGCTGTGCTATGGGCTCCCCCGTGTCACCTATTGTAGCCAACCTTTACATGGAGGAAGTGGAAAGGAAGGCTCTTGGCTCTTTCAAAGGAAGAGTACCCAGCCACTGGTACAGATATGTAGACGACACCTGGGTCAAAATCAAGACACAAGAAGTGGAATCCTTCACTGCGCACATCAACGCTGTGGATAAAAACATCAAGTTCACCAGGGAAGACACGAAGGACGACTGTTTGCCTTTCCTGGACTGCGCTGTGCACATTGAAGAGAATGGCAACCTCAACATCGAAGTTTACCGGAAGCCCACACACACGGACCAGTACCTCCTGTTTGACTCCCATCACCCTCTGGAACACAAACTTGGAGTAATTAGGACCCTACACCACCGGGCAGAACATGTTCCCTCTAAGCCTGAAGGGAAAAAGAAGGAACACACACATGTAAAGGAAGCACTCAAAACGTGCGGCTATCCTAAATGGGCGTTTTTAAAGTCAGCAAAGAGGCACAGAAAAGAAGATCAGACACCAGCGAGGGAGGATAAGAAGGACAGACGCAACAACATTGTCATCCCCTATGTAGCCGGTGTATCAGAGAAACTCAGGAGGGTTTTCTCCAAGCATGACATCCCGGTGTACTTCAGACCCAGCAACACACTCAGACAAAAACTGGTTCACCCGAAAGACAAAACGCCAAAACACAGACTTAACAATGTGGTGTTTGCTGTACAGCAGCGAGGAATGCCCAGACCTCTACATCGGAGAGACCAAACAGCCACTTCACAAGCGCATGGCACAACACAGAAGAGCCACCTCCACAGGACAAGACTCAGCTGTCCATCTGCATCTAAAGGTCAAAGGTCACTCTTTCGAGGATGCCAATGTTCACATTTTGGACAGAGAGGACAGATGGTTTGAATGAAGAGTGAAAGAAGCCATCTATGTCCACTGTGAGCGACCATCTTTGAACAGAGGCGGTGGTTTACGACACCAACTCTCTGCCATCTATAATCCAGTTTGGAGTTCCCTCCCCAGACGCCTTAACGCCCACTCACATCCTGGGCCATCTGACCTCAGGAAATCACATGATAAGGTGGGGCCAGGTTTCACAATGAACTCACCCGAAACTCTGGCTGATTGGGACCCACACCCAGTTCCACACCTTGGCTCAGACGATTAGAGGATCATCAGGGGGTCCTTTTGTCCCTCTGTGGGGGGAAACTCCCACTAGGTTTAAATCTGGGACTCTCCACCATTTGACCTTAGAACTGAAGAAGCTTCTCGGATGAAGGTGAAACGTCTTCAAGTAACTTAAAGAAGTCCAGACGCTTTTCTTTACAAGCTCCTTTGACTACGATGACCTGGATGACTGAGAACCTTCACAGACAATTTAAGCATTCACTGCACCTACAGTATCTACACCTGTGTGGCAAAGATACAGATGATGAAATTGACTATTGGTGTCCAAAATGTCGGGGAGCGCGAGCGTAAACAAACGCAGGGAGATGGGAAAAGAGGAAGAACACGATCAAACACTCCACACGGACACAACAAGCAGGCCGGCCGGAGAGGACAGTTACGGTGTTGTGCCAACAACTGATTTCCAATGTTTGCCTGTGTTTTTTATGTGGAATGTCTTTACCTATGTTGGCAAATAGAGTTCAGTGATGAAATTATAGCAGTTTAAATATGAGCAATCAGGTTTTGGCATGACTACAGCTCTGAGTCACAGGGAAAGCAGCACCTGGCCTTCGTGCAGGAGAGCGTGCCTCAGTCATGATGGACCCTGCATCCTCTACTTTACTTCCTAATCTCCATCTCTTTTAACACACAATTTAAATTACTGTGAAAAAGTGTACATGTAGACAAAGTCTGTACCCTGTGCACACTTGTACTTTACTTGTTTTATGAGTGACATTTAAGAATAGGGCTGGGTATCGTCACTGATTTCTAGAATCGATTCGATTCCGATTCATAAGGTGTGAGTATCACAGCAGAGGCCTTTGTGTCAAAGTAGCTGAAGATAAAACACAGAAACACATGAAGGTGATTTTCCTGGCCTGGGATTTTATAAAAATATTCTGCAGTACATCAAAAACGAAAGAAAACCATTAATCAACATATGAACATTACCTCTGAAGTTACAGCGGTTTTATTAGAGACACAGCTGAGCGTTTTGCATTTTGTACAATTTTAAAAAGTTTAAATTTGTTTAGAAGCCTGTTGAACGGCAGAAATTAGGTTTTCTTTTCGGAAGTAAGTAAAAGGAAAAAAAAACAGCGACCGACAGCCTGTAAACAACAGTAGTCTTGTGCGTAACAAGCAAGCGAATAATGAAGAAAACAGATTTTTAGAGGGAAACTGTTCTTGAAGTACAGAGAGAGAGAGAAAGAGAGAGAGAGAGCTGTGCATGAAGTGTGATTTTATCGTGTTGGAAGCAAAACAATAAAAGTCAGAGTGAATTCATGACGATGTTTATGTGAAGCCTAGTTTGGATCTTCTTTTGCTGCTGGTTCGGTCAATATTGTTTGGAGAGACATCAAACTAACAGCTTTAGAATCAGCGCATAAACGGCATAAACACAAAGCTCGACCCGCCGAAACATCAGAATTAGCGAGCTGTCGGCTTTCAGCCCCGACCGTGTCCGTGCCGTCAGTGAGAAAGGCGACACCTCACTGATTCTGATCCGTCGGCGCTTTGTGTTTACGTCTTTGTGCAGAATCCATGTTCCTGCTCTCATTTACTGTTTTAACTGTTTGGTGGTTCTTGAAATTTTGTGAGGTTTAACCTGAGATTCTGGCGTTTCGGACAAAATAAAATTCATATTAAAAAATCGATTCAGGATTTTAATGAATCGATATCACGTTATCCAAGCCAGAATCGATTTTAATCGATAAATTGATTATCAAAACCCAGCCCTATTTAAGAAGAGTAAAGTTATTCACATCGAGTTTTTATTCTTTCGTAATATGCACCACAGTCATTCAGCTCCGGCAGTTTTTCTATCCATCTTATCAATTCCAGTCTAATCTGAATTCACTGCTTGAGTTCAGTTTGGGTCTTAAACTGCAGAGAATACCTCCTGAATCCACAGTGTTTTTGCCTGATAATGGCAGAAAGCTAACAGCGGTTTTCTTCTGAGAGATGCTGCTGAGGCTGAAATTAATCCAAGAGCAACAACAACTGAAAATAAATGTGTACATAAATCTCTTGATGAATGAGTTACAGGCAAGGATATGCCCAAAAGTTCACTTCCTCTGGATGTTTCCATGGAAAATAGTTTCATCACTCATCCAAGTGACTTCTCGAGTGTCACGGATGAGTGATGAATGTATCTCCCACTGAGACCAGTGTGTCCAGTTAAATTCAGTCGATTTTTTAAAGGAGAGTTGTTAGATGCTGTGCTCATGAGGACAATCAGTTTTAACTTCCAGCACAACACAAAGCTGCCATATTTGATCATCAGAACACTTAACTGAGCAGAATTAAGTGAAACTGTAACATCCTCATACGATGACACACATCATTGTTGTAAGAATGCAAACTTTCTAATTGGAAGTTTGCACAGCTGCCAGGAAGGGACAGTTTGGTTTCTGGCTGATGTTAATAAGCGGTCGTTGCTCTCTCCTTCTCTCTGGAATGGCTGCATGGAGGATGTAACACCCAATAAGCGCTGAGGTTGGTGTCCTTGTCAGGAATCAGCCATCCTCAGCTTCCAGGTTAGGAAAAGTGGAACCAGAAGCTATTCAAATTCTCTCCACAGCTGCTGATGAATTCTACAAAAAACAAAGTTTGTTAAAAACACCGATTGATCATACATTTATTCAAAAATCATTGATAAGTGGATAACTGCAATATATAGTTTATAATTTCAACAATGTCCTGTAAAAAATGGAACTATATATGTCAGATGTAGCGTGGTGCTTGTGTGAGTACTGCGAAACTTTACAGTACTCATGTTCCTAGGTGGGCAGTTCCTGCTTTAAATGCAGTCACTTAGATTTAGAAATCAAAGAGGCCAGAAATGTTTGAACTCACGTATGAACCTGAACCAGTAGTGTCACGATGCATGCTCGATCATCTTTGATTGCAGCGCATCACAAGTTGATCTTGTTAATCTGGACGCACCTTTTTTTAGTGGGAGAAACGTTTCGTCACTCATCCAAAGAAGGTACATCCAGATGAACAGAATCAACTTTTGGGGGTTAAATCAACAGTGTCACTGCTAAGACTGCAACACTGTCTTTCCCTGATGTTTGCCAGTCTGCATTGCTGACCTTCCACCTGTGTGTTGTCATTCCTCATGCGTCTTCAGTCCAAACCTTATTGGATAGTGATCACTGCCACCTGCTGGCCGGTTTAACAATTTCCAGGCAAAGATTTTAAAATTCAAACTTTTGAAGCTGGACTGTTTATTAAGCTCAGTTAAATGTGACAAATAAAAAAAGAAATTAAATATCAAATTGCATATATGAGTTTTGACATTTTTTTCAATTTACTGGTCAAAACGCTATCTTGCAATTTATTTTTGGATGGTCAGGTAAAAACATCACACTCATGATGTAGAGTTTTCAAAAACTGGGTTTTCATCAGACTTGATCACTTTTGCTGATCACAATTTTTGATCAGTTACAGTTCAAGTTTTATTTCACTCGTTTTTTTTCTCTGATCTTTGCCTATAAAAAAATCCCGTTTGTACTTGACCCCACCCATCGTTATTCCTCCATCCACCTGCTTCTGTGCTCATCTTTGGCCTCTTCTTTCTGCCGTCTGCTGTCCATTCACAGTCCGGCTGAAACCATGGTAACACTCGCTGATGATCAGTTATGAAGTGCATGTGATTATGACCACTTACCCTAACCCTCGTACAGATGTGTATGACAGATACAATAAGGGTGAAATTAGTTTCTCAGGCTTCTTCTGCATTTTGACTTTGTTATTTTTAAATAATGACGTGTGTAATGTATGGTGAGTCTAATTTTACCAGTTTGTTTATTACTTGTTCAGGTGCAGATTATTTTAATTATGTCCTGATACATAACACCTTAGAGAAGATTACAGGACTGCTGTTCATGTCATGGATTCTGGGATGTTTCAGTGTTCACAGTTTTGTTTTATTTCTAGTCTGAGGTATTGATTGAGTTCGTTTTAATGTAGTTCAGTAATGTTTCTATTGTGTTTTGTATTTGTTTTATTTGTGTATCGTTGCTGTAGTTTCAGCTTTGTCTAATTCCCAGGGTCTTCACTTATCTTGTGTATTTAAAGCCTCAGTTTAATAGTGCTCGTTGTCAGTGTTATCCTTCCTTAGTGTACCTTTGTTAAAGAGCTTCGATTCCACTCTTTGCTGTTTGGTTTTTTGCTCCTTGCTGCTGCCATGTGAGTCCTCCATTTGGGGCCTTTACCGCACTTTGCTTCAAACACTTTGCTTCAAATCTTGTTTCATTTACAATTAAACAAACCTAAAAATCATTTAAATGAGCACATCACCATGGAAACAGGAAAATACACGGGCTCTCCCCCCTCTATCAGTATTCACCTCAGCTGCGATGCATTGAGAGAACTCACTGGCTTTTGTGTTTTAACATGGGCAGAGTTAAAAAAGAAAATACTCTGACACAAAAACATACGGTTTGGTTTAACAGTGGCTCTCACTGAAAACCTGCAAAACTCCAATGGCCTCCCTGTTTAACAGCCTCTCTGAACTTTGACTCAGAGGACAAAGTAAACACTTACAAGAGGCAGGGCTACTAATGGCAAGTCAGCCAGCTTTCAGTACAGTCCAGTTTGACCATGTTCCTTTCTGTTGTGCTGCTGTGGCTCTGTGTTTGCTTCATTGTTCTTCAGCTCAAATCTCGGAGACCCAAGAACTTTCCACCGGGACCCCCTATCCTGCCCCTGCTAGGCAACACTTTGCAGCTGAGCCTGGAGAACCCTTTAAAGGACTTCGAAAGGGTAAGAAAAGAAATGCTGTTTGCTTTTGTTGAAGGTGCATATTGTTATGGCACTGGCGAAATTACTACTATTAGCATTTAAATATGTCTAAATGTCTGGATGCTAATGTAGCCGGTCTGGCCTTAAACTCTTATTGCCGTTAGTTCTCTGCATTGTGCGAATGACCAGAGGAGTCAGCTCTCACTTTGCCAGCTGGGTGGATTTATTCTCCCAGAACTGTTTAAAATAAAAACAAAACAGTACAGCGACTTCACTTTACTGGACTTCTGCATGAACACCTCTCCTCAGCGGGGCCTCTACACGACTGAGGAAAATAGCACGCAGCTACAGGAAGCGACTTCGTGGGAAGTCAAAGGTCACATAAACAAAATAAAAGCTCCCAAAATATAAATACAGAAAATAAACATATATAAATAAACACATATACATAACCAATACTGACAAAGCAAGATAACACTGCAGGATGGATCTTTGGTGAAATATAAATTATTTTTTAATACACCCGTTACACTAACACATCAGGAGATTTTTCTGCTTTTCCTGAAATGAATGAAACCGTTGCTGTTACAAACTGAATGAAACATAATGACAACCAAAAACATTTTGAGCTGTAAGGGCATAAATTACCTGGCACCAACAACAGTGCACCTGTTTGCTCTGTGTGATTGCAAAACATGAACTTGGCACGTGTCCCAGCAGTACTGCACCTCTTACACAACAGGAGTTTTCTAACATCTTTATGTAGATATTTATTAAATATGTTTATAATTTGAATGAAAGGAAGTTGTTATTTTTTTGTCCTTCAAGCAATTTTAAAAACTGTTTTTTATAAACAACAGCAGAGTACCAATATTTTACCAAAGTATTGCATCAGATAAGATAGTTATTCTACAATGTATGGGTGTGTGTTAGTACAACACACTCATTCGTTTCATAGTTCAGCAGTTATAAAGGAGACAAAAGGTTTTGGTGGGTTAGGACACGTGCCAGCAAGCAAACTGTCCAGGTGTGATTCTCTTCTGGTTGGACATGGATACATTTGCATCTGATTGGTTGACAATAACCATATCACACAAAGGTGCCATTATGCACGGTCTTAAATCATGTTACAGCAGGCTGCTATATTAGGAACCACACAAAGCTCTACACAGGAGGTGTCATGGTCCTGGGTCGGTGACCCAGCGTTTTGAGTTTGTTATTAGTATTTTCTAGTTTATTCTGTTTTTGTATTGGTGGTTGGGGTTTGTAGTGTTTATCTTCCCTACCTGCGTCTCCCTCGGTGCTCTGTTCATGTCCTCGTGTTGTTATGTAAAACAGTCTGTGTGTTTCCTGTTTTACTTTGTAGGGTTGTGTCTCGTTATGTCCATTAGTTCCAGCTGTGTCCCCTCCTGTGTGCCATTTCCTGATTACCTGATGTGTGTATTTATAGTGGGTGTCGGTCTGTGTTCATTGTCGGCTCGTCTGTGTTTCATGGTGTCCTGTTCCTCGTCTGTGTCTCTCTGCCTCCCACCCCATTCGTATGATCTCAGGTTTGTTATTTAGCTCACCCAGTTTAGGTTATGTTCTGTCCTGCCCTCAGTTGTGTTATTTGTACACTGTAAATAAACCCTCACTCATATCACCATATCGGCTGTCTGCATTTTGGGTCCTCCGTTTCCTCCACACCACACGGCTCACCCCGCCAGCCGTGACAGTACGAGCCGACCAAACATGGACCCAGCAGCATCCGCACCCTCCCAGGAGTTTCGGGAGGGGGTGATTGACTCCGTTTCGAGGTTAGTTAACCTATGGCTTGAGCATGAGGGGGAGGAATTTCACCGCGCTGTAGAAGCCAGGCTACAGCAGCTTATTTCTGCTCACTCCTGGCTACTGGACTCACTTCACCCGCTCGCACAGAACTTCATTCTGAACGAGCTCCGTCTTCACCCCCCGGCTGCTACCACCCACCCTGCAACTCATGCTTCACTTCCGACAGAGGATGTTCTGCCCGGCCCGTCAACCCAGCCTTCAAGGGGGAAACGGCGCTCACGCTGCCGACGCTCCTCGCCACAGTCGGACCTGGGGATTTCTGAGCGACCGGCTGTGGTGAGTGGACAAGACACTCTTTCTGTTTCACCAGAACTTGTGACGGTTTATACCGGGGCTGTTTTTTTTGAGCCTGCTGCACAGCCGCAAGCTCGTTTAGCTGCACAGCCGCAAGCTCGTTTAGCTGCACAGCAGCATTCAGCTCGGCCCCCGGTATCCCCACTAGCCCAGTCATCTATGCCATCTTCACCGACTCCCTCTGTACAGCAGGCTGCGTCTCTGCCTCCCGTTTTGGACTCTTTTTCTAAGTATTTTTTGCAAAGAGACAAACCACACAATCCTGAAAACACTCCTCAAGAGCTGGCCAGTTCTGAGATGCACTCCAAGGCCTCCCCAGAGGCTGGGTTTCAGCCCCCAGCAGACTCTGGACCCCTGGAGGTAAAGAAGCCAGCTGAGGACTGCACCCGGCTGTCGCTGCCTGAGCTGAGTCAATGCTCGGTGCAGCTGCAGTCAGCCTTGTGTTTGCCAGAGGCCCGTGCGCCTGCTGGTTCTGATCTGTTCCTGCCAGAGGCCCGTGCGCCTGCTGGTTCTGATCTGTTCCTGCCAGAGGCCCGTGCGCCTGCTGGTTCTGATTTGTCCCTGCCAGAGGCCCGTGCGCCTGCTGGTTCTGATTTGTTCCTGCCAGAGGCCCGTGCGCCTGCTGGTTCTGATTTGTTCCTGCCAGAGGCCCGTGCGCCTGCTGGTTCTGATCTGTCCCTGCCAGAGGCCCGTGCACCTGCTGGTTCTGTTCTGCGCCCGCCAGAGGTCTCCGCGCCTGCTGGTTCTGTTTTGCGCCCGCCAGAGGTCTCCGCGCCTGCTGGTTCTGTTTTGCGCCCGCCAGAGGTCTCCGCGCCTGCTGGTTCTGTTCTGCGCCTGCCAGAGGTCTCCGCGCCTGCTGGTTCTGTTCTGCGCCCGCCAGGGGCCCCTGTGCCCGCTGGTCCTGAGACTATTCTCGCTGGAGGGCCCGAGGAGCCCGTCCAGCCCCCTGTCCCGTCCGCTGGAGGGCCCGAGGAGCCCGTCCAGGCCCCTGTCCCGTCCGCTGGAGGGCCCGAGGAGCCCGTCCAGCCGCCTGCCTCGTCCGCTGGAGGGCCCGAGGAGCCCGTCCAGCCGCCTGCCTCGTCCGCTGGAGGGCCCGAGGAGCCCGTCCAGCCGCCTGCCTCGTCCGCTGGAGGGCCCGAGGAGCCCGTCCAGCCTCAAGACTCGTCCGCTGGAGGGCCCGAGGAGCCCGTCCAGCCGCCTGCCTTGTCCGCTGGAGGGCCCGAGGAGCCCGTCCAGCCGCCTGCCTCGTCCGCTGGAGGGCCCGAGGAGCCCGTCCAGCCCCAAGACTCGTCCGCTGGAGGGCCCGAGGAGCCCGTCCAGCCCCAAGACTCGTCCGCTGGAGGGCCCGAGGAGCCCGTCCAGCCCCAAGACTCGTCAGCTGGAGGTTCAGGAGAACCCAGCCAGCTTCCTGCCTCGTCAGCTGGAGGGCCCGAGGAGCCCGTCCAGTCTTCTGCCTCGTCAGCTAGAGGGCAGCCGCCAGCTGCGGCCTCCGTGTCTTCATCCTCGCCAGCTGCGGCCTCCGTGTCTTCATCCTCGCCAGCTGCTGCCTCCGTGTCTTCATCCTCGCCAGCTGCTGCCTCCGTGTCTTCATCCTCGCTAGCTGCTGCCTCCGTGTCTTCATCCTCGCTAGCTGCAGCCTCCGTGTCTTCATCCTCGCCAGCTGCAGCCTCGGCTTCACCCACGCCGTCGCCTGGTCCAGCTCCGGCTTCACCCACGCCGTCGCCTGGTCCAGCTCCGGCTTCACCCACGCCGTCGCCTGGTCCAGCCTTTGCATCAGCTTCGCCTGGTCCAGCCTCTGCTTCTGTCTCGCCTGGTCCAGCCTCTGCATCAGCCTCGCCTGGTCCAGCTCCGGCTTCATCCGCCTCGCCTGGTCCAGCTCCGGCTTCATCCGCCTCGCCTGGTCCAGCTCCGGCTTCATCCGCCTCGCCTGGTCCAGCTCCGGCTTCATCCGCCTCGCCTGGTCCAGCCTCTGCATCCGCCTCGTCTGGTCCAGGCTCAGCTTCCGCCCCGTCTGGTGCTGCGAAGGCCACGCAGCCTTCAGGTCCCCAACTGCCGCCTCAACACCGTCGGTCATCTGCCAGGCCGCATGATCGGCATCTTTGTCACCGTGGCCGGCCCCCGGACTTGCAGTCCCGCCGTCGCCGTCCGCACGGTCGGCCCCCTGAACTGTTTCCACGTCACCGCCGCTGCCGCGTGCACGGTCGGCCTCCTGAACTGTTTCCGCTTCGCCGCCGCTGCCGTGTGCACGGTCGGCCGCCTGAACTGTTTCCCCGTCGTTGCCGCCTTCCGCACGGTCGGCCCCCGGAACTGCACTGTTTTGGCCTCCGGCGCTGTCGGCCTCCGGGTCGGCCCCCTGAACTTGTCCGTCTGGGCCTTTTTGGGCTCTGTCCCTCCGTCCTGGACCCCCGCCACCCGCCCTGGTCGGGTCGTTTTTGGTTTTTGGGGGGGGGGTTTGTGTTTCTGTTGGGCTGTCTGGAGCCAGCCCTTGAGGGGGGGGTACTGTCATGGTCCTGGGTCGGTGACCCAGCGTTTTGAGTTTGTTATTAGTATTTTCTAGTTTATTCTGTTTTTGTATTGGTGGTTGGGGTTTGTAGTGTTTATCTTCCCTACCTGCGTCTCCCTCGGTGCTCTGTTCATGTCCTCGTGTTGTTATGTAAAACAGTCTGTGTGTTTCCTGTTTTACTTTGTAGGGTTGTGTCTCATTATGTCCATTAGTTCCAGCTGTGTCCCCTCCTGTGTGCCATTTCCTGATTACCTGATGTGTGTATTTATAGTGGGTGTCGGTCTGTGTTCGTTGTCGGCTCGTCTGTGTTTCATGGTGTCTGTTCCTCGTCTGTGTCTCTCTGCCTCCCACCCCATTCGTATGATCTCAGGTTTGTTATTTAGCTCACCCAGTTTAGGTTTATGTTCTGTCCTGCCCTCAGTTGTGTTATTTGTGCACTGTAAATAAACCCTCACTCATATCACCATATCGGCCGTCTGCATTTTGGGTCCTCCGTTTCCTCCACACCACACGGCTCACCCCGCCAGCCGTGACAGGAGGTTTGTCCCTAAATGCATTTTATCCTCTCTGTATGTTTTGTAATATTTAAATGCAATGTTTCTATATCGTGTGCTCAGCTGTGCAAATATGTTTAGCCCACTTTAAACATATGACTTATCCTGTGCTTGTTATCGCCTTCCCTCCCAGCTGAGGAAGTCTTATGGAGACGTCTACAGTATCTTTATTGGCCCTAAACCAGCAGTAATCATCAATGGGGTGAAGGCCATAAAGGAGGCCATGGTGACCAAGGCTAGGGATTTTGCTGGACGACCTCAAGACTTGTTTGTTAATGATGTCACCAAGGATAAAGGTAAAGCAGGTATTATACTGTATAGGACACATTTTTGTCTTTATATTTTTATCATATGGTATGCAGTATATGCATATTTCACATTTGTTCTTCTTGCATTATTATCTCAGGAAATACTTTGAGGTAACACTCAGATAAGAGTGTTTTATACACTGTGTCAGTAACATGTCACAGTAGTAGTAAAAGGCATCTCAACATAGTGTGCAAAAATTACAGAGCGTAAGCATGTTGGAAATATGATACACTGATAAAAAAGCATTTGAAAGAGGCAAAAACAGTGAGAGTTAAACTGTGGCTACACCAGAGTTTGTTTCTCTTTAAGAAAACCAGTTTTTTGTTCAGTGTTCATGTGAGACAGGACATGTGGCAGGCAGAGAGTGAACCCAGTGTGCAGGACTCAGCAGACTACAGTGGCCCCTAGAGACAAAGCACGTACAAACTCCAAAACACTTGCAAACTCCAAAACACTTGCAAAATCCGAAACACTTGCAAACTCCAAAACACTTGCAAACTCCAAAACACTTGCAAACCCCAAAACACTTGCAAAATCCGAAACACTTGCAAACTCCAAAACACGTGCAAACTCCAAAACACTTGCAAACTCCAAAACACATGCAAACCCCAAAACACTTGCAAACTCCAAAACACTTGCAAAATCCGAAACACTTGCAAACTCCAAAACACTTGCAAACTCCAAAACACTTGCAAACTCCAAAACTCTTGCAAACTCCAAAACTCTTGCAAACTCCAAAACTCTTGCAAACTCCAAAACACTTGCAAACTCCAAAACACTTGCAAAATACAAAACACTTGCAAACCCCAAAACACTTCTTGTAAAATCCAAAATACTTGCAAACTCCAAAACACTTGCAAACCCCAAAACACTTGCAAACCCCAAAACACTTGCAAACCCCAAAACACTTGCAAACCCCAAAACACTCGCAAACTCCAAAACACTCGCAAACTCCAAAACACTCGCAAACTCCAAAACACTCGCAAACTCCAAAACACTCGCAAACTCCAAAACACATGCAAACCCCAAAACACTTGCAAACCCCAAAACACTTGCAAACTCCAAAACACTTGCAAAATTCAAAACACTTGCAAACTCCAAAACACTTGCAAACTCCAAAACACTTGCAAACCCCAAAACACTTGCAAACCCCAAAACACTTGCAAACCCCAAAACACTTGCAAACTCCAAAACACTTGCAAAATTCAAAACACTTGCAAACTCCAAAACACTTGCAAACTCCAAAACACTTGCAAACTCCAAAACACATGCAAACCCCAAAACACTTGCAAACTCCAAAACACTTGCAAAATTCAAAACACTTGCACACTCCAAAACACTTGCAAACTCCAAAACACTTGCAAACTCCAAAACACTTGCAAACCCCAAAACACTTGCAAACTCCAAAACACTTGCAAACCCCAAAACACTTGCAAACCCCAAAACACTTGCAAACTCCAAAACACTCGCAAACTCCAAAACACTTGCAAAATTCAAAACACTTGCAAACTCCAAAACACATGCAAACCCCAAAACACTTGCAAATTCCAAAACACAACGGAAGTGCTCCAGGACGCTAGGGGCAGTGGTGAGCTTTTGTTACCTAGTAACTACACAAGCCAGGAAGTACCAATGACCGGATTTGGACTGTATCCCAATTCAGGGTCTGCAGCCTTAAAGGCTACATTTTAAGGCCGATTACGTCACAGCGATACGACGAAGGCTGTCCCAATTCAAAGGCTGCTCGAAATGCGGCCCTCAAATGCGTCCTTAATTTCCCTGAATTTTAAGGATGGGTCGGTGTAGCCTTCATGGCCCAACGTATCCCAGATTTCATAGCGCGGCGGTGGGTGTGGATAGTTTTGCCGAAAAAAAACGGCGGAAGCGGAGCCACCGAAGAGTAAACTTTCAGAAGTAAGTACTGAATATTATGTCACTTATTTATGCGCGAATGTTTTTATAATGAAGAACATTAAAACATTACTGTTGGCCACATGTCGGGAAAGTTATGTGACATTAGTGATGTTTGTACTAACTTGGTTTTAAAACCTTTACTTTCAAATATACCCTGTTCAATAGTTGACTTTAATCTTACAGAGAATGTGATGATTTGATGGATAATTAAAGTCAGTCATATATCCACAAACACAACAAGCTGAAAGTCAGTGATGCTGCTCGGTTTGCAGTCCTGAATATCACGGCACAAGCAGGATTCACTGCACTGTTAATGTTAGCTATGTTATATTGCTGCCTCTGTTCGGTGGTGTCGAGCCAAACGAACCATGGCCTCAGATTTGGAGGTGCTGATCCTCATTCCCGCTGCTTCACACTCGGCTGCGAACTGTTCCAGTGCGAGCTGGAGGCCCTCACCTGATGAAGCCAACAGAACCACATCATTTGTGAAAAGCAGAGATGAGATTCAGAGGCCACCGAAGTGAAAGCCCTCCGCCACTTGGCTGCGCCTAGAAATCCTGTCCATAAAAATTATGAACAGAACCGGTGACAAAGGGCAGCCCTGTGGGAGCCCATCACCCACCTGAAACGAGTCCGACTTATTGCCGGCAATGCGAACCAAACTCTTGCAACGGTTGTATAGGGATCGAATGGCCCGTAGCAATGGGCCAGACACCCCATACTTCCGCAGCACCTCCCACAGGACACCCCGAGGGACACGGTCGAATGCCTTCTCCAAGTCCACAAAACACATGTAGACTGGTTGGGCAAACTCCCATGCACCCTCAAGTATCCTTGAGAGGATAAAGAGCTGGTCCAGTGTTCCGTGACCAGGACGAAAACCGCATTGTTCCTCCTGTATCCGAGGTTCGACTATGGAGACGCTGAACATGGTCCATTCGGACTCAATGTCCCCAGTCTCCCTCGGAATGCTGTTGAAGCTCTGCCGGAGGTGTGCGTTGAAGATCTCGCGGACTGGGCCTCTGCTAGACGTTCCCAGCACACCCTCACTACGCGTTTAGGTGCACCGGGTCTGTCCAGCATCTCCAGCAGGTTGGTTCCAGAGCCCAAGCCATGCGTAGAGGTGAGCCCGACTATATCTAGCCAGTACTTCTCAACCTCACACACTAACTCAGGCTCCTTCCCCACCGGTGAGGTGACATTCCATGTCCCAATTGCCAGTCTTGGCAGCCGGGGATCAGTCTGCCAGGGTCTCCGCTCCTGGCCGCCGCCCGGCACACAATGCACCTGACCCCTATGGCGCCTCCTGCGGGTGGTGGGCCTGCAGGAGGATGGGCCCATGTCCCCTTTTCGGGCTGTGCCCGGCCGGGCAAAAAACGGCGGAAGCGGAGCCACCGAAGAGTAAACTTTCAGAAGTAAGTACTGAATATTATGTCACTTATTTATGCGCGAATGTTTTTATAATGAAGAACATTAAAACATTACTGTTGGCCACATGTCGGGAAAGTTATGTGACATTAGTGATGTTTGTACTAACTTGGTTTTAAAACCTATACTTTCAAATATACCCTGTTCAATAGTTGACTTTAATCTTACAGAGAATGTGATGATTTGATGGATAATTAAAGTCAGTCATATATCCACAAACACAACAAGCTGAAAGTCAGTGATGCTGCTCGGTTTGCAGTCCTGAATATCACGGCACAAGCAGGATTCACTGCACTGTTAATGTTAGCTATGTTATATTGCTGCCTCTGTTCGGTGGTGTCGAGCCAAACGAACCATGGCCTCAGATTTGGAGGTGCTGATCCTCATTCCCGCTGCTTCACACTCGGCTGCGAACTGTTCCAGTGCGAGCTGGAGGCCCTCACCTGATGAAGCCAACAGAACCACATCATTTGTGAAAAGCAGAGATGAGATTCAGAGGCCACCGAAGTGAAAGCCCTCCGCCACTTGGCTGCGCCTAGAAATCCTGTCCATAAAAATTATGAACAGAACCGGTGACAAAGGGCAGCCCTGTGGGAGCCCATCACCCACCTGAAACGAGTCCGACTTATTGCCGGCAATGCGAACCAAACTCTTGCAACGGTTGTATAGGGATCGAATGGCCCGTAGCAATGGGCCAGACACCCCATACTTCCGCAGCACCTCCCACAGGACACCCCGAGGGACACGGTCGAATGCCTTCTCCAAGTCCACAAAACACATGTAGACTGGTTGGGCAAACTCCCATGCACCCTCAAGTATCCTTGAGAGGATAAAGAGCTGGTCCAGTGTTCCGTGACCAGGACGAAAACCGCATTGTTCCTCCTGTATCCGAGGTTCGACTATGGAGACGCTGAACATGGTCCATTCGGACTCAATGTCCCCAGTCTCCCTCGGAATGCTGTTGAAGCTCTGCCGGAGGTGTGCGTTGAAGATCTCGCGGACTGGGCCTCTGCTAGACGTTCCCAGCACACCCTCACTACGCGTTTAGGTGCACCGGGTCTGTCCAGCATCTCCAGCAGGTTGGTTCCAGAGCCCAAGCCATGCGTAGAGGTGAGCCCGACTATATCTAGCCAGTACTTCTCAACCTCACACACTAACTCAGGCTCCTTCCCCACCAGTGAGGTGACATTCCATGTCCCAATTGCCAGTCTTGGCAGCCGGGGATCAGTCCGCCAGGGTCTCCGCTCCTGGCCGCCGCCCGGCACACAATGCACCTGACCCCTATGGCGCCTCCTGCGGGTGGTGGGCCTGCAGGAGGATGGGCCCATGTCCCCTTTTCGGGCTGTGCCCGGCCGGGCCCCATGGACTAAGGCCCGGCCACCAGACACTCGCCCTCGGGCACCCTCCCCGGACCTGGCTCCAGGGCAGGGCCCCGTGTTTAGGTTTAAATTTATCATCCTAAATGTTTATATGCTGATTATATTGCTTTATATAAGAAAGGCCTAACTCTGAGTACACTCGGTGCCAAAAAGTGCTGACAGCAAACTGCATGCTTTTGCAGAAGCGTGCTTTTGCAGCTAGAAAGTGAAACCAACTAGGCTGTTTGATCGAAACTTAAAGTGTGGTGTGATGTGAGAGCAAGTATATAAATAACTAGGCTTCCGTTTGTGCTTCAGACCTGGAGTTGTGTGTTTTGTCTTAAGGTCTCCATATCCGGATATGTAAAATAAAGATAAGTTTTTAAAGTAAAAGACCACTTTGAGCTGTGTCTTTCTTGGCCCTAAAGAATCCAAAAGAACTGAAATTTAATACCCGGTAACCCTATCCTGGGCAGGGTAAATTGTTTCCTCGATGTTTTCTTCATAAGGGTCTTCTGAAAGCAACTAAACAAAGAGAAAACACTGTTACAACCCATCTAGGGCCAGGCAATAACACGAGTGAGGCACTCGTGCTCCCCCAAACACCCAAGCAGCGGCAGGAAACGAATCTGTTCTTTATAATGTGACAAAAAAACGGGAGTGTCAACACTTTAGGGTGAGCCAAGGCCAAAATAATAAACAAAGCTAAAATCTAAACAAATCCCGCACCCCTGACCTTACCAAAAGTCAAAAGTAAAGACAGGGTCTGACCTCCTTAACTAATTCAAAACAGGAGAAAACTGGTGGTCAAAAGAAATGGCAGCTCACCCCTACCCACTCCACTTCCACAACTTCAAAACAGCACTGCAGGGGTACACTGCTGGGTCGTGAGGAGAAACGCGAGAACCTCTCCCACCGCAGCACTCCAGCCTCCTTTTAATGGGCTGGAACCAGCCACGTCGGAGCTGTATATCCACACACCAATCGGAGCAGGGCCCTGGCACAGCTGAATTAACATAAACAGATGCATTGACTGCACAAAACAAACACATAAAAATAGGGTCAAAGACCCCAGACCAGACAGTTCAGGCTCCACCAGCCTCCTGAAAGCCAGGTTGCTTCACTTTTCTAGTCAAACACTTAAAAAGAGGCACCATGGCAGCTCAGTGGTTGTCTGGTGGTCTCCATGTGTCTGCATGGCTTTTCTTCTGGTTCTCTCTCCCAGAAGGTTGATTCTGTTCATCTAGACAGTGTTTTCAATGGGAGAAACGTTTTCTTCAGTCTTACTTACATGGATGATTGAGCATGCACCAAGACATTTTAATCCTGGTTCTCTGGTTTCTTCCATCATTAAAACATGCTCTCTATCTCGGAGCATGTCACTCTCATCAAAGACCTTTTTAATCTCAAGAGTGTAACTTCTTGGTCAAATAAAATATGAAATAAATACTACTAATACTAAATTCTTGAACTTTGCTGACAATGTCCAATTGTGTAGTTTGGCACTGTTAACACGACAATCCCAAACTAGATTCTGCATGTGTACCATCAGCATGACTCTGTAAAGTGTAATGGTACTAAAAAGGTCTGCATGCAGTTTATACCTGTCACCCAGCGATTTTCAGTGAATTTTCTCTACATTAACACAATTTAGAGTTCTAGAACAGCGGTCTCCAACCTTTTTTGCGCCACGGATCGGTTTATGCCCGACAATATTTTCACGGACCGGCCTTTAAAGTGTCGCGGATAAATACAACAAAATAAAACTAGTACCGGTGCCGAAACAAAAAAAGATTTATTCATAACACACGTGAAAAGACCCAGGAAAACCGAGTTAATGATAAAAATGATAACAAAATAACGCTAAAAACCCTGAAAACCATACATTTCACACCCGAGCCTCAACTCTCGCGGCCTGGTACCAAATGATTCACGGACCGGTACCAGTCCGTGGCCTGGGGGTTGGGGACCGCTGCTCTAGAACATAACAGCGATGGTGATCAAATGTTCAAATAGATGATTCTTAAGTTTGTTGTTCCCCTTTTGTGTTGGTGAACTTGTTGTAGGGGTTATTCTGGCAGATTATGGCTCTAGTTGGAGGGAACATCGTCGCTTTGCTCTGATGACTTTGAGGAACTTTGGTCTGGGGAAGAACTCGATGGAGGACAGGATTCTTGAAGAGATTAAATACACCGTCAGTACCCTGGAAAAGAGCATTGGTATGTCATTTAACATAGAATTGTTCATTGTGCTGTTGTTTCTGTTGTTCTTGTGTATTCCTTTGGTTTTTATAACTTACATTATGCCTCCCACAGGTAAAACCATGAGTCCTCAAGTTATGTTTCACAATGCAGCGTCCAACATCATCTGCCAGGTCCTGTTTGCTAGACGCTACGAGTATGACAACGCGCTAATCAAAGTGATTGTTAGGTGCTTCACTGAGAATTCCAGGCTAGCCAATGGCCCGTGGGCTATGGTGAGTAAAACAGCAACAAAATGATAAAATAAAAGAAATTACTTAATTATTGGAAATACAGCGTCCTGTAACCATCTTCTGTTACAACTGAAGCATAAAGGAAAATAAACGATTGTCCTTCTTTGCAGCTGTATGACTCTTTTCCTTTAATTCGTTACCTACCACTGCCCTTCATGAAAGCCTTCAAGAATGCAGAGGTAACACTTAAAATCCCTTTAATTACATTGAAATAATCTGTGTATTTCATCAATAATAAGAAAAAGTCAATGCTAATACAGTCATAGTTACTTGTGTTTTTTTAGACAGTTGAAAATCTTGTAAATGAGTTTGTAAAAGAGCACAAGAAGACCCGAGTTCCCGGAGAGCCACGGGACTTTGTTGACTGCTATCTGGATGAACTGGAGAAGGTGTGTGTGAAATGAGGAGTATACTATCCCAGATATTATAATATAGCAATTGATTACATTTAAAATAACTAGAAAAAATAGATTTTACATTAAGGAGACTACACATATGGCTGTGATCTTTTCACCCTGTAACAACAAAGTTGAATTTCCTTATTTGCGTAAATCTTGAAATCATTCCTCTGATTCAGAGAGGAGATGATGGGTCTTCATTTTCAGAAGACCGGATCTGTCTGTACGCTTTAGACCTTCACTTTGCTGGCACTGACACTACATCCAACACCCTACTTACTGGATTTCTTTACCTTATGAACTATCCGCATGTACAAGGTAAACCTGCATATTTTCTTCTTTTCTTTCAGTTCAACTGATATTTGTCCATTTAAAATTGGTTGCATTTACCTTTGTGTGACACATGTCACTTATATGCTGTAGACTATGACAATCAATGGAAAGCAACTGTTTTCAATTGGTTTAACTCAACATACTGCTGATTCACTGAATATATTTGGTATAATGTTGTTGTGTATCATTGCTTGTGGTGACTGCAGTGTGTAGACGGTAATGTGTTGCCCTGCTCTGGCAGAACGGTGTCAGCGGGAGATAGACCGAGTGTTGGAAGGGAAAGACCGGGTCAGTTTTGAGGACAGACACAAGATGCCCTACGTGCAGGTGCCGTACAGCAAAGTTTTATTCACTGTTGAACTTATTTTTAAGGTGCTCACCTGGTTCTGGGTGCACACATACATTCTGCTCCAAGCCAAAGCATGAGAAATGTCTTCTCTTCATCCAGGCTGTGATTCACGAGATACAGAGAGTTGCCAACACTGTTCCTCTCAGTGTCTTCCACTGCACCACTAAAGACACAGAGCTGATGGGTTATTCCATTCCCAAGGTAAGGGCCAACTGGTTAAATAGGTAGAGGCAATAAAGTGACGAGCATCCTTAATGGTTTTGAGGTTAATTTCGTCCTCAGGGAACAATGATCATCGAGAATCTGACCTCAGTGCTCAGCGAGGAGGGACAGTGGAAATTCCCTCATGAATTCAACCCTGAAAACTTCCTTGATGACAAAGGAGAGTTTGTTAAACCAGAGGCCTTCATGCCTTTCTCTGCAGGTACATGAAAACACGATTCACATACCGACATAGTTGATTAAATCTTCTGTCGTAGATGATACTGAGATATTTTTTTCAACGTCTCAGGTCCTCGGGTGTGTCTCGGGGAGGGTCTGGCTCGCATGGAGCTCTTCCTCATGATTGTGACTCTGCTGAGGAAGTTCAAGTTCATCTGGCCCGAGGACGCAGGAGAACCAGACTTCACTCCAGTCTATGGGGTCACTCTGACTCCCAAACCTTACCGCATGAAAGTCCAGCTCAGAACGCCACAGTGAGGTCACAAACTAACACTTAACCATGGAAATCCTGGTGGGAATGCATCTGGGATACTATTAAGTGAAAGATTATACAGCATTCCAGTTTTTGTCTTCTGTTGTATTATTGAAACAAGAAATAAACACATGAAACTCACCTCTATGTTTCTAACAGTTCCTGCAGTCTAAATATTTATTTTCACACAGTCCTTTTTTTCTTAGCTCACAGCTCTAAACATGGACTAAAGGCAGCTACTAGCCAAACAACATTAAAACATCAAGCAACCACCTTACAAAAGTCTCTTGCACTACTACAGGCGTCTGACCACTGTCAACAGTCAGTTTTCTTGTTCCGGGCTCTGTGGGGCCCAGCGGCGCTGCTGTTCTGGGCCCCGGTCTGGATGGGCCTGGGCCCCCTTTCCCTGGCGGGTTGCAGAGTATGGGGGTGCCTACTGGGGTCAGCGGGCGAGCTGGCCCCAGGGAGGGGTCACTTGCCCCTCCCTTCCTTCCCTCCCCATCTCCAGCTGCCTCCCTCTTCCCGCTCCACCACAATCACCCACACATGCAGGGCCTTGGGGTAAAGGTGTGTCACCAGGGTGCAGGGAAGGCATCCCCCCCTCTGTCCCCTTCTGCCTGCCTGTGCCTCAATTTTATCTCACAACTTAGACATTCACATCACTCACACTCTCATAACACATACATATAGGATCTTGGGGGTGGGCACACTACACGGACTCCAAAAGACCATCAGGGTGTACACCTCACCCCTGGCGTTGTTGCCCACCTCTCAATTTTAAATACACGTAGACATTGAGGGCTATCAGGAGGGGCTATGCGCTTACCTGCTGCTCTCTGGCAGGCAGCTCCATGTCCTCCTGGGTTTTAAAGGCACCTTAGAACACACATGCATCAACACTATATATGAGCGGGCGGAGGGAGGTTTGGAGTCTTCTCACACCCCCGTTCTCTGCGACCTGCTGGAGCGGGGGGCCAGGAGGAGGAGTTGACCGTCCGACTGGGGTCTGGAGTGTGGGGCCTCCCTGCTGCTGCTGAGTCGGGGCAGTATGCTTCTCCCCACCGCAGGGAAAAGGGTAACACCAACTGGGTCTGGTTGCAGTTTCCCCCTCCAGGGGCAAGGGTACCTAGACCCGGTTCTTAGAGTACGCTTGGGGAGTGTGATTGTGTGTACAGTGTCTCTCTATGTCTGTCTCCACGTTGGTTGAGTGTTGAGTAATTGCATATGAGAGCATGAAAAAAAACCAGTCAGTTTTCTTGCATTTACATGTTCATTTGTCTCATCATAAACAGTCACACTGAACAAAAAAGTCTGTGTGTGGGGCACTGAGTCACAGGCTGACTTGCAGTCTATCCAGGTGGTGCACAGGTTGGGGAGCGGGGTCTTACAGCATCGAGCGACAGCCATGTCTACCAGGAGCTGGTGCTTCACCCCTCTGCCGAATCCTTTCTGCGCGCCGCTCGTGTATTGACCCATGTGCCTGTTCATCTTAGACGCTGGCAGGAGCATCCATGTGATACTGATGCAAGTTATTGGCCGGTAGTTGGATGGGACCGGTCCCTTCTGGGGGTCCTTGGGGATCAGGACTGTCTGGCCTTCGGTTAGCCATTCCGGCTGTCTCTCATTGATTAGCAGCTGGTTCATTTGTGCTGCCAGATGCTCGGGGAGTGCAGTCAGCTTCTTCAGCCAGTAGGCAAGAATCATGTTGGGGCATGAAGAAGCAAGTCTTCATACTGGAGACCCTCTGGATGTCTGCCACTGTGATGGTTACTGGACAGCTGTTCTGTCCTGTGACCTAAAACTCAAAGTTGCCAGTCAGAGCTTTTAAACCCTGTTTTCATCACGTTTGATGAACATGCTTCCTGCAACATCCCCAAGTCCTAGTAGTAATAATAAGATGATAAAATGGCCTGGTAAATGGCCTGCATTTGTATAGCGCTTTACTCAGTTCCTAAGGACCCCAAACCGCTTCACACTACATTCAGTCATTCCATTCACACACAGTCAAAGGAGCTTGCAAAGAAAAGCGTCTGGACTTCTTTAAGTTACTTGAAGACGTTTCACCTCTCATCCGAGAAGCTTCTTCCTAAAATCCACAAGGAAGCTGTCCCACTCAGACCCATAGTCAGTAGCATAAACTCAGCCACTTATAACATTGCAAAACACCTTGCTACCATCCTTGCTCCTCTCGTGGGGAACACCCCACACCACATCAAGAACTCCACCGACTTCACTGACAAGGTCCAGAAACTTACCCTGGATCCAGATGAAACCATGGTGTCCTTTGATGTAGTCTCTCTCTTCACGTGCATACCCACCATGGAGGCAGTGGAGACTGTCAGAAAACGACTACAAGAAGACAACTCCTTGGAGGACAGGACCAACTTCACACCCGATCAGATTTGCACACTGTTAGACCTCTGCCTCACCACTACATATTTCAAATACAACGAAGGCTTCTACAGACAAAAACATGGCTGTGCCATGGGCTCCCCCGTGTCACCTATTGTAGCCAACCTTTACATGGAGGAAGTGGAAAGGAAGGCTCTTGGCTCTTTCAAAGGAAGAGTACCCAGCCACTGGTACAGATATGTAGACGACACCTGGGTCAACATCAAGACACAAGAAGTGAAATCCTTCACTGCGCACATTAACGCTGTGGATAAAAACATCAAGTTCACCAGGGAAGACACAAAGGACGACTGTTTGCCTTTCCTGGACTGCGCTGTGCACATTGAAGAGAATGGCAACCTCAACATCGAAGTTTACCGGAAGCCCCCACACACGGACCAGTACCTCCTCTTTGACTCCCATCACCCTCTGAAACACAAACTTGGAGTAATTAGGACCCTACACCACCGGGCAGAACATGTTCCCTCTAAGCCTGAAGGGAAAAAGAAGGAACACACACATGTAAAGGAAGCACTCAAAAGTGCGGCTATCCTAAATGGGCGTTCTTAAAGTCAGCAAAGAGGCACAGAAAAGAAGATCAGACACCAGCGAGGGAGGATAAGAAGGACAGACGCAACAACATTGTCATCCCCTATGTAGCCAGTGTATCAGAGAAACTCAGGAGGGTTTTCTCCAAGCATGACATCCCGGTGTACTTCAGACCCAGCAACACACTCAGACAAAAACTGGTTCACCCGAAAGACAAAACGCCAAAACACAAACTTAACAATGTGGTGTATGCCGTACAGTGCAGCGAGGAATGCCCAGACCTCTACATCGGAGAGACCAAACAGCCACTTCACAAGCGCATGGCACAACACAGAAGAGCGACCTCCACAGGACAAGACTCAGCTGTCCATCTGCATCTTAAGGATAAAGGACACTCTTTCGAGGATGCCAATGTTCACATTTTGGACAGAGAGGACAGATGGTTTGAATGAAGAGTGAAAGAAGCATCTATGTCCACTGTGAGCGACCATCTTTGAACAGAGGCGGTGGTTTACGACACCAACTCTCTGCCATCTATAATCCAGTTTTGAGTTCCCTTCCCAGACGCCTTAACGCCCACTCACACCCTGGGCCATCTGACCTCAGGAATTCGCATGATAAGGTGGGGCCAGGTTTCACAATGAACTCACCCGAAACTCTGGCTGATTGGGACCCACACCCAGTTCCACACCTTGGCTCAGGCGATTAGAGGATCATCAGGGGGTCCTTTTGTCCCTCTGTGGGCGGAAACTCCCACTAGGTTTAAATCTGGGACTCTCCACCATTTGACCTTAGAACTGAAGAAGCTTCTCGGATGAAGGTGAAACGTCTTCAAGTAACTTAAAGAAGTCCAGACGCTTTTCTTTGCAAGTTCCTT
The DNA here is from genome assembly GCF_963576455.1 of Neolamprologus multifasciatus. Taxonomy (NCBI): domain Eukaryota; kingdom Metazoa; phylum Chordata; class Actinopteri; order Cichliformes; family Cichlidae; genus Neolamprologus; species Neolamprologus multifasciatus. The sequence goes on from NC_140445.1 coordinate 66,425,715, forward strand.
TGACTACGATGACCTGGATGACTGAGAACCTTCACAGACATTCACACACACATTCACACACTGGTGATGGCAGCTACATTGTAGCCACAGCTGCCCTGGGGCGCACTGACAGAGGCGAGGCTGCCGGACACTGGCGCCACCAGGCCCTCTGACCACCACCAGTAGGCAAACATGGGGTTAGTATCTTGCCCAAGGATATTTGTCATGCAGCCAGGAGCCAGCCTGGGATCGAACCACCAACCTTCTGATTTGTGGCTGACCTGCTCTGCCACCTGAGCTACAGCCACCCCCTTTGTTCACAGACTTATTCCTGTTCACAGACTTATTCCCGGATGTTCACAGACTTATTCCTGTGAACAAAGCAAGACAAACAGCTTAACTGGTGTTTACTCGCTAGCAAAGGGAGGATCTCAGAGCAGCACCTTTGCCCTCGACCTCAGACGACTCCAAAGAACCAGACTCCCCTGCAGCCTTTGATTCTGTGACACACAGTTTACACAAACAGGATTTGTGAACAGGTGAGTTTTGAGTCTAGACTTAAAAAGAGGGATGAGTGATGTTTCTTAGGGGGCAGAGCAGCAGAAAACCCTGCGCCCCACAATGGCTAGCCGGGGGAAGGGACGGAAAGAGAAGAAGATCCGAGAGACCGAAAAGGAATGATGATCTGAACAAGTTCAGAGGTATGAAGGCGAGAGATGATGGATAGCCTTGAATGTAGTGAGATAGTGAGATATACCTAATAAAGTGTCCAGCAATTATATGTATGAATGTCCCCCATCAGCAAAGAACGCATCTATGGTTGGTGTTCACAACTGTTATCATCATCTTATGTGTTGATTCATCATATAACAGTTCTTGCTGATCGGAGCTGGCTTGGCCCTGACTTATCAAAGAATTAAGGAAGCGGAACAGGCTGTTCAAACCCCCACAAGGCTGCCCGCTGGGATTGAAACGATGGGACGAGGCGTGAGTTTCTCAAAATGGGCTCATTGAGTGCAGCATGGATAAGATCTTGGAGAAGCTTATGGCTGCCGTGAACACTCAGAATAAGACCTCTAAGTGCAAATTGGATTACATCTCGAAGCTCACTGAGTTCTCAGAAATCGGCTCTTTGAGCTCAAGAATGACAACATCACGGAGTGCAAGTTTGATAACATCATAGAGAAGCTCACGGCTCTCCAACGGGAGATTGAGAGACCAGTGTCGGACTGTTAGAACATCTTTGAAATTCACATGAGTTGTTCGCACTAAAGTAAAAACCACCATCACTTGATGCGGATACCCCCTTTGGCGCCAGCTGTGGTCTCAAGGCTGGAGCTGAACAACACCCTGATAACAGACTGTGCTTTGACTGTTCCTCCTATCCTACGCAAGGCCACCTGTGTTGGCTGGAAGACTGTTTACTTAGCCTGGCAGGGCGAAGGACACTGTCTCAGCTGAACTCTGGACACACACACACAGACATATATACACATGCAGATGTACACTCATCCCCCCTCCACCTCCAAACGCCTTCGACGCTTATTCCCCTCCGATGCTGACGGTGGATCAAGGAGACCAGCGCTTATGCTGCAGGCCCGGATGTACTGTCTAAATCAGCTGTCTCTCACCCTTTACCCACCCTGTTGCTTGCCATGTGTTTCTTTGGTGTATTTAGAGTTTTTTCATGTGCAGAGGTGTTTTTTTCTGTTCTCAAACTGATCTCCCTGTTGGAGCTCAGTCTGGGGGGAGTTATTTTTTTCTCCTTATCTTTCCTCATGTTGTGCTTTTCCATGTTATACCTCTCTGACCTGTCTTCCCCATGTGATGTTTGTGTAACGTATGTATGGTGGGAAGGGTAAGACGGCGCTGGCACGGCTGGCAGCCTTGACCCAATTTCCCTCGGGATGAATAATTAATCAATAACAGTGGAGTTCAGTTTTTTTCTCTTTCAACTCCAGCACTTACCTTTGGCCTCCAAAGCTCGCTTACTTACCTTTGGTATTCCAATTTCTTGTTAATCAATACGTGACACTGATTAGGGCTGTTCGATATAACAGTATATATCGGATGACGATAGGAAAATGTCTATCGTTTAATATTACACTATCATTTGTTTCGTGGTGTTGCAAAATAAACTTTTTATGGTGATGGTCACTGTAGAGGCTATATTAATTTCTTAAAGTTGTCTTTTTTTCTTATATTTAAGATAACAACACTACAGATGGACAAGCGACTGTTTTAATGCGTTGTCATTAGCAACAACAACGGTAAACCCATCGTGTGACTCCGCTGTCCGCTTGTGTATTTTCCACATAAACCTTTCACAATAAAGCTGAAGATCCTGTTGAGGTTTTTCAAAATAAACTGGAATGATGACATCAAACATTATTCTCAAACATCAAATTTCAGAATATGCATCAAACAAATGACCTCAAATAAAAACCTAAAGTAAGTATAAATGGCACTTAGAGTCACCACGTGGATGCAGGCACAAAGAATACCAGTATGACCAGTAAAGATGAGGCAGAACCAGGTAGCTCCAAACAGAAGTACAAGTCCAAACAAATCCAAACTTATTCCTAAATGAGTGGCTACCTCTGTAGCATGGACATCATTCGGTTATGAAAAGTGTGACATAGACCAGAGAACTGTACGATGCAAGTTATGCAGGAAACCGGCCCCCACCTCAGACTCAAACACGGCAAACCTCTTCTACCACCTACGCAAGAGTCATGTGAAAGAGTGTGGAGAGAGTTTATGGATGAGAAGCAAAAAAGAGCCGTCAGGTGCTCAAAATAAACCTTAGACTCAAACATTAGAACAGCAGCACGCCGTGTAGTAAATACATCGAAGATGGCGGCCGTTAAAACTTATGTCTAAAAATGTATAGTTTAATGCATCGGTCAAAACACTCGACTCCAGGTACACGACACGCAGCTGAACATGCAAGTCAAGTTGCCCGAGATTCACAGAAAGTGTACAATTTTTGTGAAATATATTGTTGTCGGGAGGATAAATGTCTTATATCAGGATATGAGATTTTGGTCATAACACTGATTAATCTGCATTTATCTGGAGGTGGTTGAGTCAGAATGACTTTTCTCCTCACTTACCTTTCACACAGAACAAAAAGTAAACACCTTGACTTGCTTTCAGCAGCATGATAGCACCATATCACAAAACTCAGATAATCTCAAACCAGTTTTTTGAACGTGATGTGGAGCCAACAAATCTGCAACTACTGCATGATGCTTTCCTGTCAGTACGGACCAGAATCTGTAAGAAGTGTTGCAGGCACTTTGTTGAGTCTATGTCTGAGGGCAAAAATGGGTTAAATTTGGTAACACTGAGGTGTACCTAATAAAGTGTCTGGAGAGTAAGTAAGTAAAATTTATTTATATAGCACATTTCACAGATAAAAATCACAAAGTGCTTTACAATAAGATCAGACATACAGGTTAAAATTAATTAAAAGCCTGTTTGTATAAAAATGTCTTCAGCTGCTTTTTAAAGGAGTCAGTAGAGTCTAGACAGCGTAAAGACAACGGCAGGGAGTTCCACAGCCTCCGTGCCTGAAAAGCCCGATCCCCACGGGTTTTAAACCTGGTACGTGGGACCACCAGTAGCCTCTGACCTGAAGACCTAAGTGCTCGGGATGAAGCATGAGGTTTCAACAGGTCAGAGATATACTGGGGAGCTTCACCGTGCAGAGCTCTAAAAGTTACAACTAAAAGAGTATGTGCACTGTTGGTGTCAGTGGTGGCAGTTGCACTGCATCTATAGTTAACTTTCATAATTAAGATAAACTTTGAACGTGTCAGTCCAGTGGAGATAACAGGAGAAGATAACAGTGGAGTCAAGTTTCTTTCAAAGAGCTCTGGCATTTACCTTTGGCCCTCCATTTCTATAAATTCTTGTTACTTATTGTCTGAGGGGTAACTTCACTTGACGCTGAGTTGTCAGCTTTAATCTGAAAGTGGTTTGTCTCTTGACAGGAAGTTGACACAGGGCGAAAAGTCAACATTAGCAAAGGCAGAGCTGAGCTAAGCTTTTCTGGCAGGTCATCCAGCTACTCCTCTTTTTGCAGTCCAATTGATTCTGCCATGTTGATTTCAGTTTTGCTGCTATGGCTTTGCATTTTCTTTATCATCCTTCAACTCAAGTCCCAAAGACCAAAGAACTTTCCACCAGGACCCCCAATCCTGCCCCTACTGGGAAACATTTTACAGCTGAGACTGGAGAACCCCTTAAAGGACTTTGAGAGAGTAAGAAAACACTTGCAATGAAAGCTATTTTCTTTAAATAGGCTATTTTATGGCACAGATGTAATGACTGTTATTAGTATTTAAATGGGTCTGTTAAGTTACAAAGACATATGATCATCATTATGCTTTTCCTAACATTAACAGATTCCATCATTGCTATAGGTTAAAAACTACAAATGTAAAACAATGGTTGTAAAAATTAATATACTTTTTAAAGCACTGAAAATCTTGCAATATAATGGCACAGGTAACCAATCCTGCGTTCCTTTATGTGATTGCATAACACAATGTCTGCATAGAGTGCACTAGCTACACCCTTTGTGTATCCATCCCATATTCCAAGTCATACATTTTGTTATTTGGATTGTTTTGAAATCAAATCAGATTTGGAGATGTGTAATTAAATCTGTTAATCTGTACAAAGGTTTGTGAGTCTGTGCAGGGATCTGCAGACGGGTATTCAGAATGTTCAGTGTATAAATCGGATTTTTTAAATGTGTAAATAATCATTTAAGTGTGCATAGAGATTAATAGCAGAAAAACATTGTTGGAAGCATTGAAAATACAAGTAAGTCATCAGTCATAAATCACCCAGCTTTTCAATTTAATAACTTTTGCCATGGCAGATCTGCAAATGTGTGTAGCTTTAAGGTTATACTGTGAGTTTCAAGCACGTTACCGTCGCTTCTACTGTAGTTAGATATCAGTTCCTCCACTGAGCTTTTTTTTTTAGCTAGCTACTTTATTATTTTGTCATTTCTGTCAGATGATGTAAGAGCTTGCTTAGGTGAACCATAAGTTGAACAAGTTATGGGTAACATTTTATTTTTTGCAAAAAGCAGGGACCGCTCAGTAGGTAGAGTGGTTGCCCCATGATCGTAAGGTCGGGGGTTCGACTCCACTGAACAGCTACCCTGAGCAAGGTACCATCCCTACACACTGCTCCCCGGGCTGCATTGGTGGCTGCCCACTGCTTCACTGAATGGGTCAAATGCAGAGGAGTAACACATACACACAAGTACTAGCTACTTATGACACCTACTGAAAAAACCTTCAACATCTACTTACAGTGAACAGAGCACATCCGTTGTGGTCTGTCCATCTGAGCTTGACTTACGTTGACACAACCACCACTAACAGCCGACTAATACCACGCTTAAGGACTGTATTACAGCCTTACAAAGTATGACGTTAGACAAATCTCCATGCACATTTGCACATAGCAACAATTGTCTGTATTTTCAGTGCTTCCAGTAAGACTCAGATATGCTACATCCAAATGAGCAGAATCACATTTCGAGGTTTCCTTAACTGGATGATTGAACCCACATCAAGATTTGATGAAAATATCCATCTGAATTTGTCATAAAATAATTGCAAACACTTGTTATTTTCTCTGCCAGCTGAGGAAGTCCTATGGAGATGTCTACAGCATCTACATCGGTCTCAAACCGGCTGTAATCATCAATGGGATGAAGGCAATCAAAGAAGCTATAGTGACAAAGGCTACTGATTTTGCTGGACGACCCCAAGACTTGTTTGTCAGTGATATCACCAAGAGGAAAGGTACAATAAACATTACATGTAATATAAGACATATGTCATGTGATATGTCCAAATCCCAACAACTGTTCACTCATATAAAGCACCTTGAGGCGACTGTTGTTGTGATTTGGTGCTATATACTTTTTTTTTAATGAATTGAATTCAATGCGATGTTAGGTAGGACTACAAAAAAGACGTGAATTTGTATTCACATATTCAAATTAAAATTCCACCAAAAGAGAAAAAAGATCACAAAATGTTGCCAGTTTACTTAAGAGGAGGCAAAGTTCAGCTCTGTCCTGTAGGATAACCACATGAACTATTCTTAGGTTCTCTCCTCTTTGAGCTACTAAACTTGTTGTAGGGGTCCTTATGGCTGATTACGGCTCTAGTTGGAAGGAACATCGTCGCTTTGCTTTGACCACTTTGCGGAACTTTGGTCTGGGGAAGAACTCAATGGAGGACAGGATTTATAAGGAGATAAAACACATCATTAGTACCCTGGAAGAGAGTGTTGGTAGGTCCATCTGTGCATCCATAGCTAAATTGGGTAGTGCTTTTTTCCCTGTCACGTTATTGTGCATTATTTCACAATTCTGTGCTGTTACATTATTTCTTGCGCAGGTAAAACCATGAGTCCTCGAGTTATGTTCCACAATGCGGCCTCCAATATCATCTGTCAAGTCCTTTTTGCCACACGCTATGATTATGATCATGCGTTAATACAATTTATTGTCCGATGCTTTACTGAGAATACCAAGATAGCCAATGGACCATGGGCTATGGTGAGTAAAAGCACCTTTCTTAGTCTATAACAATGATAGCTGCTTTATGTGTCACAACCTCTGTGGAGTCTGTAGAGTTTCAAGAGGAACTAAGATCCAGAATGAAGATGCAGAAAACACCAACAAAAGACAAAATGTCCCAGAAACGCAAAATCATTCATTTGAATTTTCAATTTCATGCTCCTAACTTTGTGGGAACAGTTTGGGGACGGCCCATTCCTGTTCCAACATGACTGTGTACCAGTGCACAAAGCAAGTCTATAATGGATGATGAGTGAGTTTGCTGCAGAAGAAGCTGACTGGACTAAACAGAGTCCTGACCTCAACCTGACACAATCCTTTTTGGATGAATTAGACTGGAGACTGTAAGCCAGACCTTCTCGTCCATCATCAGTCAAGAATGGCCAAAAATTGCCACGAACACTCTCGTGAACTGTGTCGAAAGCTTTCCAAAAAGAGTTGAAGCTGCCATAGATGAAGAGGGTGATTCAACATGATCTTAAACCCTTTGGGTTAATAATTGGATTTCACTCATATGCTTGTGCAGCCAGATGAATGAATACTTTTGGCAATATAGTGTATATCAGACAGAAACTGAAAACCTAAGCAAGACAAACGATTAAAGTAATTATCAGATTAAAACTGAAAATCAATCAATCAGTCAATCAATCTTTATTTATAAAGCACCCACCCCACCCCGCCCTCCAACTCACTCCCCACACTCTTATTGACATAAACAAACATGGATACATACACCCCCCCCCCCCCCGCACACACACATACACACACACTTAAAGAGTAAAATCTGGCTGGGCACACATGAGCCAGGTGAGGAAACACTATCACGGGGAGCCGGTCACAGACCGCAGCCTCCAGGCCGGGCACACAGCAGGAGGGAGGCAAAGAAGCCCCCCAGCCAGGCTGAGAGGACCCACAGACCCCCAGCAGCCACGGTCGATCACAGCCCCGGTGCAGAGAGCGCCCTCCGAGGAAACACTGGAGATATGACACAATAGGATATATACAGGGTAAAAAGATAAAATAAATAAGAACGGCATACAATATAAATATAAATATAAATAGAGTAAGAAGATAAAAATTAATAAGAATAAAATCAATAAATATTAGGTAAAACCTAAATTAATAAATAGAAAAACAGAATAGAATAAATAAGCATAAAATAAATAAACGTTGGGTGAAAGCTAAATTAAAAAGGTGGTCTTGAGCCTGTTCTTAAAAACATGTACGTTCTCTGCGGCCCTGAGCTCCTCCGGCAGGCTGTTCCACAGACGAGGACCATACCACTGAAACGCTGCCTCTCCGTGAGTATGTGTCCTGACTTTAGGAACAATCAAAAGGCCAGTACCAGAGGACCTCAGGGTCCACGAGGGTTCATATGGTAGAAGCAGATCTGAGAGATAAGAAGGCCCAAGACCATTAAGACATTTAAAAACCAATAAAAGAAGTTTAAAATCGATCCTGAAACACACGGGGAGCCAGTGCAGCGATTCTAAAACCAGTGTAATGTGGGCCCGCCCTCTGGTCTTCGTCAGCACACGAGCTGCAGAGTTTTGTAAAAGTTGTAAAGGTGAAATATTCTTTTTGGGGAGACCAGAGAGCAGGGCAGTAATCAATGCGACTGGTAATAAAAGCATCAACATCTCCGTGTTGGCCCGAGAGAGAATAGGGCGGACTCTGGCTATATTTTTAGATGATAAAATCCAATTTTGGTTACATGTTTAATATGTGGGATAAAACCAAGCTCAGAGTCAAAAATAACACCCAGGTTTTTCACTTGTAGCGAAGCACATAGTGAAAATGCAGTTCATGTTGTCCTTTTTAGTGGTTGGAAATACTGAGGATCTTTTATCAGGTACAACTGAAGCTCAAAGGAAAACTGAAGACTTCTCTTTATTTACAGCTGTATGACTCTCTTCCTTTAATTCGTTACCTGCCGCTGCCTTTCAGGAAGGTCTTCAACAATGCTGAGGTAATACAACGAAAACACTAACTACAAGGACATACTCTATGTACTTTATTTGTTGAAAGCAAATTGTAAGAAATGAAGAGTCCCTTGTATTTTTTAGGCTTTAGAAAATCTTGTAGCTGATTTTGTGAGGGAGCACAAGAAGACCAGAGTCCCGGGAGAGGCACGCGACTTTATTGACTGCTATTTGGATGAACTGGAAAAGGTGTGTGTAAAAGGAGCAGTTTAAAATGTCATATATTAGAATTTATATAAATACAGGTTGCAGTTTAATGAATTAGAAACTAATCAATTTGAATTCATTCTAACAAAACTCTTTAAAACGAGATTCATAGTTTTAATGCAGAAAGGTGAACATACGTGTGGCTGTGACCGTTCTCTCTCGTACCATGTCTGTCACTTTCTTTTCCATTTGTAACTTTTTGTTAGAGAGGCAACGATGGTTCTTCATTTTCAGAAACGCAGCTCCTTAGGTACACCTTGGATCTTTACATTGCTGGGACTGACACTACATCCAACACCCTGCTTACTGGTTTTCTTTATCTTGTGAACTACCCACACATACAAGGTAAACCTGCACATATGACTTGGCTTTTTGTTATCAGCTCTTGTTCTCTTGTACCATGAAGTCATGCACACTGCTGTGCTGTATACTAAGGCCCTTAATGTAAAACAGCATTTTTGCAAATGATTTGTTGATGTTTAGGTCCAATATAGTGGACTGCATACACAGTACAGCTACAGGGGCTGCTCGTCCATGGAAACCCATGTCACGAAGCTGCCGATGTATAGTTTTAATGCCAATGGTAATGCCAGAGGAGGACGGCTCTGCATTGTCATTGATTCAGCAGAGCATTAGCAAGTTTAATGCACTGTGTACCTCCGCATTCAGCAAACCCACTGTAACTTCATATGGTCTGTCACTTTGTGGCTGACTTTAGTTGATTGGAGTACCACACTCTGATTCAGTGTGCTCTGGGTAACAACTCATTCCTTCACAGATGTTCGTAAAGACACATTGCATGGCTACGTGCTTAATTTTTATGGCTTTTTAATAATTTTAATAATTTTAATAATTATTTATTAAACCCCTCAAAACATGACTATCCAGAGTTGGGACCAGGAAGCAGAGTTGCAGTCTTACACGCCTCTCTGCAGCTTCTCTCCTCCTGCTACCCCCCCAAAAACCCATCTCCATAGAGACTGTGTCTGCTTCCAAAAAGACAAAAAACAAACTAAAAACCAGCAACAAACAACTTAAACAATCACAAAGAAAGAACAATACAGTATCCACATCTGAACCAAAGAGTAAAACAGTGAAATGTGGATTATTAAATATTAGGTCTCTCTCCTCCAAGTCTCTGTTAGTACATGACTTAATAATTGATCAACAAATTGATTTACTCTGCCTTACAGAAACCTGGTTGCAGCAGGATGATTATGTTAGTTTAAATGAATCAACACCCCCGAGTCATTCTAACTACCAGAAATCTCGAAGCACAGGTCGAGGGGGCGGTGTGGCAGCAATTTTTCACACCAGTCTATTAATTAATGAAAGACCAAGACAGACTTTTAATTCATTTGAAAGCCTGATGCTTAACATTGTCCACCCCAGCTGTGAAACTCAGAAACCAGTCTTACTTGTTATCATCTATCGTCCACCTGGGCCTTACACAGAGTTTCTGTCTGATTTCTCAGACTTTATATCTAATTTAGTTCTGAGCTCAGATAAAATAATTATTGTGGGTGATTTTAACATCCATGTAGATGCTAAAAATGACAGCCTCAACATGGCATTTAATCTGTTGTTAGACTCAATTGGTTTCTCTCAAAATGTAAAAGAACCTACCCACCACTTTAATCACACTCTAGATCTTGTTTTAACATATGGCATAGAAACTGAACATTTAACAGTGTTTCCTGAAAACCCTCTCCTGTCTGATCATTTCTTGATAACATTTACATTTACAATAATTGATTACGCAGCAGTGGAGAGTGGACTTTATCAAAGTAGATGTCTTTCTGAAAGCGCTGTAACTAAGTTTAAGAATATAATCCAGCCACTGTTATCATCGTCAATGCCCTGTACCAACACAGAGCAGAGCAGCTATCTGAACGCTACCCCAACAGAGGTCGATTATCTTGTTAATAATTTCACCTCCTCACTACGTACGACTCTGGATACTGTAGCTCCAGTGAAAACTAAGGTCTCTAATCAGAAGTACCTGACCCCGTGGTATAATTCTCAAACACGTACCCTAAAGCAGATGACTCGTAATCTGGAGAGGAAATGGCGTGCCACAAATTTAGAGGATCATCATTTAGCCTGGAGAAATAGTTTGTTGCTTTATAAGAAAGCCCTCCGCAAAGCCAGAACAGCTTACTACTCATCACTGATTGAAGAAAATAAGAACAACCCCAGGTTTCTCTTCAGCACTGTAGCCAGGCTGACAAAAAGTCAGAGCTCTTTTGAGCCAACCATCCCTTTAACGTTAACTAGTGATGACTTCATGAACTTCTTCACAAATAAAATTTTTATCATTAGAGAAAAAATTACCAATAATCATCCCACAGATGTAATATTATCTACAGCTACTCTTAGTTCCATTGATGTTAAGTTAGACTCTTTTTTTCCAATCGATCTTTCTGAGTTAACTTCAATAATTACTTCCTCCAAACCATCAACGTGTCTTTTAGACCCCATTCCTACAAAACTGCTCAAAGAAGTCCTGCCATTGGTTAATTCTTCGATCTTATATATGATCAACCTATCTCTAATAATCGGCTATGTACCACAGGCCTTCAAGGTGGCTGCAGTTAAACCTTTACTCAAAAAGCCATCTCTAGACCCAGCAGTCTTAGCTAATTATAGGCCAATCTCCAACCTTCCTTTCATATCAAAAATCCTTGAAAGAGTAGTTGTCAAACAGCTAACAGATCATCTGCAGAGGAATGGTTTATTTGAAGAGTTTCAGTCAGGTTTCAGAGTTCATCACAGCACAGAAACAGCTTTATTGAAGGTTACAAATGATCTTCTTATGGCCTCTGACAGTGGACTCATCTCTGTGCTTGTCCTTCTTGACCTTAGTGCAGCATTCGATACTGTTGACCATAATATCCTATTAGAGCGATTAGAACATGCTGTAGGTATTACAGGTATTGCACTGCAGTGGTTTGTATCATATCTATCTAATAGACTCCAATTTGTGCATGTAAATGGAGAGTCCTCTTCACACACTGAGGTTAATTATGGAGTTCCACAGGGTTCGGTGCTAGGACCAATTCTGTTTAAATTATACATGCTTCCCCTAGGCAGCATCATTAGAAGACATAGCATACATTTTCACTGCTATGCAGATGACACCCAGCTCTATCTGTCCATGAAGCCAGATAACACACACCAATTAGTTAAACTGCAGGAATGTCTTAAAGACATAAAGACTTGGATGGCCACTAACTTTCTGCTTCTTAACTCAGATAAAACTGAGGTCATTGTACTCGGCGCTGAAAAGCTTAGAAATATGGTATCTAACCAGATTCTTACTCTGGATGGCATTACCTTGGCCTCCAGTAACACTGTGAGGAACCTTGGAGTCATTTTTGACCAGGATATGTCCTTCAACGCACATATTAAACAAATATGTAAGACTGCGTTCTTCCATTTGCGCAACATCTCTAAAATTAGAAATATCCTGTCTCAGAGTGACGCTGAAAAACTAGTTCATGCATTTATTACTTCCAGGCTAGACTACTGCAATTCATTATTATCAGGATGTCCAAAAAACTCACTGAAAAGCCTTCAGTTAATCCAAAATGCTGCAGCAAGAGTACTGACAGGGACTAGAAGGAGAGAGCATATTTCTCCTGTTTTGGCTTCCCTTCATTGGCTTCCTGTTAAATCCAGAATTGAATTCAAAATCCTGCTCCTCACATACAAGGTCTTAAATAATCAGGCCCCATCTTATCTTAATGACCTTGTAGTACCATATCACCCTATTAGAGCACTTCGCTCTCGCTCTGCAGGCCTACTTGTTGTTCCTAGAGTATTTAAAAGTAGAATGGGAGGGAGAGCCTTCAGTTTTCAGGCCCCTCTTCTGTGGAACCAGCTTCCAGTTTGGATTCAGGAGACAGACACTATCTCTACTTTTAAGATTAGGCTTAAAACTTTCCTTTTTGCTAAAGCATATAGTTAGGGCTGGACCAGGTGACCCTGAATCCTCCCTTAGTTATGCTGCAATAGATGTAGGCTGCCGGGGGATTCCCATGATGCATTGAGTTTTTCCTTTCCAGTCACCTTTCTCACTCACTATGTATTAACTGACCTCTCTGTATTGAATCGTATCTGTTATTAATCTCTGTCTCTCTTCCACAGCATGTCTTTATCCTGTCTTCCTTCTCTCACCCCAACCGGTCGCAGCAGATGGCCGCCCCTCCCTGAGCCTGGTTCTGCCGGAGGTTTCTTCCTGTTAAAAGGGAGTTTTTCCTTTCCACTGTCGCCAAAGTGCTTGCTCATAGGGGGTCATATGATTGTTGGGCTTTTCTCTGTATCTATGAAGCGCCTTGAGGCGACATTTGTTGTGATTTGGCGCTATATAAATAAAATTGAATTGAATTGAAATTGAAAAAATTTGTTACATCTGTGGCAAAGACACTGAAAACACCTGAATTCAAATATTAAGCATTGTGGTCAAATACTTGTCCATATAGTGTATATCAAATGTTGTATGTTACTTTTCTAAAATCATAGTTATATCACTGGTTATGGTGTACTGCAAAGTGTTTGTGTTGTCCTGTTCTAACAGAACAATGTCAGGAGGAGATAGACCGAGTGCTGGAAGGGAAAGATCAGGCCAGTTTTGAGGACAGACACAAGATGCCCTACATGCAGGTATTTTTCTTTTACTTACATTTAAGGTGTTTGGTTGTGAGTGCTGTGTTTGTTAGATGGTGACACAAAATCATGTAAAGTTTAGAAATAATTTATAAATGCGTAAAAATGAAACGGTAACTCTATTTGTAGCTGTGTCGATTCTTCTCAGAGACTCAAACCAAAGCACAGACGGTCAAACAACAGCTGCTCTGTGGAACTGCAGATCCACTGGATTATTCGTCAAAATATTGCTCAAAGTATATATGCAATGTTTTTGTGGCTGAATTTGACAGCATGCATGTATTCTGCTCTAAGTCAAAGAAATGTCTTCTCTTCATCCAGGCTGTGATTCACGAGATACAGAGAGTTGCCAACACTGTTCCTCTTAGTCTCTTCCACTGCACCACTAAAGACACAGAGCTGATGGGTTATTCCATTCCCAAGGTAAGGGCCAACTGGTTAAATAGGTAGAGGCAATAAAGTGACGAGCATCCTTAATGGTTTTGAGGTTGATTTCGTCCTCAGGGAACAATGATCATCGAGAATCTGACCTCAGTGCTCAGCGAGGAGGGACAGTGGAAATTCCCTCATGAATTCAACCCTGAAAACTTCCTTGATGACAAAGGAGAGTTTGTTAAACCAGAGGCCTTCATGCCTTTCTCTGCAGGTACATGAAAACACGATTCACATACCGACATAGTTGATTAAATCTTCTGTCGTAGATGATACTGCGATATTTTTTTCAACGTCTCAGGTCCTCGGGTGTGTCTCGGGGAGGGTCTGGCTCGCATGGAGCTCTTCCTCATCATGGTGACTCTGCTGAGGAAGTTCAAGTTCATCTGGCCTGAAGACGCAGGAGAACCAGACTTCACTCCAGTCTATGGGCTCACTCTGACTCCCAAACCTTACCGCATGAAAGTCCAACTCAGAGCGCCACAGTGAGGCGGTGTGTGCAGATGGACATTAACTAGCAGTTAGTCCTGGTCGGAAGTTATCTGGGAAACTTTTATCCATTTCTTATTTCTACTGCATTGGTGAAATATGAAATAAACGTATGAAACTCACATTTGTTTCTTGTATATCACACTTTCCACAGTTTGAATCAGCTTCTTTTATTTTCAGGCTGTTCTTTATTTGTTAGCTCATGACTCCATAAAGAGATTAAAGATTGTTTCTGGCCCAACAACATAAAACTTCAAACAAACATTTCACCTCAGTCATTTTCTTAGTTACATTTGATTTGGCTTTTCACTAAGTTGTTTTTAAGCTTGGTCTATTTACCACAATATAACTGAGCTTTTGTCAGTTATTAGTACCACACCATGATCATTATGATCATTAAAGGCCTCGAAGAATTTCTCAAAGAATCTCTTTAAACTCAATATCAGACACTTACAGGATCATAAAAAGTATTAAAATATGATTATTTCAAACTTCAAACGTGAAACATTGAAGATTTGAACTTGCATTAAATCTACTGAAACCCTGTTGTGGAAGTTTTCCCTTAAATAAAGCCTGCAGACGAGCGGTGAGCGGTAGCTAACATTCTTTAATCCAAACACACAAAGAACAGAAAAGCAAGCTTGTGGAGAGCCTACATGACCGCGGGGCAGACGGTCAGCAGAGTCTCTCTGAGCCTAGCATGGCTCTCAGTTAAATACCTTCTTCAGGAACAAAAGGCAGTACACAGCTGTTACACACCTTAAGGTTCACACTCCCTTGCTACCTCCCAGAGTCCTCGAAGAGACAAAAGACTCTTCCTGTGGAGTCGTCTGCTTCCCCCAACTTCCTTACTACACCCCCACCATTTGTCTTAATGTATGAGTGTGAGACTTGTTAAAATCCAGTGGCACCAAGGCATCATACAATAAAATAATGTGATTAATACATAAGTAAAAGAAATTCCTATACAACCCTTATTTAAGAAATGCACATCCTCAACTTGATCCAACTGCATCTCTTGGATTCTTAGACTTTTATAGCCACGCTTTCACGATAAAGTCCTCCCTGCAGTGCAGCACTTGCAAACATTAACAAGATTCTTTTAGTCTTGATGTAATGGACTTCAGTAACTCTGCTAGCCTTAATGTTTCCATAATGCTAGCAGCATTAGCAAGAGCAGCTAGGTGAAGATTTTGTTGCAAAGTAACGATGACTCATCTACTTTACAAAATCCTTGCAATAAAACGAGGTTGGTTGCTCAGCAGCAGCTGGCCCTTTGCTACTTAGCTGATTACGTAATGTGCTGTCTGTATAGAGTTCAGCACCTGTACAGTTCAATGATCCAACAGGCCTTTCAACTCACACAAATGGAGTGTTTTCTTTTGTTCATTCTTTTTCTCAAAGAAGAGTTTGAAAACAGCCGACTGATATTTTAAAGCCATTAGAGTGATCCTTGTACATGGATACATTTTCATTTTATGATTTTAGTTTTTCCATATCACAGCTGTGCAATCATTGTTGCCAGTGCTACATAAGAACCACACGTATGTTACAAATTTATAAAATACAGAATCAGGTCTTTTTATCTAAATCTTGTTTACGCTTTCTCTTTGTATCTTAATATTAAAGTTTATTTAGTTTATGATCTTATGTGAGGGTTTCCTGCTGTTTGAGCAGTGAATTACCCACACATACAAGGTAAACCTGCACATATGACTTGGCTTTTTGTTATCAGCTCTTGTTCTCTTGTATCATAAAGTCATGCACACTGCTGTGCTGTATACTAAGGCCCTTAATATAAAACAGCCATTTTTGCAAATGATTTGGGCATGAACTCACCATCACTGGTGGTATTCTCGGATGTTGCTCTTTGGTCAGGTTTTGTATCTCTGGAGCTGAGCGTAGTGCAGCACCCTGAATAGTGGTATCAGGAGCAATTCTAGATTGCATTGCACCTTGCGGTAATGATGCCGAGCTGAAATTAGGTGCCTGACTTCCCTCATGATGACTCCTGTCCACAGGGGCATTTTCTACTGTAGCTGCAACTGTAGAGCTCAACTTAGTTAGTTCATCTTGCAAAAGAAGCTGAAATGACTTCCCTGTAAACTTAGCAATGGTTTGCAACTCAGACATGTAACTCTCAGTAGCACTATGGCTAACCGCAGCTAGACACTAGCAAGCACACACACGTGGAAAGTCACATCAGGCCGTGTGGGGCTTTTGTATTTAAATGGCAACAAAGGAGCAAGCGTTTGCAGCGCGGTACCAAAAGTGAACTCAACAATTGCATTGTTATGGAACTTTGAGTTGGGTTCATCTATACGCAGGACACGGTTAATAGAACCATGAGTCTCTAGATAGCTCTGTACTTCATTGTCCACCTCAGTCCAGGTTAACCCTTCAACCATGACAGATTTAGGGATTTTTACCAGCTCACGGGTCACTACTTCCATGTCACCAATTTGGCAAATTACTGTTATAATGACTGAAGATAAGAATTTTTGCCCAAAAAGGAGGAAAAAATGAAAACAAAGCGTCAATAGTCTGCCACCTGCTCCTGGCTGGCTCGCCAATTTTCTGTAACACCCCTTTCAACACTTGGGATACAGATTTAAATGGTTACCTGTGTGTTGGGCCAATAGCTGAGGTTCGACTACTGGAGCAGAGTGGATGACTAATGAAACGCGAGAACTTGGTTTGATCAATTTGTATTCACAATTAAAGAATCTCACATACATACAATTAAAACAATAACAGTACATGAAAGGAAAAATTGGGCCCAAGTCGCAGAACATAATAAACAAAACACACACAACCCCGGGGGATTTGACTCAGTCTCTCTCTCGTGTCAGCTGTTAGGTTCAATATTGAGGAGGGATAGAGGAGGTAATCTACTTTCAAAATAACAACACTGATCCGGCCGGGTGAAGTCAAACGATGATTTTAATGACACGCGTGGGAAGACCGCCGCTGTACGCAGACAGCGCCGATCCCCGACTTACAGAGCATAAGCAGGTGTTTTATACCTTTCAGGGCTTAAATTTACTACGCCCCTTCAACGTCACTCAGATACAGTTCATACATAGGTTTCAAAACCACAATGACTTAACACAGTTTAAAATAACATTGTCTCCATCTCCACGACAGATGCTTCCTGTCAGCCTTCTGACTTTCACTTCCCGTCTGGAACACCAGACCCACACCCTGCAAGAAACTGTTCCTGTTTTTGCAGAGACAGCAAGAAACTATTCCTCTTTTACAGAGACAATTTTAGAGTTACAAGCAAACATGATTAACCTCTCACCTATAAATGAATCTATCTAATGTGTGAGTGTGTGTGTGTCAGCATGAACTGCACTCAGTTTCACCTCTCACTTCACCAGCTGAACCTTGTAACCTTTTCCACCAGACAGAAGGCCAGCACGTACACATTTAAGATTATAACAAGCATTCAAAAGCATTTAAGATTATAGATTCAACTCAACAGTTTAACATGGTTATAACTGCACCTGTAATAAAGGCTAATTGGGTACCAAAATGTTTAAACATCTAAATGCAATATCAATACTGTAGATTATGTTATTAATGCAATGGTAATGATGATGATTATTAACAATAGCAGCAAAATAATTTCTAATTCCTCACACAGCCGACACCCTTAAGTGTGAGTCCAGCAATGAGGATTCTCCTTGCAGGATGTGCAAAGGAGGAATGAAGTGCAAATCTGTCCTACCACTTAAGTAGAATTGGTACAGTTCACGGCTCGTCCAAAGAATTTAGTTCTCTTCTTAAAACAATCATCTCAAGGATCCTGGAGGGGCGGCTCGCCATCTTTGGACTGGATCATCACTGAACTGTACTCCCAAGTAAAAAAACCTGACCTGTATGACACAGTCAGAATAACATTAAAAAAAATCTATATTTAGTCATTTATACATATATCCTTTCTTATGTGTCGTTCATACATACTAACAAATTAGCATTTTACCTTTTCAGTATACAGAAAGAACGACAGAACATTCCAAAACATGGCCCGAAGACACAGGAGAACCAGACTTCACTCCAGTCTATGGGCTCACTCTGACTCCCAAACCTTACCGCATGAAAGTCCAACTCAGAGCGCCACAGTGAGGCGGTGTGCAGATGGACATTAACTAGCAGTTAGTCCTGGTCAGAAGTTATCTGGGAAACTTTTATCCATTTCTTATTTCTGACTGAGAAGAAAATAACTGAGCTTTTGTCAGTTATTAGTACCACACCATGATCATTATGGTCATTAAAGGCCTCGAAGAATTTTTCAAAGAATCTCTTTAAACTCAATATCAGACACTTACAGGATCATAAAAAGTATTAAAATATGATTATTTCAAACTTCAAACGTGAAACATTGAAGATTTGAACTTGCATTAAATCTACTGAAACCCTGTTGTGGAAGTTTTCCCTTAAATAAAGCCTGCAGACGAGCGGTGAGCGGTAGCTAACATTCTTTAATCCAAACACACAAAGAACAGAAAAGCAAGCTTGTGGAGAGCCTACATGACCGCGGGGCAGACGGTCAGCAGAGTCTCTCTGAGCCTAGCATGGCTCTCAGTAAAATACCTTCTTCAGGAACAAAAGGCAGTACACAGCTGTTTCACACCTTAAGGTTCACACTCCCTTGCTACCTCCCAGAGTCCTCGAAGAGACAAAAGACTCTTCCTGTGGAGTCGTCTGCTTCCCCCAACTTCCTTACTACACCCCCACCATTTGTCTTAATGTATGAGTGTGAGACTTGTTAAAATCCAGTGGCACCAAGGCATCATACAATAAAATAATGTGATTAATACATAAGTAAAAGAAATTCCTATACAACCCTTATTTAAGAAATGCACATCCTCAACTTGATCCAACTGCATCTCTTGGATTCTTAGACTTTTATAGCCATGCTTTCACGATAAAGTCCTCCCTGCAGTGCAGCACTTGCAAACATTAACAAGATTCTTTTAGTCTTGATGTAATGGACTTCAGTAACTCTGCTAGCCTTAATGTTTCCATAATGCTAGCAGCATTAGCAAGAGCAGCTAGGTGAAGATTTTGTTGCAAAGTAACGATGACTCATCTACTTTACAAAATCCTTGCAATAAAACGAGGTTGGTTGCTCAGCAGCAGCTGGCCCTTTGCTACTTAGCTGATTACGTAATGTGCTGTCTGTATCCACAGTATTTCTGATTTCGCGCCATTACCCCGATTCATAGCGGAAGCCGGTTTTTTACTTCCGCTTGCGCTGTTATTGACAGTTGTGGGGTTACACCTTGACTGTTGATAAAGATTTCTCTCACTGCAGTTTCTTTTACCTGGAGTAAATGGCAACACATCGAAGGTGGATACACAGTAGAGATGTTTTAAAAAGAAGCGAGGACAGTTCAGTTGCAGTGCCTCACCCGTCACTTCTCACGGAGTGGGTAGATGACATGAAACTATGGCCCGATGTTAGCTACATCGACATTATTAATTACCTTGTATTTTCCGAAGGCGTTGATGGCGAGGAATTACGTAATTACAAGAGCACCGAGGCGTATAATTACCTGCACAGCAACAAAATTGATAAAGTACTGCTCAACAAACAAGGCGACTTTATTTTTCTTAAAGCAGCTGTAGAGCCGAGCCAGAGTATTAATCAAGCGAAACACTTAGCATGGGTAATGCTAAGAGAAAGTGGAGTAGTGGAGACAGTCGGCTGTTCCTGTATCGCCGGATTAGGAAGATCATGTAGTCATGCGGCTGCTATTCTGTGGAAGGTATATCACTTATCTGGATATCACAATGTTTAAATCACTGAAACAGAAACACTGGACTGGTCAAAGGCTGTGATTAAGGAGTCACGCTACTGCCATCTAGCCAAGTATTACGTGGAGCACTGTTTACATGTGAAAGCCACTCGTTAACTTTGTGTGGGCTGTATGCT
This sequence comes from Neolamprologus multifasciatus, assembly GCF_963576455.1. Taxonomy (NCBI): domain Eukaryota; kingdom Metazoa; phylum Chordata; class Actinopteri; order Cichliformes; family Cichlidae; genus Neolamprologus; species Neolamprologus multifasciatus. The sequence continues at coordinate 66,446,035 of NC_140445.1, forward strand.
GTACAATCACATGAAGATAAAATATAAAAAAATAAATAAAAGACTGCACATTAAGGGCAAATTTACAGGACAAGAAAAACTATAGTTATAAGAAGTGACACAGGGTAGTATAATACACGTTTGTTTATATATATGTATATTTGTACACACACACTACTTTGAAAAAAATTAGACTGTGGATGTATATTTCTGCATCAAAAAGTAACTGACTATTAATATGAAATGGATAATATGGGTGACTTTGCCAGTGTTTATATCTGTTTTGGATAGGATTCAGGTGTATTGACCCAGGGTCATATCTATAACATGCAGGACACCGACCGTGTACTGCTTTTGTTAGTGTAAACTTCCTCATTATGTTAAATCTAGAGTATTGACAGAAAAAACTATTAATGTTTGTTACAGGTGCAGAATGCTGCGATCAGTGGAAAGACAGGGCTTGCGTGTACAGACGAGCAGCACAGGTGGAATGCAGGGACAGCAAAGAACCTTGAACCTAAACGTCTAAGCCAGATAAACTTCAGACATCATAGGGCAGAGCAGCAGTACGATGTGAACTCCCGGACTGCAGTGACACAATCTCTCCCTAACACACCATATCACCTTACACACCAAGACTTTATTGACAGTGTTAGCAAAGCACCAGTGAAGCCACTTTTCCTCCTCAAGAACACATTAATTGGAAAGTGTTACAATGCCTCGCCATCTGCAGGTCCTCACCGCAACAGTAAAGTTGATGAGCAATTTTTTCAGCCACACCAAGCACACAGTTACAAACTAAGCTGTAATCCATGCAGGGCATTCTACCAGGCATACATTCAAGTTTCTGAAGAGCAAGCAGAACAATTACAAGAAGAAACAAAAGAGCAAAGTGCATCTGATTTGTGGCACAACTGCAGGAAAATCAGACTTACAGCAAGCTCCGCTAAAAAAGTTCCAGTACGTGCCACCACAAAAAATGATAAATTTTTATCTGAGCACATGTACCCTTCCTTTCGTGGGAATTATGCAACAAACCATGGTAAAGAAAATGAAGTTAGAGCTTGTCATCAGCTGAAAGAACAGGGTATGAACATCCTTCACATGGGTAGTGTTATCAGCATCCAGGAGCCATGGCTCTCTGCGAGTCCTGACGGGGTCATTGACTCAGATGTGCTTCTAGAAATAAAATGTCCTGTGCCGACTTATCCTTCACTCATGGAGCAGCTTACCCAGAAATGCAGCGATATCAAACTGGTAGATGGCGAACTGCAGCTGCAGAAAACTGGCAGCAGAGGCTATTACATGCAAGTCCAACTTACAATGTTTTGCACAGGGCTCAAGACTGCCACACTTGTGATCTGGACACCTACTGAGCATGTTTCATTTACAGTGCAATATGATGAAGCATTTGTAAAGGAACAAGTAAAGCGCTTGAGAGGGTTTTACTTCTCATATTTCTTACCTCGACTTGTAGAGGAGTATGCAGCAGGACGGTTTCAGTTAAATGAGAGATACTTGAAGATAATGAGCAAGGTTTAATGCTTGTTACAACTATAAATGGGACAGTCAGACACCAACATGTCTGCAGAGTTTGGTCTCTGTCTTGTGAATGAAAGGACACATTCAATATGAAATCTGTTAAATATTTCAATACAACTAAAATGTACATAGTTGTAACATATGGTGGGAAATGAATGACAAACTGACAACATTAAATGCTGTGAATAGTTCTGTATTTCTGTAATCTTCCAACACAAAAAAATGTCAAGAATGCACAACTAATTATTGTAGATTTGAGAAAAACATCTTTTTTTTTCATTTAAGAAATTTATCACATTGTGGTTGAATAAAAAGTGATAATTGTTCAATTGATTGCAATTGTTATATATATATATATATATATATACACATACATACATACACACACATACATATGTACTGTATCACATAACCTTTCTTCTAGAACAGAAGATAAAAAAGGGAGACCTGGAATTATTTACTCTCTACATATATGTACATCAAATTTTAACTTTAAAATAATTACATTACACTACACAACTTTATGTTCTGAGTAACCATCTTAATATCCCAGAGTCCACAATTGTTCATAACATACACATTTATTGTGTGTCACGAATGAGATCCTCTCTTAAGTTCACTAGAGCAGCACATATTCTCAGTATCTTGTCTACTTTAGGAGCCATGCTTATAGGAACAATTTGTGAAAGTATTTTGTAGACTTTCAAGCGTCTGATTGCTCTTTCAACATGGATTCTTACATTTGCAATCCGACGTGTGTATGTTAGCTGTTCCTCAGTTAGCTGTCTACGTTTTTTTGTGAAAGCGGGTATTACTAATCTAACTTTTCTCTCAAAGAGTAAGTCTTTAATTGTAAAACCTCTATCTGCCATGACTTCATCACCAGGTTTTAGGTATGTTAATATTCCAGAGTCCATTGTGATAAATTTGTCACTACATCGGCCGCCATATGCCGCAGACACAAACATGATTAGTCCACATGGTGCAACAGCAACCAAATATTTGACTGTGTTGTGTGAATAATAATGGCTGTATGATTCCCCTCTTGAGCCCAGATTTCTGGGTTTCTGTAAAAGGGTCTCACTGCAGTCTATAATGCATGTAGTATTTGGAAAGTTCTTCTTGAAGGCTTCAGGCATAGTTGCTTGAATAGTTTCTTTTGGCAGCCATGGAATTAATGGTCGGAGAACTTCCTCCAGCTTGTCTAACCAGTGTGAGATGATCTTGCTGGCCATGCTTTGTGATATATGAAACTGGCGGCTTAGGTCACCCATTACTCGGTTACTCTTTAATTTCATAAGTGTCATAAGGACTTGATCTCGGACAGGCATGGTAAATTCATTGTTGTCATATCCTTCCAGTGTCGACACAAGTGTGTTAAATGTTTCTAAGGCTATCCCAGTGTACAGCAAAGCGTCTGCATCATTTTGAAGAATGAAATATGCAACTTCATCACACTGAGTCATCTTATCCTGCACATCTTTTCTGCGAGACCTGTTGCAGTATTGATGGTCTTGTTGCGAAGGATCCTCCCACTGTGTGTGGACTGAGTGCAGATGTGGCTCAGGGGGTTGTGTGGAGATGCTGGCCTGGTCTAATTCCACTGAACATAACACTGTGGAGTCTGAATAAGACAAAAATATGATCAGATGTACAGTCAAACTGTTAGCATAAGAGAAACTGTAAAGTGTCACTTAGCTTATTATATTTTTTGAGTGAAATTTCTCATTCTACATTTTTTCACACAAATGCAAAATCATAAATGTCAACATAAAATGTTCCTAAGTCCCCTAAAAATTTGTCACAATTTTATTCCATTACTGTGATTAGATTTTATTTTTCATTCTAAAAAAAAGTCACCAATGTTGGTATTTTTGCAAAGGTTGCTTTTAACGTTTTTACTTGAGTTTTCTCGACTTGAAAAAACATGTTCTTTATAAACACAAACCTAAGACTTTTACAGCCCTTGGAGCTAATCTTTTGGCAGCATGCGGCTGGTGTTAATTACTAACCACGGGTGTAAACTTTCGTTAAAATTGAGACTTTGCTGCTAATAACCAGCTAGTGCTGATACTAACGCCATTCACCATAGGCTATTATTTAGTAAAAGTAATTGCGTGATTAAAATGCGAAACGGTGGCAAACCACATTTACACTTTCACTTACCGGGTACAGATTCTGTGTTCTTGTTCGTATTACTGGAAGCTGTCACACTCAAAGTGGTCCGAGTGAGCTTTCTTCTTTTCTTCGGTGGGGGTCGGTCATAGCCAAGATAAAGCTCCGGGTCGGGGTGTAGCTCTGTGGGCTTTTTATCGATAAAATGAAAGGAGCAAACATAAACTCTCTTTGGAGGGTGTTTGAGTCTTAAAGCTGCCAGCCACGCTAGTTTCCGATCCTCCTTCCGCGGCATAGAGTGCAGTGCGTAGGGCGGTGGGCACGGACAGGCCTTTCTAAGTTGCTCATGTTCAAGGCAAAATGTTTCTAATGCGTTTTTCAGTTTTCTTGAATTATTGTGGCAGCCGACGACAGCACACGTTGAACCCGAGCTCATCTTCGAACAGGTAAAGCCACTTATTACCGCACAAAGTAACTAATTTTGTTGTTAGCAACGACTGAACGCTGGGTCTCGCTTTGAGTAACCGGAAGTATAAAACCGGACAACGGAAGTAGTGGTCTGTCATGGCAGCCTACGTACGCTCTTACAGAAACCTGTGGATAGAGTTCAGCACCTGTACAGTTCAATGATCCAACAGGCCTTTCAACTCACACAAATGGAGTGTTTTCTTTTGTTCATTCTTTTTCTCAAAGAAGAGTTTGAAAACAGCCGACTGATATTTTAAAGCCATTAGAGTGATCCTTGTACATGGATACATTTTCATTTTATGATTTTAGTTTTTCCATATCACAGCTGTGCAATCATTGTTGCCAGTGCTACATAAGAACCACACGTTACAAATTTATAAAATAAAGAATCAGGTCTTTTTATCTAAATCTTGTTTACGCTTTGTCTCTTTGTATCTTAATATTAAAGTTTATTTAGTTTATGATCTTATGTGAGGGTTTCCTGCTGTTAGAGCATGTTCAGCTCGGTTTTTACCTGGAAATTCTGACTCTTTCACTCTTTTCTTTCAGATCTTTACAAGTCACTGCAAATTCTTGTAGATTATTCAGTTTTCCCAGTTTACTTCCACTTTCTTCTTCACATAGAAATGAGGACCATCGTATTGAAATGTGTTTTATTAACAATGGAAGAAAATGAAACACAGAAAATGCCTGACACTATGTGATATTTAAGGAAATCTGATACCGCTGTACAGTAGCCTGTCACATTACGCTAAAGGTGGTGGAGCAATGTGCTCTGTTTTGATCACGCTGTGTTTCACCTTTCACACAAATCTCAAGGTGTGTAGCTAGAAGAGGGCCGGCTGAGCTACATATTTAAATGTGGGTGTGCCAGCTACTCCTCTCATTTCAAGTCATTGCTGTGGAAGAGAGCCAGAGATCAGTAATAACTAATACTTTTTCATAGTGCAGTCCAAATCATCTCACCATGTTTGTTTCTATTGCACTGCTATGCCTCTGCCTTTTATTTCTTATTCTTCAACTCAAATCCAAGAGGCCGAAGAACTTCCCACCAGGCCCCCCAGGCCTTCCCCTGGTGGGGAACACTTTGCAGTTGAGTTTGGAGAACCCCTTAAAGGACTTTGAGAAGGTAAGAAAAAACATACACGTTACTTCACTCTCACTTGCTTAGAAAACCTGAAATGCACGTGCACGAATCATCTGATCAGTCACGTGGAGTCTTGAGACAAATTTCACGCTGTCAACTTTGCACAGATCCACAAATGTAAGCATGTCCCACTGTAAATATGTGGGCTTCCTCTGTATCCCTCCATGAAATGTTCAGGATCAGTTCATTTGATGCTTATTTCTCTCCACAGAATAACTGAAATTACTGGACAGAAATGTTTAACCGTGTTGGAGGGAAATGTCCACCTGAGTATCTGGTTCATAAATTTCAAAAGCTGTCATGTCATTTTGTTCCCTCCCAGCTGAGGAAGTCTTATGGAGATGTCTACAGTATTTTCATCGGTCGTAAACCAGCTGTAGTCATCAATGGGCTGAAGGCCGTAAAGGAGGCGATGGTGACTAAGGCTGCTGATTTTGCTGGACGACCCCAAGACTTGTTTATTAATGATTTCACCAAGAGTAAAGGTAGAACAGATGTTATCTATCACATGATACACTGTGTTCACACACATTTTACCATCAGTACCCAAAACAGCAAAACGAAAAATTAAATAAATAAAACAAAACAAACTAAAAAATCCAGTATATACGTTAGCATATACTAGATTCTATGGTTTCATGTTTTAGTGTATTATTATTTACTGCATGCATGAGGAAAAACACCCAGTTTGAGATAAGCATGCAGGGACAACATGGGTTAGGAAAATTCACCTTTTGCTGTTATCTCTTTGTAGAATACTCCTCTTCATACAACGGTGCAGCACACATGCTGGACCATGTGAACAATAGAGCTCTATTAATGAATGTGGAGCGTAATAAAAGATGACACAGTCCAGAAAGTAAATGATCTTGTTTCCCTTTGTGCTGATAAATCTGTTTTAGGAGTAATTTTGGTCGATTACGGCTCTAGTTGGAGGGAACATCGTCGCTTTTCTTTGATGACTTTGAGGAACTTTGGTCTGGGGAAGAACTCGATGGAGGACAGGATTCATGAAGAGATAAAATACATCGTTAGAACCTTGGAAGACAGTGTTGGTAGGTCCGTCTGTGACCACAACGACGTTGCATTTGCTGTTGTTTCCTTTGCATTCCTGTAAAATTCTGTTCTGCTGAATAATCTCTTCTACAGGTAAAACCATGAGTCCTCAAGTTATGTTTCACAATGCGGCCTCCAACATCATCTGCCAGGTCCTGTTTTCTACACGCTACGAGTATGATGATGCGCTAATCAAACAGATTGTTCAGTGCTTCACTGAGAATACCAAGATGGCCAATGGACCGTGGGCTATGGTGAGTAAAAGCATGTTTCCCGTGTAATCGTGCTTACTTAGGAATCCTGTCATGGCTGAAGTTTTGCAGCGACAATTTCACTGATAACAAAACTAAGTTCTGTGTTCATCCCCCCCACTCTCATTTAACTCTCTTATCTTTCCTTTCAGCTCTATGACACTTTTCCCATAATTCGTAACCTGCCACTGCCCTTCCAAAAAGCCTTTCAGAATATTGAGGTAATTTTAATTTTCACTTTACCAGCAGGAAGAAGTAAATTTGTTCAAACTGTGAGTGACTACGTTTGCTTTTTAGACTTCAAAGAAAATTGCAATTGGTTTGATCAATGAGCACAAGAAGACCAGAGTTCCTGGAGAGCCACGAGATTTTATTGACTGCTATCTGGATGAACTGGAGAAGGTGTGTGAGTGTGAAAAGAAACAGATCTGCTCTATTTTGAGTATACGAAATATAAAAATTATGTGAGTTTAAACCTGCACTTTTCCAAAAGGAGATATTTGTATAGTTTTAGTTCACAAGATGGTTAAAAAATCTGTTTTAAATGTAAAGAGCTGAAGGCATTTCTATCATATTCATTATTCCCCTCTTTTTAGAGAGGCGATGATGGGTCTTCATTCTCAGAGGACCGGCTCATTATGAATGCTTTAGATCTTCACCTTGCTGGGACTGACACCACCTCCAACACCCTCCTTACTGCTTTCCTTTACCTTATGAACTACCCACACATCCAAGGTAAACCTGCACATGTAAATAAGACATATTATGGTTATTTGTCATTGGTGTCTGTGGTCCTGCTCGAGGTTTTCCAGGTGTTCACTTGTACTTCAGCCTTCACATAATACAGTCTAGCCTGAGCCACACCCGATAGCAGCAAAAGGGGCCATGCCTGTCCCAGCATGCTATATTCTATATGCTCGTTATATTAACTTAACAAAGGAGAGTCCCACTTAACTCAATTCCTTACTGGTACAAATTATTTGTATTAGATTAGGTGTGGATGTGGTGTTTGATATGACTAATATCATCTCATATTAAAGGTTGAAGACAAATTGAATGAATACAGAAGGTTCCATCTCTGCGGGCCTAATGCTTTAGTGTTACATTACTTGTGTGTAGTCTGCCTTTGTCTCACCTACAGATATCTGAAATGTGGAATTTAATGTGTGGTTTTATCCCTCCTGCACAGAAAGATGTCAGCAGGAGATAGACGACGAGTTGGGAGGGAAGTATCAGGCCAGTTTTGAGGACAGACACAAGATGCCTTACACACAGGTACTGTATATCAGACTTATAATTGCCTTTTATTTAGCAGGCATTGTTAAACAGCATAGCAAGTCCTACAGGTAATCATAAAGAGAGAACACACACATGCACAGGGTCCACAATAAGACGATAGCTCCAGGTCAAGCAGTAGGTGGAAAACAGAATAAATATCAGCCTGAATCTCCTCGTTCCTCAAAACAGTTTATGTTGGTTTATATTGGCAACAGACACAAAAACTCACCACTTTGGTCATCATTACTAACATTAGGTGATGCATTTAAGCAGCTTCTTTTCAGGAAATCCACCCAACCGTGGAGCCTCCATTGTTGTAGAAAGAACTGGTTTGACTGGAACTGGTCTACTCATAATAAAAAGAGCGTTTCATGTCGAAATCATATTGCAGAGTCATCATGACCTTTTTCCACACTGTGAACTATGATGTTTGAATGTTTTCATTAGACATGAAACACAAACGTGTTTTATCTTAATGCATAAAATCTAGTAAGGTTGCTGTGTGATGATGTTGACAAAGAAGTTTTATGTTTCCACATCAGGTAACTGTTTATTTAAAGCAGAACATTAGACTGATGCTCCACAGCAGTGTCAGCTAACAGGGAGAGTAGCCTCTCTGTCGTCGTGCGCTGTCACAAACGTTGAGTGTCAGGTTCATGCTCCAGAATATTTAGAAAGCCTAACATGGTAAATGGGCTGCTTCTCATATAGCGCTTTTCTGCTCTCGTGGAGCACCACATGCCACATTCACCCATTCACACTTTTTTCTGTCGTTTTACGTGCTTCCTTATTAACATTCACACACACTGCTCTACCTGCTGAGCCACAGCAAACCCACTGATTTTATAAGAAACATACGCACTCAACCATCAGGGTTGCCTGCTTTGAAAGAATTATATTGTAATTTAAAAGCTTGTTTTGCATAATGTCCTGGTTACAGGCTGTAGCTAGGAAGTACCAGGATAGGTAGGAAGGATGTTAGGAACAGCCTTTCCCTAACACAGCCCTGGCTTACAAACACAATAACATGCAGCTCTGGCTGCATGAAGGGCCTGCATGTCTGAACATGTTGTGGGTTGCACCTAATGGTCATGTTATGGCAGGAGTGTTTCATCACATGACTGTGAAGATTAGATAGGATCAGATTTCCTGGCACTGCCAGAGGCATGTGCTAGTCCAGGTGACCCTGTCTGAATATTTTTTAAGGTTATATCAGCTGAAATTATCTCATTAATACTGCATCCTGTTGGTGGCTTATAGGGAGAGGTCCCCACCTCTGCAGCCTCTAATTTCTGTTGTTTTTAAGTCAAAATACTTAAAAATTGCTCAGAGTCAGATAAAGCACAGAAAATGTCTTCTCTTCATCCAGGCTGTGATTCACGAGATACAGAGAGTTGCCAACACTGTTCCTCTCAGTGTCTTCCACTGCACCACTAAAGACACAGAGCTGATGGGTTATTCCATTCCCAAGGTAAGGGCCAACTGGTTAAATAGGTAGAGGCAATAAAGTGACGAGCATCCTTAATGGTTTTGAGGTTGATTTCGTCCTCAGGGAACAATGATCATCGAGAATCTGACCTCAGTGCTCAGCGAGGAGGGACAGTGGAAATTCCCTCATGAATTCAACCCTGAAAACTTCCTTGATGACAAAGGAGAGTTTGTTAAACCAGAGGCCTTCATGCCTTTCTCTGCAGGTACATGAGCATAAACACGCTGAGTAACAGCACAGACATGGCCAGTTCAATCAATGTGTTTTTGATAATTTTGCGGTCTTTTCCAATGTCTCAGGTCCTCGGGTGTGTCTCGGGGAGGGTCTGGCTCGTATGGAGCTCTTCCTCATGATTGTGACTCTGCTGAGGAAGTTCAAGTTCATCTGGCCCGAGGACGCAGGAGAACCAGACTTCACTCCGGTCTATGGAGCCACTATGACTCCCAGCCCTTATCACATGAAGGTCCAACTCAGGACCGTGCACTGAAGTGGCGTGCATAGGCGGAAGATGCAGAAAGAAAAAGTGCCACTTAGTTTTGAAAACCTGTTTAATGAAGAATGCTGTACTTAGTAGTTTAAATAGCTTCTGCTGGGATGTTTTTAACACAATGATTCTCAAACTGTGGGACATGGAGCCTCTGCAGGTGAACAAGTGTATTAAAACACTAGACAGTCTCTAATAAACATGCCAAACTCATACTTGTCTTACTCCTTTTTAAATCACTTTCTCAAACATTAGGAACTTTGTTTTGGAGCTCCTCGATATTAGATATTATTCATAACTCTTGACTAACTCTGAGTCAGTATAAATGGAAGCATCACTGAGGCTACGAACAACTCTGAATGCTACAGTCACTTACATTATTCCTCTTTCCATTAAAAAGGTGCATTTTTAAACTCTAATAGCACTTTAGAAAACAATGAATGATAACCAACAGCACTGGTCTGAGAAATGATGGAGGTATGGACGTGTGGAGACGTGTCATCAAAGCATTCAAATTAAATGTGTACCAGCTGCTGCAGCATGGGTGTTGTTGTTGTTGAGTGTGTGCAGCAGTGTTGTCACGGCAAAACGTTGTCCTTTAGACGTCTCATGTAGCAGAAAAAATGACAGAGTTAAACCCTTTGTCCTTTGGCCTTACTGTCTTTGAACAGTCAACACAACCACTCAAGATGTGTCGAAAACTTTCCACATGTGTAGTTAGAAGATGGGTCTGGTCCACGATGGGAACACATCAGTCTTCTGCTTTATGACAGCAGATTTGCCTCCACTAGTTGAATATCAGTTGTTTTTGTTTACTAGCACAAGTTAAAAAGAAATAATCACTTTGCGACCGACCGTCAGAGCCAGGCTTTGGCCATTTAGCACAACTGTTACTGTTCAACAACAGTTTGAAATAATAACCTAAACTGAGGATACGCAGTCATTCCTGACTGCTGAATCATGCAGTTTTTCAAATGACCTAAATTATTGATGAATATTCAAAAGTATTACTGAACAATATAAAGCACCTTGAGGCGACTATTGTTGTGATACAGCCAAGTGTGACTCACTTCACACTTGGCTGTATCCAGTGAATACTGTGAGTCAGTTCTTTGGCAGTTCTGTGCCTTCCTTTCTTTATAAGCCAATATTTGCAAAGATTATTTTCTATATGGGTGAAAGGGCATGTGTTATCTAATTGATTGCATATCAATCAATTAGATAACACATGCACAGAGTCTAATTTTCAGGTCATAGTGTAAAAATATTTAGCTGGCACACCCACATTTAAATATGTAGCTCAGCCGGCCCCTGTAGCTCAACCATGCAGTGAACTGCAGGAGGTGGTACTTCCCCCTGTATACTTCAAGGACCATCAGGACATTATAGACATCTTCTATTTTATTAATTCTCAACAAAAAAATGTAACTTAATAAAACTTAACAGTGAACTCAAAATACTAACATCACTCATGTTATCTAATTGATTGATATGCAATCAATTAGATAACACAAGCCCTTTCACCCATATAGAAAATAATCTTTGCAAATATTGGCTTATAAAGAAAGGAAGGCACAGAACTGCCAAAGAACTGACTCACAGTATTCACTGGATACAGCCAAGTGTGAAGTGAGTCACACTTGGCTGTATCACAACAATAGTCGCCTCAAGGTGCTTTATATTGTTCAGTAATACTTTTGAATATTCATCAATAATTTAGGTCATTTGAAAAACTGCATGATTCAGCAGTCAGGAATGACTGCGTATCCTCAGTTTAGGTTATTATTTCAAACTGTTGTTGAACAGTAACAGTTGTGCTAAATGGCCAAAGTCTGGCTCTGACGGTCGGTCGCAAAGTGATTATTTCTTTTTAACTTGTGCTAGTAAACAAAAACAACTGATATTCAACTAGTGGAGGCAAATCTGCTGTCATAAAGCAGAAGACTGATGTGTTCCCATCGTGGACCAGACCCATCTTCTAACTACACATGTGGAAAGTTTTCGACACATCTTGAGTGGTTGTGTTGACTGTTCAAAGACAGTAAGGCCAAAGGACAAAGGGTTTAACTCTGTCATTTTTTCTGCTACATGAGACGTCTAAAGGACAACGTTTTGCCGTGACAACACTGCTGCACACACTCAACAACAACAACACCCATGCTGCAGCAGCTGGTACACATTTAATTTGAATGCTTTGATGACACGTCTCCACACGTCAATACCTCCATCATTTCTCAGACCAGTGCTGTTGGTTATCATTCATTGTTTTCTAAAGTGCTATTAGAGTTTAAAAATGCACCTTTTTAATGGAAAGAGGAATAATGTAAGTGACTGTAGCATTCAGAGTTGTTCGTAGCCTCAGTGATGCTTCCATTTATACTGACTCAGAGTTAGTCAAGAGTTATGAATAATATCTAATATCGAGGAGCTCCAAAACAAAGTTCCTAATGTTTGAGAAAGTGATTTAAAAAGGAGTAAGACAAGTATGAGTTTGGCATGTTTATTAGAGACTGTCTAGTGTTTTAATACACTTGTTCACCTGCAGAGGCTCCATGTCCCACAGTTTGAGAATCATTGTGTTAAAAACATCCCAGCAGAAGCTATTTAAACTACTAAGTACAGCATTCTTCATTAAACAGGTTTTCAAAACTAAGTGGCACTTTTTCTTTCTGCATCTTCCACCTATGCACGCCACTTCAGTGCACGGTCCTGAGTTGGACCTTCATGTGATAAGGGCTGGGAGTCATAGTGGCTCCATAGACCGGAGTGAAGTCTGGTTCTCCTGCGTCCTCGGGCCAGATGAACTTAAACTTCCTCAGCAAAGTCACCATGATGAGGAAGAGCTCCATGCGAGCCAGACCCTCCCCGAGACACACCCGAGGACCTGAGACGTTGAAAAAAATATCGCAGTATCATCTACGACAGAAGATTTAATCAACTATGTCGGTATGTGAATCGTGTTTTCATGTACCTGCAGAGAAAGGCATGAAGGCCTCTGGTTTAACAAACTCTCCTTTGTCATCAAGGAAGTTTTCAGGGTTGAATTCATGAGGGAATTTCCACTGTCCCTCCTCGCTGAGCACTGAGGTCAGATTCTCGATGATCATTGTTCCCTGAGGACGAAATCAAGCTCAAAACCATTAAGGATGCTCGTCACTTTATTGCCTCTACCTATTTAACCAGTTGGCCCTTACCTTGGGAATGGAATAACCCATCAGCTCTGTGTCTTTAGTGGTGCAGTGGAAGACACTGAGAGGAACAGTGTTGGCAACTCTCTGTATCTCGTGAATCACAGCCTGGATGAAGACAAGACATTTCTTTGACTTAGAGCAGAATACATGCATGCTGTCAAATTCAGCCACAAAAACATTGCATATATACTTTGAGCAATATTTTGACGAATAATCCAGTGGATCTGCAGTTCCACAGAGCAGCTGTTGTTTGACCGTCTGTGCTTTGGTTTGAGTCTCTGAGAAGAATCGACACAGCTACAAATAGAGTTACCGTTTCATTTTTACTCATTTATAAATTATTTCTAAACTTTACATGGTTTTGTGTCACCATCTAACAAACACGGCACTCACAACCAAACACCTTAAATGTAAGTAAAAGAAAAATACCTGCATGTAGGGCATCTTGTGTCTGTCCTCAAAACTGGCCTGATCTTTCCCTTCCAGCACTCGGTCTATCTCCTCCTGACATTGTTCTGTTAGAACAGGACAACACAAACACTTTGCAGTACACCATAACCAGTGATATAACTATGATTTTAGAAAAGTAACATACAACATTTGATATACACTATATGGACAAGTATTTGACCACAATGCTTAATATTGTGGTGTTTTCAGTGTCTTTGCCACAGATGTAACAAATTAAGCACGTAGCCATGCAATGTGCCTTTACGAACATCTGTGAAGGAATGAGTTGTTACACAGAGCACACTGAATCAGAGTGTGGTACTCCAATCAACTAAAGTCAGCCACAAAGTGACAGACCATATGAAGTTACAGTGGGTTTGCTGAATGCGGAGGCACACAGTGCATTAAACTTGCTAATGCTCTGCTGAATCAATGACAATGCAGAGCCGTCCTCCTCTGGCATTACCATTGGCATTAAAACTATACATCGGCAGCTTCGTGACATGGGTTTCCATGGACGAGCAGCCCCTGTAGCTGTACTGTGTATGCAGTCCAGTATATTGGACCTAAACATCCCAAATCATTTGCAAAAATGCTGTTTTACATTAAGGGCCTTAGTATACAGCACAGCAGTGTGCATGACTTCATGGTACAAGAGAACAAGAGCTGATAACAAAAAGCCAAGTCATATGTGCAGCTTTACCTTGTATGTGTGGGTAGTTCACAAGATAAAGAAAACCAGTAAGCAGGGTGTTGGATGTAGTGTCAGTCCCAGCAATGTAAAGATCCAAGGTGTACCTAAGGAGCTGCGTTTCTGAAAATGAAGAACCATCGTTGCCTCTCTAAGAAAAAGTTACAAATGGAAAAGAAAGTGACAGACACAGTACGAGAGAGAACGGTCACAGCCACACGTATGTTCACCTTTCTGCATTAAAACTATGAATCTCGTTTTAAAGAGTTGTGTTAGAATGAATTCAAATTGATTAGTTTTTAATTCATTAAACTGCAACCTGTATTTATATAAATTCTAATATATGACATTGTAAACTGCTCCTTTTACACACACCTTTTCCAGTTCATCCAAATAGCAGTCAATAAAGTCGCGTGCCTCTCCCGGGACTCTGGTCTTCTTGTGCTCTCTCACAAAATCAGCTATAAGATTTTCTAAAGCCTAAAAAATACAAGGGATTCTTCATTTCTTACAATTTGCTTTCAACAAATAAAGTACATAGAGTATGTCCTTGTAGTTAGTGTTTTCGTTGTATTACCTCAGCATTGTTGAAGACCTTCCTGAAAGGCAGCGGCAGGTAACGAATTAAAGGAAGAGAGTCATACAGCTGTAAATAAAGAGAAGTCTTCAGTTTTCCTTTGAGCTTCAGTTGTACCTGATAAAAGATCCTCAGTATTTCCAACCACTAAAAAGGACAACATGAACTGCATTTTCACTATGTGCTTCGCTACAAGTGAAAAACTTGGGTGTTATTTTTGACTCTGAGCTTGGTTTTATCCCACATATTAAACATGTAACCAAAATTGGATTTTATCATCTAAAGAATATAGCCAGAGTCCGCCCTATTCTCTCTCGGGCCAACACGGAGATGCTGATGCTTTTATTACCAGTCGCATTGATTACTGCCCTGCTCTCTGGTCTCCCCAAAAAGAATATTTCACCTTTACAACTTTTACAAAACTCTGCAGCTCGTGTGCTGACGAAGACCAGAGGGCGGGCCCACATTACACCGGTTTTAGAATCGCTGCACTGGCTCCCCGTGTGTTTCAGGATCGATTTTAAAGTTCTTTTATTGGTTTTTAAATGTCTTAATGGTCTTGGGCCTTCTTATCTCTCAGATCTGCTTTTACCATATGAACCCTCGTGGACCCTGAGGTCCTCTGGTACTGGCCTTTTGATTGTCCCTAAAGTCAGGACACATACTCACGGAGAGGCAGCTTTTCAGTGGTATGGTCCTCGTCTGTGGAACAGCCTGCCGGAGGAGCTCAGGGCCGCAGAGAACGTACATGTTTTTAAGAACAGGCTCAAGACCACCTTTTTAATTTAGCTTTTACTTAACGTTTATTTATTTTACGCTTATTTATTCTATTCTGTTTTTCTATTTATTAATTCAGTTTTTACCTAATATTTATTGATTTTATTCTTATTAATTTTTATCTTCTTACTCTATTTATATTTATATTTATATTGTATGCCGTTCTTATTTATTTTATCTTTTTACCCAGTATATATCCTATTGTGTCATATCTCCAGTGTTTCCTCGGAGGGCGCTCTCTGCACCGGGGCTGTGATCGACCGTGGCTGCTGGGGCTCTGTGGGTCCTCTCAGCCTGGCTGGGGGGCTTCTTTGCCTCCCTCCTGCTGTGTGCCCGGCCTGGAGGCTGCGGTCTGTGACCGGCTCCCCGTGATAGTGTTTCCTCACCTGGCTCATGTGTGCCCAGCCAGATTTTACTCTTTAAGTGTGTGTGTGTGTGTAAAGATTGATTGATTTTCAGTTTTAATCTGATAATTACTTTAATCGTTTGTCTTGCTTAGGTTTTCAGTTTCTGTCTGATATACACTATATTGCCAAAAGTATTCGTTCATCTGGCTGCACAAGCATATGAGTGAAATCCAATTATTAACCCAAAGGGTTTAAGATCATGTTGAATCACCCTCTTCATCTATGGCAGCTTCAACTCTTTTTGGAAAGCTTTCGACACAGTTCACAAGAGTGTTCGTGGCAATTTTTGGCCATTCTTGACTGATGATGGACGAGAAGGTCTGGCTTACAGTCTCCAGTCTAATTCATCCAAAAAGGATTGTGTCAGGTTGAGGTCAGGACTCTGTTTAGTCCAGTCAGCTTCTTCTGCAGCAAACTGACTCATCATCCATTATAGACTTGCTTTGTGCACTGGTACACAGTCATGTTGGAACAGGAATGGGCCGTCCCCAAACTGTTCCCACAAAGTTAGGAGCATGAAATTGAAAATTCAAATGAATGATTTTGCGTTTCTGGGACATTTTGTCTTTTGTTGGTGTTTCTGTATCTTCATTCTGGATCTTAGTTCCTCTTGAAACTTTACAGACTCCACAGAGGTTGTGACACATAAAGCAGCTATCATTGTTATAGACTAAGAAAGGTGCTTTTACTCACCATAGCCCATGGTCCATTGGCTATCTTGGTATTCTCAGTAAAGCATCGGACAATAAATTGTATTAACGCATGATCATAATCATAGCGTGTGGCAAAAAGGACTTGACCGATGATATTGGAGGCCGCATTGTGGAACATAACTCGAGGACTCATGGTTTTACCTGCGCAAGAAATAATGTAACAGCACAGAATTGTGAAATAATGCACAATAACGTGACAGGGAAAAAGCACTACCCAATTTAGCTATGGATGCACAGATGGACCTACCAACACTCTCTTCCAGGGTACTAATGATGTGTTTTATCTCCTTATGAATCCTGTCCTCCATTGAGTTCTTCCCCAGACCAAAGTTCCGCAAAGTGGTCAAAGCAAAGCGACGATGTTCCTTCCAACTAGAGCCGTAATCAGCCATAAGGACCCCTACAACAAGTTTAGTAGCTCAAAGAGGAGAGAACCTAAGAATAGTTCATGTGGTTATCCTACAGGACAGAGCTGAACTTTGCCTCCTCTTAAGTAAACTGGCAACATTTTGTGATCTTTTTTCTCTTTTGGTGGAATTTTAATTTGAATGTGTGAATACAAATTCACGTCTTTTTTGTAGTCCTACCTAACATCGCATTGAATTCAATTCATTAAAAATGAATTGATGGATGGTGGAGGAGCGCAGCTAAAAAACTTATTACTTTTTCTGAGTCACAAAAAAAAAAAAACACAAAATAAACTTTTAAGATATTTTCAGGTGAGAATGTAGTTGTGTAAAGTTAAAATATCAAGACATCACATATTTGCAAAAATGCTCAGACGTTTTCAGAGACGTCATTTCTTTTTCATGCTTTGTGGCAGCTTTTGAACATCTGTGGCATATATTAATGTCAAATCTAGACTTTATTTAACAACATAAGCAAACTCTATGTTACAATAATTGCACAGCCATTAAGGATCAAATCGATTTCTGAAAAATGTTCTGCTTTTTCTCCCTCTGCTTGCTTCTTACTATCTTTGAGGTTCGGGACCAGCACTCATGTTGGAAACGAGTTTCCTCAATTTTTTTGAGTTCTGGGAACTAATTAGATTTTACAGTGTACTGACTCCTTTAAAAAGCAGCTGAAGACATTTTCATACAAACAGGCTTTTAATTAATTTTCACTTGTATGTCTGATCTTATTGTAAAGCACTTTGTGATTTTTATCTGTGAAATGTGCTATATAAATAAATTTTACTTACTTACTCTCCAAAGTGCTCTCCAAGACACTTTATTAGGTACACCTCAATGTTACCAAATTGAACCCATTTTTGTCCTCAGACATAGACTCAACAAAGTGCCTGCAACACTTCTTACAGATTCTGGTCCGTACTGACAGGAAAGCATCATGCAGTAGCTGCAGATTTGTTGGCTCCACATCACGTTCAAAAAACTGGTTTGAGATTATCTGAGTTTTGTGATATGGCGCTATCATGCTGCTGAAAGCAAGTCAAGGTGTTTACTTTTTGTTCTGTGTGAAAGGTAAGTGAGGAGAAAAGTCATTCTGACTCAACCACCTCCAGATAAATGCAGATTAATCAGTGTTATGACCAAAATCTCATATCCTGATATGACATTTATCCTCCCGACAACAATATATTTCACAAAAATTTTACACTTTCTGTGAATCTCGGGCAACTTGACTTGCGTGTTCAGCTGGGTGTCGTGTACCTGGAGTCGAGTGTTTTGACCGATGCATTAAACTATACATTTTTAGACATACGTTTTAACGGCCGCCATCTTCTATGTATTTACTACACGGCGTGCTGCTGTTCTAATGTTTGAGTCTAAGGTTTATTTTGAGCACCTGACGGCTCTTTTTTGCTTCTCATCCATAAACTCTCTCCACACTCTTTCACATGACTCTTGCGTAGGTGGTAGAAGAGGTTTGCCGTGTTTGAGTCTGAGGTGGGGGCCGGTTTCCTGCATAACTTGCATCGTACAGTTCTCTGGTCTATGTCACACTTTTCATAACCAAACCATGTCCATGCTACAGAGGTAGCCACTCATTTAAGAATAAATTTGGATTTGTTTGGACTTGTACTTCTGTTTGGAGCTACCTGGTTCTGCCTCATCTTTACTGGTCATACTGGTATTCTCTGTGCCTGCATCCACGTGGTGACTCTAAGTGCCATTTATACTTACTTTATGTTATTATTTGAGATCATTTGTTTGATGCATATTCTGAAATTTGATGTTTGAGAATAATGTTTGTTGTCATCATTCCAGTTTATTTTGAAAAACCTCAACAGGCTCTTCAGCTTTATTGTGAAAGGTTTATGTGGAAAATACACAAGCGGACAGCAGAGTCACACGATGGGTTTACCGTTGTTGTTGCTAATGACAACGCATTAAAACAGTCGCTTGTCCATCTGTAGTGTGGTTATTTTAAATATAAGAAAAAAAGACAACTTTAAGAAATTAATATAGCCTCTACAGTGACCATCACCATAAAAAGTTTATTTTGCAACACCACGAAACAAACGATAGCGTAATATTAAACGATAGACATTTTCCTATCGTCATCCGATATATACTGTTATATCAAACAGCCCTAATCAGTGTCACGTATTGATTAACAAGAAGTTGGAATACCAAAGGTAAGTAAGCGAGCTTTGGAGGCCAAAGGTAAGTGCTGGAGTTGAAAGAGAAAAAAACTGAACTCCACTGTTATTGATTAATTATTCATCCCGAGGGAAATTGGGTCAAGGCTGCCAGCCATGCCAGCGCCGTCTTACACTTCCCACCAGACATACGTTACACAAACATCACATGGGGAAGACAGGTCAGAGAGGTATAACATGGAAAAGCACAACATGAGGAAAGATAAGGAGAAAAAAATAACTCCCCCCAGACTGAGCTCCAACACCTCTGCACATGAAAAAACTCTAAATACACCAAAGAAACACATGGCAAGCAACAGGGGTGGGTAAAGGGTGAGAGACAGCTGATTTAGACAGTACATCCGGGCCTGCAGCATAAGCGCTGGTCTCCTTGATCCACCGTCAGCATCGGAGGGGAATAAGCGTCGAAGGCGTTTAGAGGGGGAGGGGGGATGAGTGTACATCTGCATGTGTATATATGTCTGTGTGTGTGTGTCCAGAGTTCAGCTGAGACAGTGTCCTTCGCCCTGCCAGGCTAAGTAAACAGTCTACCAGCCAACACAGGTGGCCTTGCGTAGGATAGGAGGAACAGTCAAAGCACAGCCTGTTATCAGGGTGTTGTTCAGCTCCAGCCTTGAGACCACAGCTGGCGCCAAAGGGGTATCCGCATCAAGTGATGGTGGTTTTTACTTTAGTGCGAACAACTCATGTGAATTTCAAAGATGTTCTAACAGTCCAACACTGGTCTCTCAATCTCCCGTTGGAGAGCCGCGAGCTTCTCCATGATGTTATCAAACTTGCACTCCGTGATGTTGTCATTCTTGTGCTCAAAGAGCCGATTTCTGAGAACTCAGTGAGCTTCTCCGAGATGTAATCCAACTTGCACTCAGAGGTCTTATTCTGAGTGTTCACGGCAGCCGTAAGCTTCTCCAAGATCTTATCCATGCTGCACTCAATGAGCCCATTTTGAGAACTCACGCCTTGTCCCATTGTTTCAATCCCAGCGGGCAGCCTTGTGGGGGTTTGAACAACCGGTTCCACTTCCTTAATTCTTCGATAAGTCAGGGCCAAGCCAGCTCCGATCAACAAGAACTGTTATCATCAACTTGAATATAATAGATAATAGAATAGAATAGAATAGAATAATCCTTTAATTGTCCCACAAGGGGAAATTTGGTTGTAACAGCAGCCAGAAAGACACATATATGAACAAACAGTACACAGGACACAGAACAGAAACATACACAGTTTTTTTTTCTTACATATTTACAAGGATAATGGTTACTATAAACAGAGTACTGTACAGTTATTAAATTAAAAAATTAACTACAGATAAGAGGCAAACCCAGGTTGTAGTGTGAATTGGTTGATTAAATTATTGCAGTTACAACGCAGATGTAAACATCTATGATTGTTGGGAGCAGTTTTGATTGCACAGTCTGACAGCTGCAGGGAGGAAGGAGCTGCAGAAACACTCATTCATGCATCGAGGATGCAGCAGTCTGTCACTGAAGGAGCTCTGCAGTTCAGCAACAATTACATGCATGGGGTGGGAGACTCTGTCCATCAGAGATGTTATTTTGGCCAGAGTCCTTCTGTCTCCCACCACCTGCACTGGGTCCAGGTGCATCCCAGAACAGAGCTGGCCTTCCTGATGAGTTTATCCAACCTCTTCCTCTCAGCTGCCGATAAACTGCTGCTCCAACATACAACACTGTAAAAAATGACAGACGCCACCACAGAGTCATAGAAGGTCTTTAAAAGCGCTCCCTGTACTCCAAATGACCTCAGCCGCCTCAGCAGGTAGAGTCTGCTCTGAACCTTCCTGTAAAGAGCATCAGTGTTGTGGCTCCAGTCCAGTTTATTATTCAGATGAACACCCAGGTACCTATAAGAGTCCACTATCTCAATGTCCACTCCCTGACCGGTGTCAGTGTGGTGGGTCTGCGTCTCCGGAAGTTCACCACCAACTCCTTGGTTTTCCCGGCATTGATCAGCAGGTGGTTCTACAAAGTCCAGAGTCCACTGTCTGTACTCGGAGTCGTCCTCACCATGAAGTCATTACTAGTTAACGTTAAAGGGATGGTTGGCTCAAAAGAGCTCTGACTGTTTGTCAGCCTGGCTACAGGGCTGAAGAGAAACCTGGGGTTGTTCTTATTTTCTTCAATCAGTGACGAACAGTAAGATGTTCTGGCTTTGCGGAGGGCTTTCTTATAAAGCAGCAAACTATTTCTCCAGGCTAAATGATGATCCTCTAAATTTGACTCAACACTGAGAGACAGACAGAAAATGACACATGGAACTTGAACTAAACCTGCAAAAACATGAGAACACAAAGCCTACGAACAACTCCCTAAACAAGAATAACTGAAACATAGATTCATGATCATCATAAGAAAAGAATCCAAAATGCAAAAACACACCAAAACATGACAACTCAAAATACTGGGTCAAACTGACCCAGAACCGTGACATTAGTTTTCACCGGAGCTACAGTATCCAGAGTCGTACGTAGTGAGGAGGTGAAATTATTAACAAGATGATCGACCTCTGTTGGGGTAGCGTTCAGATAGCTGCTCTGCTCTATGTTGGTACAGGGCATTGAAGATGATAACAGTGGGTGGATTATATTCTTAAACTTAGTTACAGCGCTTTCAGAAAGACATCTACTGTGATAAAGTCTACTCTCCACTGCTGTGTAATCAATTATTGTAAATGTAAATGTTATCAGGAAATGATCAGACAGGACAGGGTTTTCAGGAAACACTGTTAAATGTTCAGTTTCTATGTCATATGTTAAAACAAGATCTAGAGTGTGATTAAAGTGGTGGGTGGGTTCTTTTACATTTTGACAGAAGCCAGTTGAGTCTAATAACAGATTAAATGCCATGTTGAGGCTGTCATTTTTAGCATCTACATGGATGTTAAAATCACCCACAATAATTATTTTATCTGAGCTCAGAACTAAATCAGATAAAAAGTCTGAGAAATCAAACAGAAACTCTGTGTAAGGCCCAGGTGGACGATACATGATAACAAGTAAGACTGGTTTCTGAGTTTCACAGCTGGGGTGGACAATGTTAAGCATCAGGCTTTCAAATGAATTAAAAGTCTGTCTGGGTCTTTGGTTGATTAATAGGCTGGTGTGAAAAATTGCTGCCACACCTCCCCCTCGGCCTGTGCTTCGAGGTTTCTGGTAGTTAGAATGACTCGGGGGTGTTGATTCATTTAAACTAACATAATCATCCTGCTGCAACCAGGTTTCTGTAAGGCAGAGTAAATCAATTTGTTGATCAATTATTAAGTCATGTACTAACAGAGACTTGGAGGAGAGAGACCTAATATTTAATAATCCACATTTCACTGTTTTACTCTTTGGTTCAGATGTGGATACTGTATTGTTCTTTCTTTGTAATTGTTTATGTTTAAGTTGTTTGTTGCTGGTTTTTAGTTTGTTTTTTGTCTTTTTGGGAGCTGACACAGTCTCTATGGAGATGGGTTGGAGCTGCAGAGAGGCGTGTAAGACTGCAACTCTGCTTCCTGGTCCCAACTCTGGATAGTCATATTTTGAGGGGTTTAATAAATTTGTCGATATTTCTAGAAATGAGAGCTGCTCCATCCAAAGTGGGATGGATGCCGTCTCTCCTAACAAGACCAGGTTTCCTCCAGAAGGTTTGCCAATTATCTATGAAGCCCACATCGTTTCTGGGACACCACTCAGACAGCCAGCGATTTAAGGAGAACATGCGGCTAAACATGTCACTCCTGGTCTGATTGGGGAGGGGACCAGAGAAAACTACAGTCCCACATTGTTTTGGCAAAGTTGCACAACGATCAATATTGATTTTAGTGACCTCCGATTGGCGTAACCGGGTGTCATTACTGCCGACGTGAATTAGGATTTTACTGAATTTACGTTCACCCTTAGCCAGCAGTTTTAAATTTCCTTCAATGTCGCCTGCTCTGGCCCCTGGAAGACAATTGACTATGGTTGCCGGTGTCTCTAGCTTCACATGTCTGAGAACAGAATCACCAATTACCAGAGTTTGACCCCCAGCGGGTGTGTCGCAGAGTGGGGAAGAACAGTTAGACACATTTTCATTTGAAAAGAAGCTTTTTCTTTGCATATGAATTCGTCAAGGATTGATCTGACAGTTGGGTGGCCCCTCTCCCATTTCAGTCACTGAGACAGCGTCAGCTATTACAACAGGAAGCAAGACCTCAAATGTCTCATGTCTCTTTGGTGTAGGAAGGAAGCCAGAGATGGAAGACCACTATGTACAGTTCATGGAAAAGATGCCCTGCAATGGTCAACCAGATTCTTCTTACATGGTAAAGAATGCTGGTACTTACCAAGGTTTGGTGTCTGTCATCCGCAGTAGTCATGGCAAATCAAAGGAGTGTTTGACTTCAGCGCTCAGTACAATAATATGTCCCTTTTTCATGTGCTACACCGGGCTCAGGTCTAAATAACAGCCTGTTCGCTTTGCTTGTCTGTTTCAAGTGCGGACCTTTTGCAGTATAACTGACATTCAGCAAATGTTCCACAGCTTCTTGAATCCCAAAGAAAAACTTTGGTATTATTTTTGTGTCTTATGGTTTTGTGACCTCAACCTTGAGTTTCAGATGAAGGTCCATGTGTTTGGTAATGGCCGATCTCCAGCGGCGGCCATCTATGGTTTGAAAAGAACAGATCAAACAGTTCACAAGAGTAAGACAATGGAAGTATGTGTATACCAACAACAATCCAGCTGACCAGCTAGTCTTTTCTTCATGGCTAATCAAGCCAACTCAGCAAAGCGCAACCTTTCCTCGAAACATCTCAGAGTTGTCGGGTGGTTAACAAGAGCCCAGCTAACATCAGATGAATCACACCTGATACTCATTCCTGGTAAACATCATGTTATTAAAGATTATCAGAAATGGTGACGGTTCCCAAGACCTGTGTCAGAGGTCATTCTTCTTGTTTGTGTTTGCTTGTTGTGTTTGGTAGTGTATATATGTTGTTTCTGGATTTGGCATCTTATAGATGCCAGGCCGGGAGTGTACTGATCCCAGTAAAGTAATTTAAACTTCTGCATATAAAACAGTTTTATTCTGGGGCACAGCAGTGTAAAGAGGCATTATTTGGTGTTGAGTTTGTACAATCTGTAAGTATGTTTCAGTTGATTTCATGATTCACAGATTGTTATTTTCTTGTAATTTAATTGTCTCATGATTAAAGTTAGTGAGGCAGATGGTAATATCCAGTCAGAACTAAGTATGTCACTGTGGCTTCAAAACCTTGCAGAGTTACTTTACTTGACCATATATTGAATAGGGTGTGCGACTGATGTGAACTTACGTTGTTACATAATTTATGTAATTACACTGAAATTGTCTTTTATCTTTATCTATGTTTGCTTACAGTTTAACAAGTATGGTCCAGTAAAAGTGTTTTATTGGACACTTGTTGAGCTCACTGTCCGTGTAAACTGTACAGCGCATGGTGAGGGCAGCAGCAACATCTTGACTTTAAACATGTTACAGAATTTTTAAAGATTTTTTTCAAATATTTCAGCATATTTTCTCGAAGGTTTTTCACAGTTTTCTTTCATAAACTACCTCTGAGATATTAGGCCATTCACTTTCTTTACCCCTGTAATACTCCATCATCTGTATCAATCAAACCCAGCACAGTGCTCTTAGACTACCAAAGTTTGCCATTCCAGTACAAAGAAAAAGAACAAATAAGTGGAGAACAAGGCATTGAATAGACACCACTAGCCTCTGAATGCAAAAAGTGGTTGAACAATGTGTGCTGTTCTTTCAAGGTGGGGCTAACCTTTCACATAGAGCAAAGGGTAAACAGCTGGCTGAGTTACGCGTTTATAATCAGGTCAGCCAGCTACTCCTCTCAGTGCAGTCCAACTCGTATGACCATGTTTCTTTCAGTTGTGCTGCTATGGATCTGCATTTTCTTTATCTTCCTTCAGGTCAAATCCAAAAGGCCAAAGAACTTCCCACCAGGACCCCCAGTCTTTCCCATACTGGGAACCATTTTGCAGCTGAGTTTAGAGAACCCCTTGAAGGACTTTGAGAGGGTAAGAAAAACCTTGCAATGAAATGTGTTTAAATGTCATATTCTTATCCCACTAGTGGATTTATTAATAGTATTAAATGGCTCTAAATGTTTAGATACTAAAACTCACACATAAATTAACATTATTGTGATTTTCCTGACATTAACAGATTCAAGAGTTGTTGTGGTTTTATTGTTAAAGACATGAAACCATGAAACAGCTGTGACTGGTAAATGAAATCATTTGAAATCCATAAATCTTACACTATAACGATTTAGCAGGAATGTTCAGTAACATTGCATATCAGCTAATCTCTGTGGTAAACTAAGGGTTGTGGTGTATTATCGTTTTGTTAATGTACTTTGAAGTTACAAATTTGCAATAACAACATGCACGCTAAACATGCAATAAACAGCTTTCTAGTTACCAGTACAATACCTTTTATCTCATGACTGTTAACTTCTGCCTATATAAACTTGTATGGTACTTCCCCTGAAGGTCAGTAAACACTGAATTTAAATAATTTGGTAAATATGTTTAAGTCCTTTAGAAAGAAATGTTGATCTGAATATGTTTTAAATGATTTCAGTCACTGTCATGTCATTTTGTTCCCTCCCAGCTGAGGAAGTCTTATGGAGATGTCTACAGTATTTTCATCGGTCGTAAACCAGCTGTAGTTATCAATGGGCTGAAGGCCGTAAAGGAGGCGATGGTGACTAAGGCTGCTGATTTTGCTGGACGACCCCAAGACTTGTTTATTAATGATATCACCAACAGGAAAGGTAGAACAGATGTTATCTATCAAAAAACATAACATCTGTTACAAAAAAAAAGCCAAACAAAGTCTTTCTATTTCTTTCTGGATTCTAATGTTGGAGGTTTTAGTTTGTTGTTATTTGGTGCGTTCATAAGAGAAAATACTCATTACTTTGGAAATAATCATGGTGGCAAAACAGACACAAAACATTGCAAATAAATTGATGTAAAATTAAAAAATACATCAAGCTACATTATTACTAATAACTTCCATCCATCATACAAAAAACTACAAACACATTTTTTTTAAACAGCAAATATAAATCTAAATTATAAGATGATCTAAGTTTTCAAACCACTTTGGTTCATGTTCTTTGAAACAAGCTGGTTAAAAAATGACTTGCTTCACATGTTCAGGCAATGAAATGTTTTTATTGCACGTGTTTGCATGTTTAACCAGAGTCTAACATTCCCAGAGCAGCTTCTATCAGTTGACCTGTTGCTTATTTTAATATTCTCATAGTTATCCTGGAATTGCACTACGGTTCACGGTTAAATCAATAATTGAATTTTAGCATGCATGCTAGAGATGCTAACAGTCCTTTCTGACTGCAGTGAAACTCCAGTGAGATGCTGGTGTATCGAGCTGTACTGAATAAAATATAAATAAAAGATGAAATAAGCCAGAAAGTAGAGCAATGATGACAAATTGTCAGCATTGATGATCTTTACGTCTTTCCCTTCTTTGTGTTTCTAATTTTGTCATAGGGGTCGTTATGATAGATTACGGCTCTAGTTGGAGGGAACATCGTCGCTTTGCTCTGATGACTTTGAGGAACTTTGGTCTGGGGAAGAACTCGATGGAGGACCGGATTCATGAAGAGATAAAATATCTTGTTAGCACGCTGGAGGAGAGCGTTGGTAAGCGTTGGTCCACATAACTGAATTTTGTCCTGAGCCGTTGTTTCCATAATGTTCTTTTGTGTTGTTTTACAATGCTGTGCTGTTACATTACCAGGTAAAACCATGAGTCCTCGAGTTATGTTTCACAATGCGGCCTCCAACATCATCTGCCAGGTTCTGTTTGCTAGACGCTACGAGTATGACAACGCATTAATCAAACAGATTGTTCAGTGCTTCACTGAGAATACCAAGATAGTCAATGGACCGTGGGCTATGGTGAGTAAAAGCATGTTTCTGAGGTAACAAAGTTTCCTCAGGAATATCATTAAGGCGGAGATTTTACTGCAACAATTGCACCTGTAACAAAACTAACATGCAGATGTTTTTGTCACATCTAGCTTTAGCATGTTAGCGTGTTAATTTGATAAGTAGAACCAACAAAAAAGGAAAACCAGGATTGGTCGCCTCTGATGATATTCAAGCAAATTACCCAGCTTGTCTTTCCTTTCAGCTCTATGACTCTTTCCCTATAATTCGTAACCTGCCACTGCCCTTCCAAAAGGCCCTTCAGAATATGGAGGTAATTTTAATTTTCACTTTTACAGAAGGAAGAAGTAAAATTCTTTCAAACTGTGAATAATGTCGTTTGCTCTTTAGACTTGTAGCAATATTACAATTGATTTAATCAATGAGCACAAGAAGACCAGAGTTCCTGGAGAGCCACGAGATTTTATTGACTGCTATCTGGATGAGCTGGAGAAGGTGTGTGAGTGTGAAAAGAAACAGATCTGTTTTACATATGTATTAGGCATATTTAAAATCAAATTAATTTAATCCTACTTTCTAAAAGGAAATGCCTAAATACTTCACAGAAATGTTTTTGTTTTTATTTTACAATTTTTAATTAATTTCCAGTAACAGATTAAGACATTTGTCTTACAATAATTGTTCCCCTTTTTTGTAGCGAGGCAATGACGGGTCTTCATTTTCAGAGGACCAGCTCATTATGTACTCTTTAGATCTTTATGTTGCTGGGACTGACACTACCTCCAACACCCTACTGACTGGTTTTCTTTACCTTATGAACTACCCGCACATACAAGGTAAACCGGCACATGTAAATAATGCATGTTATGGTTATTTGTCATTGAATTCTATGACTTGTCTGTAGCCTTCACATAACAGAGTCTAAATTGAAACACAGCTTATAAAAAATGTAGGCGGGGCCAAAAGGAGACCTGCTTAATCATTATGCATTTTCAACTTTCTTTTGAACCCCAAATTATTACTTACAAAATACAGTGTTATCATGTTGTGTAAGCTGTCGAGGATACTTGAGGGCACATGGGAGTTTGCCCAACTGGCCTATATGTGTTTTGTGGACTTGGAGAAGGCATTCGACCGTGTCCCTCAGGTGTCCTGTGGAGTGTCTGACCCATTGCTACGGGCCATTCGATCCTTATACAACCGTTGTAAGAGCCTGGTCCTCATAGCCGGCAATAAGTTGGGCTTCTCTGCTTGGGCTGCTGCCCCCGCGACCCGGCCCCGGATAAATGGAAGAAGATGGATGGATGGAAGCTGTATTGTGAAATGTGGATGTTAATGTGTGATGTTATCTCTCTTACACAGAAAAATGTCAGCAAGAAATAGATCAAGTATTGGAAGGGAAAGATCGAGCCAGTTTTGAGGACAGACACAAGATGCCTTACACCCAGGTACTGTATATGTTAGAGATCTTGCTACTTACAGTTGTCCTCTATTTAGACGAGTTGCGCTGGGTCTTCATAGATCGAGGGAAATCATATGATAGGATGCCAAGAGAGGAACTATGGTACTGGATGAGGAAGTCAGGAGTGGATACAAAATATATTAGAAAAGTGTAGGACATGTACGAGGACAGCAAGACAGCGATCAGGAATGTAGCAGGATTTGAAAATTGGTTCAAGTTGGGGCTGGAATTACTTCAGGATTGGACCTTTTGTTTACAATGACAGATGAGATCAGGCAGGAGTCTCTGTGAACTTTAATGTTTGTAGATAACATTGTGATCTATAGTGAGAGTAGGGAACATGTGGAAAGAGCCTGCAGAGCAGACGTATGCTCTGGAGTGACTATGATGGTAAACATTAGAAATCAGAATATCAGAAGGACAGCTCACGTTGATCATTTTGGAGACAAAGTTGGAGATGCAATGCTGAGATGGTTTGCTGTACACATGTACATCCCTCCTCTGTGGATAATTTGGACAAAGGATAGTAAAGACGGAGCTGGCAGGTAGGAAAAGAGGAAGACCATAGAGAAGGTTCATGGATATATTGAAGAAGGACATGCAGAGGGTTGGCGTGACAAAAAGAGGATGCCAGAGATAGGATGAGATGGAGACAGTAAGCACAAATTCCAGCATTTCAGCTGAATTAAAATGTTGTCAAATCGGTGTCATCCTGAATCTTTTGCTTCTTCAAAAGAAGCAAAAGATTTCATGGTCTGGTTGTCTTGGCAACAGATCCAAAATCTTAAAACTACAAAACGAATTAGAAGATGCACATAAACAGCATTATTCAGGAAACCATCAGCTCTGCTTTTACTGAAGGAATTGGTCTGACTTGATGTAGACTTGATCTATGGACCATAAAAGAAGCATTTCATGGTAAAGGAGTATCATCATTAACCTTTTCCATGCTTTGAATAGTTATTTGTAATGACTATTAGAAGGAACATTATTTATGCAAACAACATGTTTTAACGTGACGCATAACATGTAGTAATGCTGCTGTGCGATAAAAAACACATGGAGTACTTGGACAAACTCCACTGGGTGTTGTTCTTGCAGAACACTGGTGTGTGCAGACAAAGTAGTTTTCATGTGATTGCAGGTTAATTAATAACAACAGGTAACGATTTGTTTTAATGAGGAAATTAGACTGATATGGCTTTTTATCAGGATTTCTTACTGTGTTCAGATCAATTCCATATTAAGTAACAGTGAAGAGAGCCCTCTGAATAGAAAAGCTCTCTGCTCAGACAAAGATAAAACACAGATAATCTCTTCATCCAGGCTGTGATTCATGAAATACAGAGAGTTGCCAACACTGTCCCTCTCAGTGTCTTCCACTGCACCAACAGAGACACAGAGCTCATGGGATATTCAATTCCCAAGGTAAGGGACGACTGATTAAATCATTTTTAACATTAGATACAATAAAGTCAAGAGCATTCTTAATGGACTTGTCTTTGCATTTGTTTTCTTCTCAGGGAACAATGATCATCGAGAATCTGACCTCAGTGCTCAGCGAGGAGGGACAGTGGAAACTCCCTCATGAATTCAACCCTGAAAACTTCCTTGATGACAAAGGAGAGTTTGTTAAACCAGAGGCCTTCATGCCTTTCTCTGCAGGTACATGAGCACAAACACGCTGGCTGACACAGACAGGGCCGATTAACCTGTAAACCCTGCTTGAAATATGCATGCCCCAAATTAATTGATTATTTCTCTATGATTACAAACTCGGTGTAAAATATCTTGGTATCATAATAAAGTTAACACTTGTGAGACTTAATAATAGGTAGAAGCATCGGAGCAGATGTCACTGTGTCAAACATGAAGGCTTTTTTTCCTTTTTGTCTTTTATAGCATGTAAAATATGCCGTAGTTAGTAGACCAAAAACTTAAGAAAACTATGAATCCACATATGGACATGCCCCTGTTCCCACAGTAGCAGGGATGTTGGGTAAATCTGTTTGCTTTTGATAACTTTGAAGTGTCTTGTAATGCCTCAGGTCCTCGGGTGTGTCTCGGAGAGGGTCTGGCTCGCATGGAGCTCTTCCTCATCATGGTGACTCTGCTGAGGAAGTTCAAGTTCATCTGGCCCGAGGACGCAGGAGAACCAGACTTCACTCCAGTCTTTGGGGTCACTATGACTCCCAAACCTTATGACATGAAGGTTCAACTCAGAATGCCACAGTGAGCCAATGTGCTTCATAGAAGGAGAAAGAAACAATTTAGTCTTAGTCTTTAGTCAATTTAGTCTAATTTTATTTTCATTAATTGTCCTTTATTCAATCATGGTTGGTTGGTTGATGTCCTATGATTACTGAAAAAACAGTGAGACTTTGTAGAACATGTCCTATTTTATAAAATCTTCTTTCACGTTTAAGAAAAGACTTTGAGATAAGAAATGTTCTGCTGGGCCGGTTTCACTGAGATGTGCATCAGCACAGCGGTTCTCAAGCTGTGGGACATGGAGCCACTGTGGGACATGAGCATTGATGACAAGGGGAATAATCAGAACAACTAAGTTGAATGAGAATAATTTATGCAGGATATGCATATCTGTACGATTTGTGTAGGAAAAAATAAAGGAAAGATCCCCGTACGCTCTTGCTGAGTCATTTTTATTTGATTTTGTTTATTTTTTGTCCCAAAACATTTGTGGAGCTTTGGGGGGGCATGGCAGTGAAACGTTTAATGACTACTGTTATTATCCATGAAGCAGAGTCTCCAAAACTCATTTTTGTCTTGCTTCTGTCTGAATCACTTTCTTCCACATAAAGGACATGTCCAGCAACATCAGGGCTACAAACAACCAGTTAAATAATGAATGCTCTTTAACCCTTTAAAACTGGTCGGAGCAGCACGCTCCGTTTTGTGTAACTATTTTAAATCCCGGTAGCTCTGCAACCACGTGAGCTAGCGCAATAATTTTTTTTGCATATGAAACCGGAGGAGTTGTACTTACATCTTATGCCATCAGCTTGTCCTCGGTCACAGTTTCCTTCCACATATAACTTTGCAAAAACTGCATAAAAAGCACTTGCAGCAACAAAAACATAATATTCCAGAAACACGCTTTGCTGATCCGATCAGCTGTTCATAACACTTCCTACGTCCATCAGCGTGAACTATCGCATGTCCGCCATGACCTGCCCGAAACCAGAAGTGACGTCATTTTCACGGAAATGTAGTTTTTTACCATCAGAGCCTCATGAGCCTATACTGGTGTTTTTAAAGGTTATGTTTGACTTTATGACTTTCTGTGTCGTTTCTGGGATGCTTAGGACTCATATTGCACTGCTGGAAATAGTTTATTTTGATGCAGATGCTGCTTTTTTGCAAATTTGCACAATAATATTTATTTTCGTTTTTCCTGCAGTGTATAAAAATTGGTGTATTTCAAAAATAAAACTATGAAGACACTCAAAATAAATTTCCTGTGGTGGGAAACTATTTTGTGCAACTTTTTTGTATTTACAGTTTTGAGGGATAAGCCTCTTAAATTTCTCTAACTAGAAATATATGTTAAAAAACAAAAACGATTTTCAATTTTTTTGTAGTTTATTGCACTTTTTTGCAATTTATGTAATTACTATGCACTTAATGCAGACATATTATTAAAATTTAGCCTGTAATGGTTGTATTGATGTATAGCAACTTGAAATGCTCCCAAAAATGGCTCCACAGCATGTAGAAATATAATATAAGCTCTGGCGGACTTGGTTCTATGGTAGGTCTTAAAGGGTTAAAACCCAAACCAATGGTTACCACATCCACTGAGAAACCATCGACTTAAACTTTACAACTTTGTAGTTCACATCAACGATAGTTAGTCTGTAAGTGATAACAGTCAGCATGGAAGTGTCATGGTTCTCGGTCCTTTTGACCCAGCATTTTGAGTTTTTGTGTTTCTACATCATTTTTCTTTAAATCGTGGTTTATAAACTCAGGATTTTGTAATCCTGAGTTTATTCCATGTTAGTTTCTTTTACATCCAGGTCCTCCTTGGCTGTGTCCCATTTCAGGATCTGCACGCTTGAAGTACGCGCACTACACGTACTACGTACGGCGCGTACTATAAGTACGAGAAGTGCGGAAGTGAGAGGCTTGTGAAATGGGACGGTATATGCTTCGTCGCGCTGTTCAGGTTGCCTAGCAACCATGATACTAACCGCGAGACACGTTACATACAGCTTTGTTTGACAGAAATGAAGGAGAAAATTGTTTTGTTGGTCAATCATTTTTGTCATGACATCACTTTGATTAGTTGAGTATCTGAGGCTGAGACCACAGGACTGTAAAACATGATTCAAGGGCTTCATTTCTGTACCGAACAGTCATTTAAGATTAGTTAGTAAATAATAATTAGTTAATGTTGTTCATGAGACTAAAGTCATCTCACTATGGTAATGTAAATATAATATGGCCAATATTATAGTATTGTCAGATTATTATGATATATACATATATATATATATATATATGTATATCACTGACTTTCAGCTTGTTGTGTTTGTGGATATATGACTGACTTTAATTATCCATAAAATCATCAGATTCTCTGTAAGATTAAGGTCGACTATATGTATATTTAGAAGTAGAGGCTTTCAAACCAAGTTAATGCTGAAAGTACAAACATCACTAATGTCACATAACTTTGCCGACATGTGGCCAACAGTAATGTTTTAATGTTCTTCATTATTAAACATTCGCACATAAATAAGTGACGTCATATTCAGTACTTACTTTTGACAGTTCACTCTTGGCCGCTCCCTTCTGCCGTATTTTGCAGCAAAATTATCCACACCCACCGCCGCGCTATGAATTGTGGGATATATGGGACCACGAAGCGTGCACCGGACCACGCTTGATATTTGGGGAAATCGACGGCGCATTTGGAGTATGCATTTCAAGTACACTTCGAATTGGGACAGCCGTCGTTGCGTGGCGGTGACGTAACCGCACTTAAAATGCGTACTTCAAGCGTGCAGACCCTGAAATGGGACACAGCGCTTGTGTCTCGGTCCTCTGTGTTCCTCTCCTTGTGTTCCACGTCCTGTCGTCACTTCTCACTGTTTCCTGTTTTATTTTGACAGCCTCGTGTTTGGTGTGTTTGTTCATTTGTGTCAGCTGTGCTCCCCGTGCGTCTCCACTTCCCTCGTTACCCTCCTGTGTGTATTTATGTCTGTCCTGCATCGCTGTCTCTCTCGTGGGTGTGTTTTTCCCTGCATGTTTCTCTGTATGTTGTGTTTATGTTCTGTATACTAGTTTAGATTAGCTTAGTATTGTATCTCCAGCACTCTGTCAATAAAGCTGTTTGAGTTTCTCTGTCCTGTGATTCTGCACTTGGGTCCTAACCTGCCTGCGTCACACAGCTGTTTCATGACAGGAAGTCACTTTAAAACTCAGATTAAATAATCTATGAACCAGGGTTAAAGGGCTGTGTCTTTTGGTTAGTTATTTTGTTCTAATTCTGATCTGATTCGACTCGTAAGTACTTTTTTTGTATTTTGTATTTTCGCTATTTGGTGATTTTGTGTAGTATTGTGCATGTTTGCATACATACTCTGTGGAAATTCTGAATTTGTGAATACAGAACAAACAAATTCAGAGAAGAAAATACTGACAAGTCATAATTTTGTGCATGAAATATTGGTAAGTATGGTTAATGCAGGCATTTCTGGGTTCTGTTGTGTTCAGTTTTTCTAGAAGGAAGTACAGGAGAAATATGTGTCTTTTAAAAACATTTAATTTGCTTCGGCAGTTAAAAAGTTACAGTGCTGGACTTCTCTGTGAAATCAGCCGTCTGTCTTCACACGAAAACATGACTCTGAATCGGGCTGTACAGTTTTATACCTCAGGAATAACACATTTTATTATGACTATCTTCTTCTGGAAGCAACATGGTGACCTCGGATCTCCTCCTTTTCCTGGAATGACAGAGACAGAAAAGAAAACACCTCCCTGCCTAGCCTTGATTAATTAATATCATCCTACTATTATCAGTATATTATAAGTTCTGGACATTCTGTTCGGACTTCCTTGGTCCAGAAAATATCATCCTGACTGTTAACCAGTGTGATGTGTAAGCATACTGCAAAAAGACGCCATGTGCTCTACGTCAGTCTCAATATTTCAATTCAGTCGTAGCGCTGAATGAGGATCCCGACCCTCAAAAACACGCCAGCTTTTTTCTGTAACCAGAAGGTCGCCGGCTCGATCCCCGGGCTCTCTGTCCTGGTCGTTGTGTCCTTGGGCAAGACACTTTACCCTACCGCCTGCTGGTGTTGGCCAGAGGGGCCGATGGCGCGATATGGCAGCCTCGCTTCTGTCAGTCTGCCCCAGGGCAGCTGTGGCTATATCTATATAAATCCAATCCATTATAATGAGCTGAAATGTGTATATAATTAAAAAAAACAGCTTTACTTAATTATTCTAACAGTTCACATAGTTTGTGAATGAATTCCAATGGGTCTTCAAAAATGAGTTTGAGGATCTCCTACTTCATATAGTGAATCATATAAAGCTCATATGATTTACTCATGAAAGTGGCCACTTTCATATATTGTTTTAATAACTATCCAAAACATACAAGTTTCATTTATATAATTTTTCCAGGGATCTTATATCTGTTTTCACTCTTGTATGCTTTTCATACAAGTTTCACACAAGACAGAAACTTTATAAGATTTATATATATCGTCGCGAAATCGATCAGTGTAGAGCAGTGAGACAAACCACGGAGGCCCCAGAAAAATGCAATCAAACGACGAGTTTATTAACACACAGGAGAAAACATCAGCATATGTCCTCTGACAAAAATACATGTTGTAGACACTTGTAAAGCAGTCGGGTACAGCCCCCCCCCCCCCCCCCCCCCATGGCCTCAATTACAGATGAAAATAGGTTCCAGACATTAGTCACAATTAATGGTACATCTTGTAACTTGAGCTAAGCCTTCACGCAGTTCTACCCAATCAGCCAGGAAGCTGGGAAACTCTGATTCAGTTAAAATCTCTGCTCTAGAAAAATCAAACTCTCTATCTGATGTTTCACAACAAACCAACACCGCCACTAACTCCTCTCCGGGCTCCCCATGAGTGACAGGTGTCGGCAAAATAGTGAAGGTAAAACCAGTGAGAGTTCTCGGATCAATTGTGCGCAAAAGAGCCCTGCTCATTTACTGCGTCGAGTCTCTTAAAGACAAGGTAACACACTCAAATAATTCTATAACTTCTCTAAATCAGGAGGATGTTCACACCGTCATTTATTACTGCGTTTCTTGCTTATTTAAAATAACTCCGGTGTCAGAATCACAAATAATTTACCCTGTCCAGTGATACTGAATTTCAAAGTCAACAAATATGCGGTCACAAAAAGTGGAAACCGCCCTCTCCGCCTCTCGTGCGTCCTGTCCTTGCACAGTATTCAACTAGGCAACGAAATATAATGGAGCAGCGGAACAAAAAGTTTTCTAAATCTGATTCACTTATTTCTGCAGACAGTGTAAAACCATAAGGGGTTTCTGGCGTTTCAGCGTAACATGTGCATCTCATGTAAAGAAAATCCCTTATGCGTGAAAATGAGCATGCCTTTTTATCCAGAGTAAAATGAAATTACTACACCCCATGCAGTATCATTATCAACCTGTTATGTTAAAATCAAAAGGAGAAGTGACCGCACCCAAAGTTGTAACTGCACACTTTCTTAACCAGAAAGAAGAGAAAAGAAAAGAGACTTTAAAGCCTCACACACGCATAACCTGCTTCCAGCGGCACTTAAATCATTTCAGACAGTTTCTTACGTCACAGCGAATCACACAACACAGCTGCACGTCTTTTGTGAGACCTCAACGGTCCGCAGACTTTGAGGAAATATCAACAGAAACACGGCTTTTTTACGGACCACAGCGGGTCTCCACAGACACAGGTAATGCTTTAATCATCTCTCATAACCTGCAGTAATATTATCAGAGTTTCTTCAACACAGTGAACCTTGATTTCCTTCCGCTGTTCCAGATCTACTGTTTAGATCAACTGGCGTTGGTCGAACAGATGTGTGGCAGTCTTGCGTTTCAGGAGCTGCTACCGACAAACCAGCAAAAAAATACGCCAAATGTGTCACCTGTGACACTTGTGAGGTTATCTCAAACACACTCCGTCAGTCTTGATGCTGTTGAACAACAAAAAGTTTAAAAATGTCGCGAGTTTACTTGGTGATTGTCTCATGCGCGACGCGATCGCGAAAACAGCAAACAATTAACACCACGCCGATGTTGTTCACGGGACAGCAAGAGTAAACGATCGGGAGACTCTAGTCGTCGTTATCGTTTTATTTCTCCGGTTTCAGCGTTTTTGCTTCACAACTAAAGCGAGCAGTTTACTTTGTGCACTAACATGGACTCGAGTCAACCAGCGCCACCTCTGGCCAAGTGCCGCAGCCTACAGCCAGATCAACCTGTGACACACATCTGCAGCACGTTTGAATTTGTTTCATGCACAACACATTTGTACTTTCAATTGTCTGTTTGTGCGTCATGCAAATAAACCTTTGACAAGAATGAAATGATATCATATATTCCTTATTGGCCTACATTTGTACAAAATTCCAAATTATATACACAAGTCATAGAAATCACCGTCCCCGTTCATCATGATTGTAATATTCTCTTTTTCCATAACAACATTGAGTAGAGGCTGAGTGGCTACACTCACCCCTGGTACATCCAAATCTACCCACAAACATGTTGACAGATGCAATCCCAGCAATGTGGATTGTTAACACTAAAAACAATCAGTAAGCAAAGACAACAGGGATCAATTGTTTCTGTTTATTTAGCACCCACAACATTTGTAGTCGCCTTCTGCAGAGGGGAAGTCCACACACACTGTGGTACCACTTTCCACAGAAGGTGCAATATGAAAGATTGAATGAGATTGTCAGAGTCATTGTCTGACTGTTTATTACTAATCACCTGCTGTACATTCACAGTAACTGCATCTCCTGACAAATGTTTATTAGATTGACCACACTTATACAGACTGTATATAACAACCAACTCTAAAATGTTTGTTTGCAGAGAAAAGACACAGACGGACTACGCTAACGACATGTGATGTTACAACACTAGTGAAATATTAGTGTCATTTCATTCTTGTCAAAGGTTTATTTGCATGACGCACAAACAGACAATTGAAAGGTACAAATGTGTTGTGCATGAAACGAATTAAAACGTGGTGCAGATGTGTGTCACAGGTTGATCTGGCTGTAGGCTGCGGCACTTGGCCAGAGGTGGCGCTGGTTGACTCGAGTCCATGTTAGTGCACAAAGTAAACTGCTCGCTTTAGTTGTGCAGCAAAAACGCTGAAACCGGAGAAATAAAACGTGCGAGGGGAACGATAACGACGACTAGAGTCTCCAGATCGTTTACTCTTGCTGTCCCGTGAACAACATCGGCGTGGTGTTAATTGTTTGCTGTTTTCGCGATCGCGTCGCGCATGAGACAATCACCAAGTAAACTCGCGACATTTTTAAACTTTTTGTTGTTCAACAGCATCAAGACTGACAGAGTGTGTTTGAGATAACCTCACAAGTGTCACAGGTGACACATTTGGCGTGTTTTTGCTGATTTGTCGGTAGCAGCTCCTGAAACGCAAGACTGCCACACATCTGTTCGACCAACGCCAGTAGATCTGGAACAGCGGCTCACTTTACTGTTACGCTCAAGCTCACGGCTGGCTTGAGTTCTCTTAAATCATATGTCAACTCCTCGGACCTCTGCGTCCGGTATTACTCTTTTTCTCACAAATAAGTGTCTCCCAAAATGATCCTCTGATCACAACCTATTTTTAAACCAAGGTCCCAAGTCTTGGTAGATGGTCAATGTCCAGTTGTGGACACTCATAAAGCAGTGGGGTACGCGCCCCACCCATGGCGTCAATTACAGACATAGCTGGCGATTTTTTGTTTTTATGGGCCGATCGATTTTTTTATTTTTTTATTTTTATTTTTTGGAAGGGTTTAAATAATGAAAGGTGTTGGATTGGCCAATTGGTCATGATCGACTCTGGGCTGGACCAATTACAGCCGAGGAGGTCGGATGCACCCTCCCCCTTGTTTAGCAATCTTATAGGCCATCCATCGGCTCTTTGTTACTTCGGAAACATGGCTTAAACAATTTCCACGACGTAATCCGATAACAACCGATCTCTTTACCCGTCGGCTTCCCGTGGCTGTCATGCAACAGGTGTTGTGCCAAAAAGTGATTTCCAATGTTTGCGTGTATTTTTTATGTGTAATATCTATGTTGGTAAATAGACTTCGGTGAACAGCGTTTACAAAGGGGCTATATATGGAATTAAAAAATTATCTGTTTTTTCAAGTATCTTTACAACTCTGTGTTATTGTACTTACATTATAACCAATCCGCTCCTTTATCCCCACTTTAAATATTTTTACAGAACTATTGTAATAGTTGAGCCATTTCTGCTGTCCAACTACTTCTTACAAAATACATTTTTAATGTTAATTAGACTTTTTTTTAACGGCATAAATAAAGGTTATATAAAAGTCACTGCCAAAGACTGATTGCGGCTTCTACCTTGTTACACTAATGTTGTTTGTAGCTCAATATGACTTTATGTCATCCATGAGGGATGCATTTGACATGTTTCACATATTATAGCACAACAAGTTACTTATAGCAATTTAAATACGAGCAATCAGTTTTTGGCAAATACCGGCTATTGCAGTTAATAATACAACAGCTTCTTGCCATTTTTTGTGTTTCTTTTTATCGCTGTGTAACTGAGTTCAATTGAAAGCCTGCATGCGCTAGTACCGCATGCCACAAGTTCCCAGAATCCTTTGCGGTTTTACCCCTGAATGACGTCACATTTTTGGTGGGCCGGTCTCTAGTCAAAATGCCCGGGCCGATTTTTTGTCCCAGTCCAGCCCTGATTACAGATTAAAATAGGTTCCAGACATTAGTCACAGTGAATGGTACATCTTGTACATCTTTAATGGCTATAAACAGACATCGAACTTCTCTTTTCTATAACATCTTCCATACAAGGTAATAACTTCAAGCCTTCAGGGTCTCTGGGGCTAATTATTGACTCTGGTCATCTGTTGCCAAGTAGAGTAAAATATAGTGAGACACCAAATGAGTTAAGGCCTCAGGCCTGACACATTCCTAGATTACTTGTGTTATATGTATTGTAAGCATGCATTGCAGCTATCCTTCTATGTTGTAGTTTCCCTCAGCATGGATCACCTGGACAGTCACGCCAGTGAAGCTTAAGACCTTTAATGAACCCAACATCAACTCGAAATAAGCACAAATATGCAATGTGTATGAAATACTTCTAACCGTACTTGTAATAAAAGTTAACATAAAGGATGGATCCTCAAATGAACATCTTCAATAAACAACTTTAATGCAATATCAATACTGTGAGAAATATTATTAAATGGAATAATGCTGTAAAGATTGTTATTAATGCAGTTATAATGATGCAGATTATATGGCAGCAATAAAAGAATTTCTGTATCTCCACAATATCTTTTCCATATCGTCATGGAAACCGTGCACAATTTTTTTTTTTTTAGCTTGACATGCTTTTATTTAAAAGTAAACAAACAGAAAAGGGAGGGCCAATGACTGAACTACCCCTTTAAAAGAGGCTAACCATGTACACTACTCTTTTTTTCAGTGCATTCCTATCTGTCTCAACATGTTTGCTTCACTTGTGCTGCTATGCCTCTTCATTTGGATCGCCATCCTTCATTTCAAATCCCGGAGGCCCAAGAACTTTCCACCAGGACCTCTTAACGTGCCCCTACTGGGCAGCGTTTTTCACCTGAGCCTAGAGAACCCCTTGAAAGATTTTGAGAAGGTAATAAAAATGCTGTTTGTTGAATTGTGTTGTTTTATCATTTTAACCCTTTAAAACCGATGGTAGCGGGCACGCTCTGTTTTGCATGACTATTTTTAAATCCCGGTAGCTCTGCAACCACGTGAGCTAGCGCAATAATTGTTTTTGCATATGAAACCGGAGGAGTTGTACTTACATCTTATGCCATCAGCTTGTCCTCGGTCACAGTTTCCTTCCACATATAGCTTTGCAAAAACTGCATAAAAAGCACTTGCAGCAACACAAACATAATATTCCAGAAACAGCTTTGCCGATCCGATCAGCTGTTCGTAACACTTCCTACATTGGAATAGACGTCAGCGCGAACTATCGCATGTCCGCCATGACCTGCCCGAAACCGGAAGTGATGTCATTTTCGTGGAAATGTAGTTTTTTACCATCAGGGCCTCATGAGCCTATACTGGTGTTTTTAAAAGTTATCTTTGACTTTATGACTTTCTGTGTGGTTTCTGGGATGCTTAGGACTCATATTGCACTGCTGGAAATAGTTTATTTTGATGCATATGCTGCTTTTTTGCAAATTTGCATTATAATATTTATTTTCGTTTTTCCTGCAGTATATAAAAATTGGTGTATTTCAAAAATAAAACTATAAAGACACTCAAAATAAATTTCCTGTGGTGGGAAACTATTTTGTGCAACTTTTTTGTATTTACAGTTTTGAGGGATAAGCCTCTTAAATTTCTCTAACTAGAAATATATGTTAAAAAAACAAAAACGATTTTCAATTTTTTTGTAGTTTATTGCACTTTTTTGCAATTTATGTAATTACTATGCACTTAATGCAGACATATTATTAAAATTTGGGCTATAATGGTTGTATTGATGTATAGCAACTTGAAATGCTCCCAAAAATGGCTCCACAGCATGTAAAAATATAATATAAGCTCTGGCGGACTTGGTTCTATGGCAGGTCTTAAAGGGTTAAGAAAGGAAAAATGGGCCATTCACATACAGGCACGTAACAGTACTGATCTTACCTTTTTACTGTGATTGCCTAATATGTTGTTGGGATAAAACTGACTCTCTGCACAGTTGGCATTTACCCAGCCAATACTGCAAGTCACTGGACAGATTGGACCTTACCTTCTTGACAAGTCAGTATTTGCCAACAGAGTTTTTCTGTATGTGTGAAGGGGGTTATCTCTATGTTTCCTTATATAAAATAATAAAAGAGCAGTATACGCTTCAAAAAATCAATTATTTTATTGAGTATAATTTGTCAATATAGCTTTACTAATATGCCACAAGCTGTGTCTACCAGGATGCGTACACAGGGTCCTATTTTCAGGTCATAGTAGAAAAATATTAAGGACATAAATTACATTTCATTGAATTTAATTAAAAACCAGAATCCTTTTTTTCATAGCTGCTTTAGACCATATAAAATGTTAATTCCTCTGGTCGGTAAATATGTTTAAAGCCCCTTCAAAATGTAATATTCATCTGAGGGTGTGACGCATGGATTTCAAACTTGTCATTTTGTTTCCTCCCAGCTGAGGAAGACTTATGGAGATGTCTACAGTATTTTCCTGGGGCGCGAACCAGCTGTAGTCATCAATGGTGTAAAGGCCATGAAGGAGGCTATGGTGACCAAGGCTGTTGATTTTGCTGGACGACCTCAAGGCTTGTTCATTAATGATCTCGTTGATGGGAAAGGTAGAATTTACATCATGTTATATGCGGTATAATGGAATAATAGTAAAATCATCTTTATCAGAAATTCTAATTGCGACTCAGAGTCAAATGTACGTTTTGGTGGGTGTTTTGTTGCTGCCCCTGTCGTGACTTTCGTGTGCATCAAAACAAGCGAAACAGACTCACAGCGGTTTATGTTTCCTACCTGGGAAAGTTGATGTTGCTGATGTTTTACTGACTTTAAACTACACTGTGAGGATCAATTGTTCACTTACGTTTTAGGCCAAGAGGTTGGAGAGCTTTGGAACAGGAAACATTTTTGAGTTCTTTCTTCTTTATGTTGCTCAACCTGTTGTAGGAGTCTTTATGGCAGATTATGGCTCTAAGTGGAGGGAACAGCGTCGCTTTGGTTTGACGACTTTGAGGAACTTTGGTCTGGGAAAGAATTCAATGGAGGAGAGAATTCATGACGAGATCAAACACATCATCAGTACCCTGGAAAAGAACATTGGTATGTTCATCGATGGGTTCACGCACCAGTTTTGCACGGTGCTGTTGGTTGCAGAATAGTGATTTGTACTCTCGTACAGTGCTGTCTTGTTTCATTATGTCTCCTACAGGTAAAACAATGAGCCCTAGGGTTATGTTTCATAATGCAGCCTCCAACATCATCTGCCAGGTTCTGTTTGCTAGACGCTACACGTACGATGATGAGTTAATCAAACTGTTTGTTGGAATCTTTAACGAGGTTTCAAAGATAATCAATGGACCGTGGGCCACGGTGAGTAAAACTGACACCAATGCTATCGAGGCAAAGTGTTTACAGTTTCCTAACAGGTCTGTGAGACTGCCTGGAGCATGCCAACATGGCTACAGTCTTCAGCTCAGTCTAGAGCTGAAGGTGAAACGTCTTCAAGATCAAAATCCACTGTGGAATAACTGCTATATTCTTATTGTTTAGAAGTCAGAATGGACTTTGTATCGACTTGTTGACCGTCCATCTAACATAGTTTTGCCAGTCAAAT
This sequence comes from Neolamprologus multifasciatus, assembly GCF_963576455.1. Lineage (NCBI taxonomy): Eukaryota > Metazoa > Chordata > Actinopteri > Cichliformes > Cichlidae > Neolamprologus > Neolamprologus multifasciatus. Next base: position 66,489,346 of record NC_140445.1, read on the forward strand.
AAAAATCTTAAAAGTTATCTTCAGCAATTCGTCTTCTTCCACCAATTTTGTTGTTTGGTTGTTTTTCTGCAGCTGTATGACTCTTTTCCTATAATACGTAACCTGCCACTGCCCTTCCAAAAGGCCTTTAAGAAAATGGAGGTAATGTTGAAGATCATTCTTACCACACGTTTGTACAATAAAGGTAAAAACATACGCATGCACACTGTCAGTGAAAAGCGAAAAGTACGAATGAAGAATTGCATGTTTTAGATTTATAAGAATCTTTCACGTCGCATGGTGAGCGAGCACAGAGAGACCCGAGTTCCCGGAGAGCCACGAGACTTCCTTGACTGCTACCTGGATGAACTGGAGAAGGTGTGTGAGCGTGAAAAGGAAAGCAATAAATAAATGGACATTCTCAGTATTTACTCAGTATCTTGTTACATAAGTATAACACTCATACTCTTATATGTATGATAAGATACATTTTTGTCTTGCTTGAATGTTTCTTACAATTATCACTCTCTGCATTTTTAGAGAGTTGATGAAGAGTCTTCATTTTCAGAAGAAGAGCTCATTATTTACTTGCTGAATCTTCACTTCGCTGGGACTGACACCACCTCTAACACGCTTCTTACTGGTTTTCTTTACCTGATGAACTATCCACACATACAAGGTAATACGACTCCCGCCGTACTCATTTATAATCAAGAAAAATTCAACTTGTTGGCACATTTATAGTAAAATTTTTGTTTTATTTGCGTTATCTGTCCACTGGATATTAGTTTGTGCACACGAGATGTTTTTGTACTCTAGACTAAAACAAAACATTTGATTTTGATCCAAGATTTTGCTTTTTACTGTGAACAAAAAGAGTCCCTGCCAGAGCTGTGCTTTCACAATCTTTTAATAATATGCAACAATTCCCATGTTAGAACTAGAGATGGCACGATACCACTTTTTTATGTCCGATACCGATACCGATATCATAAATTTGGATATCTGCTGATACCGATATGAATCCGATATAGTGTGTTTTTTAATCAGTAAAACTGTTTTTTTAATATCTTGCTGCTTTTTGTATAAGTTCATACTCAAGTTAAAAAACAACAACAACACTAAAGCTATTCTGTTATACCTGTATGTAAAAAAAACACACTGCACCCAAAATATTTCATAGATCAGCAACACTGATCAATCTAATAAAGTTAAACCTACCCCATCCTCCCTATTCTGGTATTTTAAAGAGTACTTAGCAGAAATATTAAGCAACCTAACTAATAGGGTTGCAAACTCCCAGCAAAAGCAAATAGGGAACCACCCTCTTCCTCATTATGCTTAATCAATGTAATCAACTTTAATTTGATGCAGGGTGAAAAAAATTCACAGAAATAAATTATTTTTCAAGAATAATTAAATAGATTCAACATCTTTCTTCAGCAGAATTGCAGACTGCTCAGATGGTATCTTCCCAAAGGAAAAAGTACTACTACTAAAAAGTACTAGGGTATATTAGACTTAACAGTTACTATATACAGTAATGGACTTCTATACATTTTACATCAGATTAAAACTTTGGGTGTAAGATTCAGATAATTATTAAATAATCAAAAGCTAGATATTTTAAATGAGAATAAGAAAGAAAAGTATGTCTTTGTGCCCCCTTTTGCCTGTTCATGCCCTATCGGCCCCCCTGGCTAAACTTTGCTAGATCCGCCCCTGCACAGTTACCAGCCGTCAGCTGCATAGAAAAAGATCCTGGTGTAGAAAGTAATATTAAATAAATTCTAACAACAGCTTATCAAGCTTAATAGTGCTGCTGTTGTTCAGCCGCTGGTTTCCTCTTTCTGGTGAGAAGTGGGCCAAAAACAAAGAAGAGAGACGGACTCGCGACAGAAAAGCCGATCAGCTGATCATTAAGCAGTTTCACGATTGAAGTAGCAGCAGGAGAGAGAGAGAGAGAAAGACAGTTGCTCTATATATCGGTTGTTAAGCTTAACGCGGGAATGCTTTACAAACATTCAGAGATGAACTTACACACTTGCTTTACTTCTCTCTGAGATAACTTCCTCGGAGATGAAATGTTTGCTAGCAGGCTACAAATACACACAGCCGCTCTATCACGTGACCACACTGCTCCGGCTCGCCATGTCGCCAAGTTTTGTGAGGTGCTTTTTTGATATTTAATGGATCGATTACATTTTTTATTTCTCTCCGATATCCGATCCAGTAATTTAGGTCAGTATCGGACCGATACCGATACGTAATATCGGATCGGTCCATCTCTAGTTAGAACCTAATAAAGTATACTTAGAAGTAGCTGGAAATGGTCTTTAAGCCTGTGAAATTACATATGAATTTGTCCACTTGTAGCAGCTGGATACTGGGTGGGTAAGACTACACGTCTTTCCCACCCAGTATCCAGTAAGGGTCCTGGCTAGACCCCTCATGCTAACCAAAAACCCTGGAATGGCGCGGCTACGTCTGCAGCCCGTCCGAAGCACGGACACAAGAACGTTTCACTGCACATTGTACTGTGTATGTTACTAATAATCAAGCTTGTTTGTTTTTGTTCATGTTAGGGTGTCGAAAAACAATTACAGCTAGGGATGCACCGATACCACTTTTTTTGGAAATGAGTACGAGTACTTGCATTTCAGTACTCGCCCATACCGATACAGAGTACTTAATAAAAACATGATTTAAATTTACAGGTAACAGCTTTAGTCCTATAATTTAACAAAAAAACAACAACAAGAGACTGGTTTGGAATTAAGAACATTTACTTAAAATGAAAAGCATGTTGTTTGCAACATATTACAGAATAAATAATTATAAAAAACAAAATTTAATTTTAAATTTGTTCGTCTGTTTCTCTGTTTGAAGTCTCACTAGCACAGTCACAGCTGGGATGACATCAGAGGCTAGTGCGTCGTAGCTGCTCACTTTTTTAGTTAGTTCCTCAAAGGGGGCGAGGATGGCAACAGTCGTCTCCATAAGAGCCCATTGGTGAGCGGTGAGATAGTCAGGGAGGTCGTGCTCGGACACGCCCAGCACTCGCTTTTGCTCAATGAGGGACTGGAGCAGGTAATACGTGCTGTTCCAGCGCGTCTGTACGTCCTGCTGCAGTCTCTTTATTGGCTGGTTGAGCTGTCCCTGAATGTCCTCGAGGCGGGAGTAGGCTAAGGCGGAGTGTTTAAAATGCCCAACTATTTTCCGTCCCACTGCCAGTGTTGCCAACTTAGTGACTTTGTTGCTATATTTAGCGAGTTTTCAGACCCCCTTAGCGACTCTTTTTCTAAAAAGCGACTAGCGACAAATCTGGCGACTTTTTCTGGTGTTATTGGAGACTTATTTATGACGACTTTTTGACGTGAAAACGCGTATCGCTCTTACTCTCAACAAGCAGCGGTGCTGCCGTGGGCGCCTCACCCGTGCCAAAGCGCTCACGGGTGGAGGATAGTCCTCCCCCGCTGCTATCAGGGCAGGTGATGTTCACACCTGTGCATCCAAACGGCAAATGAATCGCGCATGAGCGAAGCCGCTGCTCCCGCACTGACTGTAACACAGTCAGTTCTTCTTTTACTGTTATGCTGTTTTGTGGATAACAAGGTTTAAAACTACTTATAAACACACACACAGTAACTCCACCAGAGTGCCTATTTCGGGTCACTTTTGCCGGTCCAAGCCCGGCTAAAGGAGCAGGGTTGGAATTGTGACATTAAAAAAAAAAAAAATTGCTAAAAGAAATTTAATTTGTAGTTCTAAATAAATTCTAACTGCATTTAGGACGTTTTTTACTCACTTTATGTCTCGTCCACGATGTTATTTCTCTCTCCAACAACGTAGGTTACAATTATATTAGCATGACAAATTATGCAAATTAGGTGATGACGTCATTTGGTGACTTCTAGCGACTTTTAGGACAGCCAATAGCGATTTTCCTTACTGAGGAGTTGGCAACACTGCCCACTGCTATAGCATCAGCTATGCTCCTCTGTGCTAATAAGCGTGGGTAAATAAGCGTGGGTAAATAAGCGTGGGTAAATAAGCGTGGGTAAATAAGCGTGGGTAAACTCTTTGTACTCGTTGTCGTGTTGGGATTTTGGTGCTTGATTAAATTACTTGTGTTAATTGTGCTACCTTTTGAGCCTCTGGACAATTTCGCTGAGCACAATTTGCAGTCCGCCTTTGTTTTCACGTCTTCGTTCACTTTGAAATAGTTCCACACGACTGACTTGTCTCGCCTGCCCTTCTCCCCGCTCTGAGCTGCAGCCGGGGCCTGGGGGCGGGCACTCGGGGCCTGGGGGCGGGCACTCGGGGCCTGGGGCGGGCACTTGGCGCCTGTGATTAACCCCTTACATGCCGCTCAAACATGGACAGGTCTCAGACCGTGGTATCGGGGGACTTTTAACGAGTACTTTAGAAAATGTGGTATCGAGGCCGATACCCGATACTGGTATCGGTATCGGTGCATCCCTAATTGCAGCAAATGAAAAGCACCCATTATTAATAACTTGTCTAATCCTATGTTTAGTTCATCACTCGTGACATTTACCACATTGCTAATTTTCATTTTCTCTTTAAATAGCATTAACTGTTGTTTGTTATGTAACATTTGTTTTTGACTTTCTTTACAACACATTGTATGATGCAACATCTCCCACAGAACGATGTCAGCACGAGATAGACCGAGTGTTAGACGGGAAGGACTGCGCCAGTTTTGAAGATAGACTAAATATGCCCTACGTGCAGGTACAAACCATACAACATATGCAGGGTATTGCAGACTGAACATTTCGACTGGTTATGTCGCTGTAGTATTGTCATGATCGAGCCAGCGTTTTGAGTTTTCATTTATGTTGATGGTTTGTGTTTAAGTTCATTTAGTTATAAGCTGCTGGGTTTCCCAGTTCATTGTTATAAATAAATAAAATAAATATTTTTGCTCTATACTACATAAATGTCTTAATCCAGGCAGTGATTCATGAAGCCCAGAGGGTTGCCAACACTGTTCCTCTCAGCGTCACCCACTGCACCACCAGGGACACAGAGCTGATGGGATATTCCATTCCCAAGGTAAGAGGCAACCGGCTACATAGGTTTTAGGAACAGAGGCAATGAAGAGTTTTCTTAATGTCTTTTATTGTTTTGGTGTTTTTTCAGGGTACACTAATTATCCAGAATCTGACCTCAGTGCTCAACGAGGACGGACAGTGGAAATTCCCTCATGAATTCAACCCAGAAAACTTCCTAAATGACCAAGGAGAGTTTGTTAAACCAGAGGCTTTCATGCCTTTCTCTGCAGGTACAAGAGCATAGACAAATACAGCAGCAGAGACAGGGTTGATCAAATATGTGTTCTACATGGTACTGAGACCTGTTTTAATGTCTCAGGTCCTCGGGTGTGTCTCGGAGAGGGTCTGGCTCGTATGGAGCTCTTCCTCATCCTGGTGACTCTGCTGAGGAGATATCAGTTCATCTGGCCCGAGGACGCAGGAGAACCAGACTTCACTCCGGTCTACGGGATCACCTTAACTCCCAAACCGTTTAGCATGAAGATCCAACTCAGGACACCACAATGAGATGGTGTGCAGACGCTGTAGCTCAGTGATAAAAATAGAGTCTATATATATATAAAAATAGATTAGTAAATATTATAAGAACAAGTAAGAAAGAATATTACCACAAATTATTGGAGCAAAGTAGAAGTAACACACAAGAAACATGGAGGATATTAAATAGTATAATCAAAAAGGGCTCAAAAAATAAGAATTATCCAGATTATTTTAAAAAAGATAAAGATATTGTGCTTGATAAAACTAAAGACATTGCAAATGAATTTAATGATTTCTTTGTAAATGTTGGCTTTAATTTAGCAAAAGAAATTCCAGAGTCAAGAAATAATAACGACCTAAATAAGCATATTACTCAGAATGTGTCCTCCATGTTTATTGGTGCTGTAACTCATAGAGAAATAATTAACATTGTGAAGACATTTAAAAATAAAAAGTCCACTGACTGTTTTGGTATTGACATGATATTAGTTAAAAGTATTATAGAATATATAGTGCAACCTTTCGCATACATTTGTAATCTGTCCTTTCAAACTGGTGTATTTCCCTCACAAATGAAAATAGCAAAAGTTATTCCAATCCATAAAAACGGAGAGAGAAGTCAGTTTACCAATTACAGGCCAATATCACTGCTCCCACAGTTCTCAAAAATTTTAGAAAAGTTATTTGTTAATAGACTTGATAAATATATTGAGAAGCATAATCTCCTAAGTGATAACCAATATGGCTTTAGAGTGAAAAGGTCCACTTCGATGGCAGTGATGGAACTTGTAGAAGGGATATCTAATGCTATAGATAATAAGGAATATACTGTTGGTGTTTTTATAGACTTAAAAAAGGCGTTTGATATGATTGATCATTCTATATTAATGAATAAACTAGAGAGATATGGCATAAGAGGGTTAGCATACAAGTGGATGAAAAGTTACCTGGATGACAGATATCAATATGTCGAATTCAATAATGTAAAATCTAAGTAGTTGAAGGTAACTTGTGGTGTTCCTCAGGGCTCTGTGCTGGGCCCTAAATTATTTATATTATACATAAATGACATATGTAGCATTTCCAAACTGTTAAAATGTGTATTGTTTGCTGATGATACCACTCTGTATTGCTCAGGTAAAAACCTAGAACAGCTTCTGACTACAGCGGAAAAGGAGTTAAATATATTAAAAAACTGGTTTGATGTAAATAAGTTATCATTAAATATAAAGAAAACAAAATTGATTATTTTTGGCACTAGACAAATGAAAAATGTATCTAAAATCAGGGTTAATGGAATTGAAATTGAAAGAGTGTACGAAAATAAATTTCTTGGAGTGATAATTGATGATAAGCTGAGTTGGAAGTCTCATATAAACCATGTGAAAACAAAAATGTCAAAAACCATTGCTATTCTCTATAAAACAAAGCATGTCCTGAACAAAAAATCATTATACACACTCTATTGTACTCTGTTGCTTCCATATATGACTTACTGTCTGGAGATATGGGGTAATGCATATAAAACGAACACTCTTCCTATTTTCAAGTTGCAAAAAAGAGCTATAAGAATTATAAACCAATCAAACTATATAGAACCAACTAACATTTTGTTTATTAATCTGAATACCCTGAAATTTTATGATTTAGTTGAATATAAAATGGCACAGATAATGTATAAAGCACAAAATAACTTGCTTTGCCCCAGTACTCAGAAGCTGTTCAAAGTCAGAGAGAGTCAATATGACTTAAGGGGAACAGATTTCTTTAAAAAAAACAAGATAAGGACAAATATAAAGCAGAGATGTGTTTCTGTTAGAGGAGTTAACCTGTGGAATCGTTATGACAGTGATTTAAAAAGGTGTAGTTCATTTTCCTTGTTTAAAAATATGTTTAAAAATAGAGTATTAGAAAAATATATATATCAAGAATGAAAAGAGCAAAAAAAACAAAAACAAAAAAACCTCTTGATTCTTTTGCTTTGATGTAGTTACTTATCTAAGGTGGAAAGTTTTCTGTTTTTTTGTTTTTTTCTTGTTTGTTTGTTTGTTTGTTTTGTTTTTGCTTTGTTTTATTATTTGCTTCGAGCCCTGTGTACAGGAGCTGCATGCTAAAAGATCTTTTGTTAAAAGGGTTGGCGTAATAAGCAAATGCTTCAGCCAATACCTTTTGATTAGCCTTGTCTCATGCTTTCTTGCTTTGTGGTAGATCTTTGTTCTGTATTCACTGAGATATTTGAATGCTAATCAATAAAAAAAAAAAATAAAAAAAATAGAGTCATACTTAGAATTGAATGAAAATAAATTTCTGCTGCCTTAAAGTCAACAGTCACAAAAGTAAAATATACATAAATTGGGTGAGTGCACCTATCCCAACATAGGGTTTGATCCTTAATTAGTCTCTAAACTATGTATTAGATTTTCCCAAATACTGCAGGGTCTACCCTGAGGCAGCGCTTTGTGTGATTTGGAGCTATAAAAAAACCTGACCAACAGTCGTCCAACATCTAATTTGGAAAAAAAAAAGTGTGGATGTGAATCACACCCATCACTATGTTAGTAAAGAGTGTTTTCTCTCATAGAAGTGAAACAATAAATCCATTACAACCCAGATGTGTGTGTGGTTTTACACTCTCATTGTTATGCACTCTTTTTGAGGTCATCTTTTGTGACAGTTAATTTTAGTTATTGGTTGTTCAGCAGATCTCCCTGGTTTTCAGACATTAACAGAAACTCATTTACAACTGTCCCAGATTTAAAAACTCATGTATATTCTTTACATCAGCCCGAATTACAGGTCGTTATAGATTTTGATGGTAAGAAACACTTTAACTTAAAATGGGTTAACAGGCAATTTTTAATTTCATCATTTCACAGAAGTTATTATAAATACAAATAAAAAACATCAGTTTTTTCACTTGATATAATAATAATAACTTTCGGTTTCTTACCTTAAACATGGATTAAAGATTTTTATTGTAGTACATACGTATTTCATTATCTTTTCATGTTTAAATACTAATTATTCAACATGTTTGTCCTTAAAAATTAAAATTATGTTAAATTTACAACATGTATTTTAATTTACTGTCTCTTAAAAATACAGAAATATTCTAAATACTAATTAAATCAAATCACTTTTATTGTCACATCACATGTGCAGGTACACTGGTACAGTACATGCGAGTGAAATTCTTGTGTGCGAGCTTCACAAGCAGCAGAGTTGTGCAAAAATACAATAACATAAAACAAGCAAAATATAAGAATGGCTAAATCTGAGACTAATAAATATATGTACAATATATAATAGTATATGCATCACAATTACAGAAAGCTTATATATTTTTATGTGATGGTATCCATCCATCCATTTTTACAGCTCATCCAGGTTCAGGTTGTGGGGGCGGAGTCTGTGGAGAGCGGCACAAAGAAGCCCAGACATCCTCTTCCTATATAATGAGATATTTACGGCTTTACCAGGTCTAACTAATCACAAATAGCTTGGGGAAAAATGGATCCCATTGATGCGACCGTCTCTGCATCACGCCCACCCACATAATATTCAAACCTCCGAGGAGCAGCCAATCAAAGGAAAGTGGGTGGAGCTGCTCCAGTACAACATTTTTAAAAAGATGGTTTGAAATGCAGTATTTTTCCAATATTGTGAATCATGCAAAGCCAAGAATAAATATCTGAAGTTGTAAAAACAGTCCTAATACAAGCATCCATTGTTTTTCTTTTTTTTAACTTTTGTCAGTTAAACATTAAAACAAAAAGTACGATTTTAAATATTCGCATTTCTATATATTAAATTAAAAGTGAAGTAGGCATCATAGGTACCATTATGTTCTGTGGCAACAGCGATAGCAGACATTTGCTTGCCTATGATGGCGCAGACATGCGTAGATCAAGTCGGTGTCGAACAAATGACTAACCCGATCAGTGCCTCTGCAGGCCCCACGACTGTGCAAAGGTTGTCTGTGTTTGTACAGTGAAGGGTTAAGGTTAGGGTGTACAAAGGCCCGATGAAACAGAATACGTTGAATCACAGCATCACCATGTTTGCATCTGTTGCTCTGATATTGTTGTTGGTGTTGTTGCTTCTCCTGCTGCTTTTTTCAGCATACAGACCCAATAATTTCCCTACAGGCCTGCGACCAATCCCCGTCTTTGGAAACCTGCTGGATCTCAATCTGGAGAAGCCTATTGCTGGCCTAGAGAGGGTGAAGTTTAATATCATTTCTAATATTTTAAATATATAAAACCATTCTACAATTTTTTTCATATATGCATTCATTGATGTACACACGGATAGGTTTGTCTGAGATTCCTGCATCTTTAATTGTTTTCTGGTGTTAGTTTTGTTTTCCTTTCTCTCTAAAAATAAAATATTAGATTGGATTAGATAAAACTTTATTAATCCCTCTGAGAAATTCGGTAAGCTGCATACAGTTTAATAAGGGAAATGACTGTTTTTAGTCTAGATACTCATTTGTTGAATAAATATCTTAAAAAAATGAATGAAAATAGATTTGAATATTCCAAAGTTTTTTTTTCGTGGTAGTTATTTCACTCGGCTGTTTGTCTGCTCGAGCTGATGAGCTGAGCTCAGAGAACAGAGGGGGCTTGGCTCTGTGACCTGATGGTCAGTTATTTATCAAAAAATCTAACTTAAAAGAATAAAAATGCTCTGCAGAGCTGCTGTGAGGTGATTTTAGTCCAAACAAGGTCACTCGTTTGTTTACGATGACGATAACTTTTTAAAATCAACTTGTTACAGTGTCTCAAAATTGCACTGAATCTGAATTTCATACCCTATTTTTATAAAACATGCCACTTTATCTCCCCCAGCTGGCTGAACACGATGGGAACATCTACAGCCGTTTTATTGGTCCCAGGCCTGCGGTTGTTATCGTTGGGCCTTAAAGGAGGCCCTGATCCACAAAGCTGCTGACTTCTCTGGCAGAACACAACACCTAATGTACAATCATGCTGCACAGCGATAGCTTTCTGTGACTTTCTGTCTATTTATGCAGCCCCCGCAGACATGTTTCATCTCGTCTCAAGTTTTACACCAGATCCTCTTCCTGATACAGCTCCCAAGGGATTCGTGTCTCTTCCTAGAACTGAACTGCATAACTTTTGCTTGTGAGGTGAATGTGTAAACCACTAAACTATGAAAATGTAACAGCTGTGGTCTCCGTTTGTTATTTTAATGGGAAAGGAGTAAGAGCACAATGACAGCCTCGGGTCTCAGAGTTGCATCAGATAACAGTGGCCACTGGAAATGTAATGCAGACATATTAGTCTGCATGTGGTTGGAGTGCAAGATTAAAATTAATTAAGTGGGAATACTTTCTGTGGTGTCATGAATGTGATGTAAATACTGTGACAGGAGATTTCTAAGAATCATCCCGCAGTTCTTCAGCTTGAGACACCTGAGTTAGAAAACACAAACACTGCAGCTGTCTTTCACTCGCGAGGGCACGACCTGCGTCTCATCACTGTCTGTGTACTTTATTTATACTTGTCTGTGTGTACAAAGGTAACAAAGTTATTCTAAGAACTCAGAGCTGAGGTTCCCCTTATCTAAGTCTGCATGTTCTTTCAGAAAAGAGGAAGCTGTTAGTCGTTTATCACAAAAGACTTTATGTCAAAAGCCACGTAGACATTTGGTTGCTTAGTGATCCTAAAAAACCACATTTCATGAAGCTGATCACATTATATAAAAACAATTTTCCTTAAATGCTGAATGTCAAAACTCTGTACACTGGCACCATCTGGTGGTAGCAGTGAGAACAACAGGTGATGTGCTTGTAATTACTGAAACATAATTAAAGCCATAAAAGTTTCTCTTTTTGCATGTAGCTCATCCTCCAGGAGTGGTTTTAGCAGATTACAGTCCCGGTTGCAGCACAGACGTTTCAGCCTGGTGACCAGTGTTGGTCAAGTTACTTGAAAAAAGTAATCAGTAACTAATTACTGATTACTTCCCCCCAAAAAGTAATCCAGTTACTTTACTGATTACTTATTTTCAAAAGTAACTAATTATTTAGTTACTTAGTTACTTTTTAAAAACACGATTTACAACCTGAATAGGTGATAAAGCGATAGATCTTTCAGCCCAATTCTACTTTTTCTGCATAATCATCATACAAAATGTAATCAAATGAAAAAGTCTCTTTTTAAAACTTGTTTTATTAGATTTAATCTTTTAACTTTATGCATCAAGCAAAAATGTAATTATCTGCAACATTCTCTGACTGGAAGAAATTAGTTTAACATTTAAACCTATTTTCTGCACATTCCAGCACATAAAATAAAATATTTTTTGTGTTTACACTCAGTCTTTCAAATAGATGCAAGTAAAACACAGCAGAAAATAAATAAAGTCAAAGACTAGCGGTCCTGTTGCTCTATTTTCACCTGTAAAGCAGGAGTGGGGTAGGCGGAGGGTTACCCTGGTGCAGGTGTGCAGCGGTCAGTGGAAGAATCCGCGAGTTTCTCTGTGAGTTTCCCATTACGTCGTAGCTACTCGGTGCTTGTTTGGAAGTTTAGGGGTTTTTTTCGCTGTAAAAAGAAGTTTTCTTCCCACGCACAACGGACACTAATGTTTTTGTCACTTTTTATGGAATCAAACTCAAAGTAAGGTCAGTACTTCCACGCTTTAAACGCTGCACGCTCATACTCTCTCTGCACTCGATATATGATCCATTGTTGATCTGCACACAGCTGTTGTCACAAACGTCGCACTCGCTTACGTCACTGTCATGAGACATTCTCGCAAAAAAATCACGGTTTTAGTAACGCAGCGTTCCTGTAGGAAAGTAACGGTAATTTAATTACCGTTTTTGCAATAGTAATCTCTTACTTTACTCGTTACTTGAAAAAAGTAATCGGATTACGCGTTACTGCCCATCTCTGCTGATGACCCTGAGAAACTTTGGTCTGGGGAAACAGTCCATGGAGCAGAGGATTCTCGGAGAAATGCAGCACGCTGTGAAGCTTCTGCAGGAAAGCGTTGGTATGCTTTTCTCCAGCAGTGAGTAACTAATTGTTTTTGTTGCTCTGTTTTTAATGACGTTTGTGTCTAAAAACGTCTGTTCACATTGTTTCTCCAGGTAGGACCACAGACCTTCTGCTGCTGTTCCACACTGGAGCCTCAAACATCATCTGCCAAGTTCTGTTTGCTGAGCAACGAGGATGAATTTATCAAGTTTTCTGTTCGTCTTTTTCATGAGACATCCGAATTAATCGCTGGGGCACGGTGAGCTGCTTTCATAGTGACGCCTCTGAATATCATGCTGTCACTAATGTTATGGAGAATAAATACAATCTGCAAACAAGGTCACACCATAACAGTAAAATCGCTTTTTTCATGTGTACAGACTCATGAGTACATTCCTGTGGTGCGCACCTTCCCGCTGCCTTTCCCGGAAACCTTCAAGTATTTCAGGCTATGTTTTGGAAAGTTTTGATTTGCAAAAGTTTTGCAAATAATCCTTATTTTATGTTTTAATGCAGAGACAATAGCAAAGCTGTCATATGTTTGATGATCTACTCCTGTAGAAGTGAATTAGCTGACAGGTGAAACCTCTTCCTTGGATGAACATGATCAATAATCATGTATAACCACTATATTAATCAAATATTCTCATTCAAACCAGAAAAATGTTCGTATTAAAAATGAAAATGACTTGTAATTGAAATGTTGAGGTGACCACATGTGACCACATTGAGGCCCATTTGAATCAGGCACAAATGACACTGAGTGTTAGCTCTCCATATATTTTCAAACATTTCCCCCAAAAGCAAGAAAAAGCCCCAAAATTCTGTTATTTTACTGAACGTAGTATGATGCAACACAGGATCAACAATACAGCACCTGCAGTATTAAGTGTGAGTCAGTTTTATCCATGTGTTTAAAAACATCCATGTCAGCATGACACACGGTGCAGTCATCGAAACAGCTCATCACAGCTTTTTTCCTGTTAAATCGCCCATGAAAGAGATTTGGAGAAGTTGACAGAGAACAAAAAGAGCAAAGTTCCCGGTAAACCACGTCATTTATAGATGACTCGTCTGTTCATCAAGACGACGGCTCGTTGTTTTCTGAAAACCAGCTTTCAATGCGCACCTTCACTATGCTGGAACTGACGCACCTGCAAACACCATGCTTGTTGCAATCCTCTACCTGATGACTTATCGCGAGGTGCTTTTTATACAGTGTCTCGTTTAGCCAAGGATTAGCTGCATGTTTGATGCTCTGTGACCTGCAAAACTAACGACATCTTAATAATAATAAATAATAATAACAATACATTTTATTTAAAAGCGTCTTTCAAAACACCCAAGGACACTGTACAGAACAAACAACACAGCCATAAAAACAGGAAATAAACACAATAATAAAAAAATGTTTAAGAGCATGGAGAAGTTATATAGAGAAGGCTATCTTGAACAGGTGGGCTTAAAAAGAGGGAATGAACTGATGCTTCTGAGGTCGGGGGATAGGGAAGTCGAGGGCAGAGCGACTGACAGCCCTGCCCCCCATGGTGAAAGGAAGACGAAAGGAAGGAACAGGAAGAAAAAGAGAAGAGGAGGATCTGAGGCACCGGGATGGGGTGGAGATCTGTACCAAATCAGAGAGGTCTGGTATGAATAGCCTTATAATAGAGTATAAAGGAGTATTTTAAAATTAATGCAAAGTTTAACCGCTAGCCAGTGAAGCTGCTTCAGGATAGGGGTGATGTGGTGGGTAGGGGGAGTCGTAGTGATAATACGGGCAGCAGAGCTCTAATCCTGCAGGGATGATGGGATGTGTGTGAGTTTGGGGTATCACGCTTGGTAAACATGGTAAAGAGCTATTTAAATAGCTTTTTGTTAGCATGTGTTAAATTCTCCAAGTGTTAAATTTCTCCAAATACAAGTTAAATATTCATAATTTGTCTATAAAAGCTTTGCAGTATGTATACAACATAAAAACATGTATGGGTACTGCCTCATAGATAAGCAGAATTTACACTGTAAATGTTCAGTTCTCTATCGATTAAAACAATCGTGGTGAAAGGTGTTCAAAAATAGCTACAAAGACCTGCACCTGCAAGGATTCGCTGTGTACTGGCTGATATGAAAACCAGATTTACAAAATATGTAGACGATAAGGAGAATCAGCACCTCCAAATCTGAGGCCATGGTCCTCAGCCGGAAAGGAGTGGAGTGCCCACTCTGGGTCAGGAATGGGTTCCTGCCCGGAGTGGAGGAGTTTAAGTATCTCACGGTTTTGTTGAGTGCGGGAGAAGGGAGCGAGACGTTGACAGACTGATTGGTGACGTGGACGCTGTGCTGGTCCACTGTGGTGAAGACAGAGCTGAGTGCAAAAGCAAAGTTCTCAATTTACCAGTTAATCTACGTCCCCACCCTCACCTACAGTTTGAGCTGTGGAGATTGCTAGCCATCTCTCGCCCACTGTAAGAAACCTCGGAGTGTTCCGAGCCTGGATGGCTCTTTTAAACTTGAGAAACAGGTCTCCACTGTGGTAAAAAACAGCTTTTACCAGTTGCGTCAGATTTCCAAAGCAAAGCCGTTCCTTCCTTTAAAGGACCTTGAAAAGCTTGTCCACGCATTTATTACATCCAGATTGGACGACTGTAACTGCCTCTACTCGGGCCTCCAACTCTCTTCTCTTTACCGGCTTCAGTTAATTCAAAAAGCAGCTGCGCGTCTTTTAACAGGTACGAGAATCCATGAACACATCACTCCAATTTTAGCCAAACTACATTGGCTCCCTGTTAAATATCGTATAGATTTTAAAATTCTTTTGTTCACTTTTAATATTCTGAATAATTTAGCGTCCAGCTATCTCTCTGAACTACTCCACTCATACAATCCCAACAGAGCACTTAGATCGTCCAATCACAGGCTCCCAGCACAACCTAGGACTCGAATGAAGTCGAGAGGTGACCGGGCCTTTGCATCCGTGGCACCCAGACTCTGGAATAACCTCCCTGCTCATATTCGTACTGCCGAGTCGATCCAGTCTTTTAAATCACGTCTTAAAACTTATTTTTTTACTTTGGCTTTTGATTCTGTCTAGTTGGCTGATCTAGCTTGTTGTGTTGTTACCTATTGTTTGTTTTAACTGTCTCATGCTTTTACTGACTATGAAGCACTATGGTCAACACTGTTGTTTTAATATGTGCTCTATAAATACATTTTGATTTGATTTGATTTTGATTTGGTGACTGAAAGAACGAGATTGAGGATACAAGCGGCAGAAATGAGCTTCCTCTGAAGGGTTTCTGGCCTCTGCCTTAGAGATGGGGACTCGGGATAGAGCTGCTCCTCCACATCGAAAGGGGACAGTTGAGGTGGTTCGGGCATCTGATGAGGATGCCTCCTGGGTGAGGTGTTCCAGGCATGTCCCACCAGGAGGAGGCCCCGGGGCAGATCCAGGACACGCTGGAGAGATTATATCTCTCGGCTGGCCTGGGAACGCCTTGGTGTTCCCCCGGACAAGCTGGAGGGGGTTGGCTGAGGAGAGGGAGGTCTAGGCTTCTCTGTTTATGCTGCTGCCCCCATGACCCCACCCCAGATAAGTGGAAGAAGATGGATGGACGGACGGACGGACGGACGGACGGACGGATGGACGGACGGACGGACGGACGGACGGACGGATGGACGGACGGACGGACGGACGGATGGATGGACGGACGGACGGACGGATGGACGGATGGATGGATGGACGGACGGACGGACGGACGGATGGACGGATGGACGGATGGACGGACGGACGGATGGACGGACGGATGGACGGATGGATGGATGGATGGATGGATGGACGGACGGACGGATTGATGGATGGATGGATGGACGGACGGATGGATGGATGGATGGATGGACGGACGGACGGACGGACGGATGGACGGATGGATGGACGGACGGACGGATGGATGGATGGATGGACGGACGGATTGATGGATGGACGGACGGACGGACGGATTGATGGACGGACGGATGGACGGATGGACGGACGGACGGATGGACGGACGGATGGATGGACGGATGGATGGACGGACGGACGGACGGATGGATGGATGGACGGACGGACGGATGGACGGATGGATGGACGGATGGACGGACGGACGGACGGACGGACGGACGGACGGATGGATGGATGGACGGATGGATGCATGGATGGACGGACGGATGGATGGACGGACGGATGGATGGATGGATGGACGGATGGATGGATGGATGGATGGATGGACGGACGGACACCACCAACATAGCATTCGAATGCAAAGCAAGGAGATCTGCTCATTAACTAACCTCCTTTAATTGACCTGTAATTAGTATTTTGAGGCCATAACAGACGTCGATCAGCCAGGACAAGTTGACACCAGGTGCAGCTACTAACGTCTTTGGAATTGTGGTTGTATACACGGTTTAATGATAACTGTGTTTCTCCGAGCATTGTCAGCAGGAAATAGACATAGCTGTGGATAGGAAGGATCAAGCTAGTTTTGAAGATGCTCTGTGTGCAGGTAGATTCAACTTTATTCTTTATTTAGAGAGACTATTAACCCGTCATTGCTTTAAAGTCACCAATAAGACAAACAGGTACAATAAATGTAGCCTGAATATTTACATAGTCTGAAATAATGTATTATAAAAGGATGCTGCTGTTTCTTTGATGTTGTAACAACATAGTGTCATATTCGTCATGCAGGCTGTTATTCACGAGGTCCAGAGGATGACTAATATTGTTCCCCTCAGCATTTTTCACCGCACTACTAAAGACACTGAGTTAATGGCGTACTCGATAGCCAAGCTAAATATGAAAGAAACAGAAATAATTTTCTTGAATAAAACATCTGACATAATGTTACTGCTGTGCCAAACAGCTGAGAGAAAAGTGAGGGCAGCAGTTATCTTTTTTACAATAACGTGTATTTACAGCATTGGAAAATGTATGAAAGCATCTGTGAGGTGATGAGGGTCATCTTTGTATTCTTTAGGGAACCATCGTCATCCCCAACCTGTCATCAGTGCTTTTTGAGGAGGGGCAGTGGAAACTGACCCTGAAAACTTCCTCAGTGTCAGTGGAGAGTTTGTTAGACCAGAAGCCTTCGTGCTTTCTGTGCTGGTGCACAGTCAAATGGTCTCTCTGGTTCTTACTAACCACCAGAAAATTACAGGCTACCCTTCATCGTCCTTCAGTTTCACAAAATGCTACATGTGGGTTGTTGCGAGGTTGTTGGTGTGAAGTTGAAATAAACAATAGCTAATAGTCTTTGAGCATTAACAAATTTATCCTTTACATCCTCAACATGAAAGACGGACATGGTCACTAAGATGTCTTCTATTAGTTTGTAGACGCTGCACTTTTTGTTTTTTGGAGGTTTTGGAGATAAAAGTTACCAAATATAGTCAAGACCTTTGACCTGTGACTGATCAGTTAATGAGTCTGTTCTTTATTCTACAAACTCCGATACAAAACAAAGATAAAACTACCATTTATATGTGGACAGGAGGATGGAGTGCTAAGCTATCCACTAAGGCTAGCAGTCTGGGTAGGAAGCTGCATCCATAAACTGTATGTGTGCAACCCACACACACATAACAACTTCTAAGTTTAGCAGAAAGCTGTTGACTACACTTGTGTCAGCAGTTTCTGACACTTTTGTGTAGGCTTCATATTTCTGCCCTGGACATTACTGC
The DNA here is from genome assembly GCF_963576455.1 of Neolamprologus multifasciatus. Classification (NCBI taxonomy): domain Eukaryota; kingdom Metazoa; phylum Chordata; class Actinopteri; order Cichliformes; family Cichlidae; genus Neolamprologus; species Neolamprologus multifasciatus. The sequence goes on from NC_140445.1 coordinate 66,507,608, forward strand.
TTGGTCAACATTATAGTTTAGAGGTGAATGATTGGCTGCTCCGGGGAGCCTGAGCGTGCTTCCTCATTAGTCAAACGGGAATTTAAACTTTAAACTTTTAAAAATGTGGCCTGATTTTGGAACTTAAAGACAGAAGGATTTAATCTCTTGAGATGAAACCCACAGTGATAGATATCTGACACGAGTCATCATTCGTTTGTGATTCACTCAGATGATTAAAAAGTTGGTCTGTTGCTGTGGTTTTACTGTACAAGAGTTACACATGTACTTAATAGTAACACAAAGATATTTAAGATATGCTCACAAATGAATCAATTCTGTCTTTTCTGGCTGACATAAAGGCACACTGCACGCTGTTCACTTTTACCAGTAGCCTTTTGATGGTAGGACAGCGCTGTGTTATTGAAGCTTTTGTGTGGATGCTGTATTGTTTGACTGGGCGGGAGGCCGGGGTGGGGGGCGGGATTGTGCATGTGTGTGTGTGTGCTGACATGGACCTTCTGTGATGGCTTTCAGCTGGATGATGTGGTACTGAGGACAGTGAGAGGAGAGTGGAGGAGAAAAACAGGGTGAAGGAAGATTTTAAAAACACTTAAACTAACGAAGCACGCGGTGAGACGCACGGCTGACTGAGATGGACTCGAAGACACTGAGACAAACTTGGGATTATCAGTAAGGGATCATCCGAAGAGGAGTTTCTCAAACATGGACTAGTCTGGGAGTGTGCACATATATAGACAAACACACACTCACCCTCATACATTCACACACTCGTGAGAGGCCTTGGAAGCGGACAGGTGCCATAATGCAGGAGTCTCCAGGTGCGGTTGGTGTGGATGGCAGCTACACTAGTAATGTCCCAGCCTTTCTAACTAAGCTGTGGACCCTGGTTGAGGACCCAGACACCAACCACCTCATCTGCTGGAGTGCCGTGAGTCACATTTACATTAATATTACTGGTTACTACTTTATATTAATTTTTAGTACAGTATATATAAGAAGTGAATATGGCATAGGTTGTCTATGAGAGACTGACCAGCTTGTTAAAGCTCTGGGGAAACTGCTGAAGCTGATGTTGCAGCTTTAACAGTACAAAAAATCCTACATGTCTTTATTGTACGGTTGCAAGATCTTTATTTGGTGGTGACTTAGTGGTTTCAGTATCAAGGCTTTGTTACTGGGTTGTTTAGCTTGTTAAGCAGTTGCATTTCTGATATTGATTCTATGTAACAAGTAACTCCATCAATGGACTAAAGCTTTGAACAGTATCGTAAATTCTGTTAATCTGAAATAGTAACAAAAATCTATTTGTGTAGTGTGAAGGCATCGAGTATGATCACAAATCCAGCACAGAGGTCATGTGTCCTCGAGAACACGGCTGCACATGTAAAGCTCACTGCTCATCCATGTTTGAGTTGTTTTAACAGATGCTACACACCTGAAGCGTTACCTTCAAAGCGTGTAACGTTTAGTTACAGCACACCTTCCCAAAGTGTGGGGCGCAGAGCCATTGCAGGGGGGGCGCGATATGAAGGGGGGGGGGGGGGGGAACGCTTGGACACTGCTAGCACGGCGCCCACAGAAACGCAAAGCAGGAGATGAAGCGTCGCTGAATATGTTTCCAAACCAACTTCATTCTAAGCCAAAGACTAGAAAATATGATGAAGCACATCTTCCCTTTGGTTTCACCTGCACAGGTGCAGAGGTAGGTCTCCCTGCAGGATTGGTTTTCCTTCGTCAGGAGCAGCGCTGGGCTGTTTAAATCACGGACAAACAGGATCCCACATTCTTGATCTTTACTTCACAAACACTTGTTGTAATGACTAACTACTCCTGACATGTTGGAGATGTTTGCTCTTTATACAGTAAAGTTACAGCAGGATACAAATAATATCAGGCTGATCCTGACACGATTTGTCCCCTCGGTTCAAATCAGGACAAACAGCATCCCACAGCTGTTTATGTTTTTAAACCCATTTTGCACAGAGAGGCATTTTTTGGAAAAATGTTTTGATATCAATGTTGAACATTATTACACAGGAAAAAAACAACTACAGTAAAATAATCACAGCGTGACGCCTCTGCCTTTGTAAACGGAGGCACAGTAACTGTGTGTAAAACCTGCAGACAGAGACAAAATACTGTTAATCTGACTTTCTATCATTCTGCAATTCATCTCCTGTAAACAATAACGTGGCAACAGCGTGACGTGAAAAAAGGCACATACCTTTGACGTTGCGTGACGAACTCTGTATTCCTCGTCCTCACGTAAACGCAAAAAAGGAGTTTTAAAAAAATTCGAAACGCCATTTACGTGGACGAAACAGCTGCGTTTTCAAAAGTGTAGGTGTGGACGTAGCGTAAAAGAGTTAGTAGTTTATTTTCTTACTACCTGTAATTTATTGCAGATTACTTGTATTTGCTTAATTGTTTACTAAATGTTTGAGGTGTGAAATAAACCACAATGGAGCAAAATATGAGTGCGTGTGGTTGGAGGATGTGTTTGTGCGCGTGCACGTGCGGGGGGGCGGAGGGCGAACATTTTTCTTGTAAAACAAAGGGGGGCCAGCAAAAAGGTTTGGGAACCACTGAGTTACAGCAAAGTATAGTAGATAGTAGTAGTTTTGTTAATGCTTTCCTTTCCTAAAATTATAGTATGACATGAATGTAGTAACAAGGTCAGTGACACTAATGACACTTACTGAGCACATCATTAAAAAGTGAATTCTGCTACTTCTTGGTGCCTTGGTGATAATTTATTGTTAAGTAATTTAATTTGTTAAGTATTTATTGTTAAAAATCAAAAGTATAAAAGCTTGGCCAGGTAAAGGTCCTTGTGTTCCCTTTCTAAGTGCTGTGTAACGTGTTCTTGCAGATGCATTGATATGTTTAGATTTAGGCGTTTAGATCCTCGAGGTTCCAAACACACAAGATATTTGTGGCACATAAAGTACATTTTAAATACTCTTTAGTCTGTTTTTTATACCTGAAATATCTCGTGGAGTGAAGTATTCGTTTTCTTTTATGCATGAAAACATATTTTTAAAAAATGATGTCATAACAGAAAAGCTCCATTGTATTAGATTTAGCAACGAGCTCGTTTCAGTGCTGTTCCTGCACAGGTGCATGCCCTCTATACTTTCAATGAACATCATCATCATCACCATCAGCTCATTGCAGTCTAATTTGGACCAATATTTTCGGCACAAAATACCCAAAGAAGACTAAAATCAGGCGTTTGAACGCCCTAAAAAGTGACCAAGAGCTCCTTAAAAATGATGCCAACAAAGTGATGTGATTTTGTTTATAATGTATCAAAGAAATTAACTAAATTTGAACAAAATAAAAAGGTTCAATGTTATAAAAGCTATAGTTTAAATGTTTAACATTTAGTAAAAGCATTGATTTGATATAATCTAAAAATATTGAGTCAGTATGACTCAGCTAAAGTATCTGAGCTAAATTCATTTACATGGATTAAATATCTAATGAGGATATTGTTACATTTTCAAAGAGAAAGTTGCTTATTTACTCGATATCTGCTTCACAATTTTAAAACAGAACAACTTACAGCGACTTAAAAAGTCAAATTCTAGTTTGAAAAGGTGCCAAAAAGGTCATTTTGTTTCCTTACACTTTTATTCTGATCTGAAGTGTTTATATGCTACAGCTAACTTGCATCATGTCTGCAGATTAAAATGTATTAACACCAAGTCAGTTTTGAATGATCAAAATATTAAAATTCAATATAACTGGACAATGTGTCAGAAATTATTTTGCAGAAATACTTTTTTGATTCTGTTTTTTCAGCCTTCAACAATTTATTGTAAGAAGAGTCAAAGTCATCAAACATGTAACCGAGTTCCTCGTTAGATGGAATTAGATGGCTGTTTGCATCTCTTAATCAAAGAAAACTACAACAGTAACTCCCTTTCAGTTGTTACATGATAATAATAATTTGGTGACTGTAATGAAAACAACGATCATTAAACAGCCTCTGAAAACACTCCTGAAAGGAGCAGGAGGGAAATGTTGGACTGATGCTGTGGTTCAAATGCAGCAGGCAGAGAAACAGTGATTAACTGTCAATTCTTTACTGTCCTTAGATTAGATTAGATTAGATTAGATTAGATTAGATTAGATAAAATGTTATTAATCCCTCGGGTGGTTCCTCCAGGAATTTTGGTAAAATGTACAAATCTATACCTGCTGATAAGAAAAAAAAGGACAAATAAAAGATTCAATCTGATTACAAAATGTTCCTAATATTTAAGAACTAAATATACTTTTATAGTAAACACCAATTCTAACCGTATAAATGATCCTCAGAGTGATGTAGTGTCTGCAAGATGGGTGTAATAGAGTGACAGTTTGAGTAGTTTCTCAGCTACTCAGTGAAAATGGGAGGAAAGCATGACTCATGGAGGGAGAGAGTGTAAAACTGGGTAAAAGTTCTGTTGTTATTCATTTAATGTTCCCCAATACATGCAGCATCCATATAACGTTGATTTCACCTGGTTTCAAACAGTGATGTTGCATTTTATCACTGACAGACTCTCAGCTTGACCAAAACACCGAATAGACAAACATTTTCTTTCATGTTTACACCGAGTTTGT